>NW_008794449.1:1380028-1386163 GCF_000699145.1 Aptenodytes forsteri
ATGACCTTAGAGGTCTTTTCCAACCTTAATGATTCTATGATTCTATGATTCATGGGCTAAGATCACCCCAAAATGTCTGCTGAGGAATAAAGACCACTCTGTCAAATCTCCGACCACTTCATGGCTATACCTGCACCATTCCTCTGTCTTCCTTTCATCTTTGCCTGCATCCCTCTGAGCTGAATTACATTCACTCAGCTGACATTGGCACCAAACTTGCTGACCCATGTTTTAATAAAATCACTCTGCCCCCTCCCTTCCTCAAATAGATTACTCCACTATTTCAATTACAGTGCTGGTAATTAGAAACGTTAGTGAATGAATAGCAGCTTCATTTAAATAGAAGCCAGAGGAATATCTTCTCCCCCAGACACATCCCCAACCATTTTAATTGCTCCTGAAATGCTGCTCAAGGCTAGCAAGAAGACCACCAGTTGCTACGAGATAGCTTTTGAAACGACACAGCATACCTAGCATGGGTGGGGACTGGGTGACTGGAGATGTTATTTTCTACCTTCTCTTCTGCCCACATAAAAGGTAGAAATAATGGTGACTGCACAGGGATCAGCCCTTTCCACACTCAACCTCTACACCCCCAAAAGTAACACCCAAATTCAAGTAACGATCCTTTTAAGAGGTTCATAGTGCTTTCCACTTAATTTCTGAGTGTAGGATTCATAAGCAGTAGTCAGGAAGGACTTGGAAGCTGGAGAGGGATCTTTAACATAAAAGAGAAAATAAGAAGGGTTAGAGGCCAGACACGGGATCTGTGTGTCTGTCTCCCAGTAAATCTGATTGCTAGATGTAACAACCGTGTCAAACCAGAGCACTTCAATGGGCAATGCTGCTTCCCTATGGGCCATGCAGCTACCTGGTTGAACGTTTCACATCACTGGGTGAAAGGTTGTAAAGGTAGTCCTTTGTCTTGTTAGAAAGAGTACATACATGAACCAGAGGAAGCTGCCAGCTTCCACAGAATTTCCTTTGGCAGGACAGGACTCAAAACAAACAGATATCTGATGAGCTCTTTTAAAAAAAGATTTTTTACTCTTTTTTCAACTTAACATTTCCCTAAAAAAAATACTTTTTGGGTAACTGTGCTATAAAATTCAAAACAATTGCAGTTGGAATGAGACATTTCAGTGTTATTAAAATTAATTCTTATAATTTGACTTTAATATGACTCCAGTTGTAATTTGCTGTGGGAAACTTTTATACTGTACGGGTTGGCTCTAAATCGCATCGGTCCTTTTCACTGCTGAGGGTTCAATGCAAAGTTTAAGTGGCACCTACAGTGCTGATGTCCTGGACCAGGAAAACCTGATTCTTCTTGACTATGTCTCTTGTGTTGCTCTGTGCACTTATGCAAGGTGGCAATGCATCCTCAGTGCTGGAAAGAGCAATGGGCTGTGGTGTGTGTGCCCTGTGTACCTGCTCCTGTTCTGAGAGAGGAAGGACCTCGCTAGATGGGAAGACAGGAGGACAAGAAATCAACCTGATTTTTACAGAGGTATGGATGTTGACACCTAAGAACATCAAAATATTTTTCAGACTGTCTTAGAGAAAATTCCTGGTCTCCATGAAGCTGTAGGAGCATTGTCAGGAACTTAGAGCTTCAACCTAAGAAACTCTCTTATGAGGTTTGACACAACTGTGTAGACATAATCCCGCAGTGCTTCACTAGGAGAAGATGAATCATTTGAACTTTTAAAGTGATGCTCTTGGAAACAGATTCATCCCAGCCAGCATCCACACAGAATGGATCCATTAAAGACTCTGCCTTCAAACAGCATGACTTTGTTTGTCCAGCCCCAGATATCTCATTAACACATCTGCAAAGTTTTGTTGCTATTGTCCTTTGATCAGGACAATTTTTATGAGTGTTTCTCCATGGAGTCTGAATATAAGCCAAATAACAAACACTAAGCATGTGTGACTGCAACGTGTCTTGTCATTCAGATGATGCTACTTCAGATGAAAAGCAAGGGCAAAGATAGGGAATGTATCCCAGATGACAAATATTGGCAGAAACCTTGCAACTTGGACAAAGAGTATTGTCTTTTTGCTACTACTCATGCAGCGAACATAAAGGCCATGGGTACAATACTAAGCCTTGATCTTACAGGAACTTCTGAACATGAGCATTTGAAGACACAAATACATTCTAATTAAGTACAGGTTGTCCCATGATTACCTACAGCTCTCAGCTAGCATCATTCACTTATGCTGGCTGTGTAGGTACATGTTTTATCAACTCACCACCCTCATAGATAAGCAGCACAAGGGGATTAGGGACAAGAGACATGATGCTGCGTCAGATCATACAAAAAATCAGTGTTCAAGCTATAAGAATTCCCACATGGGTGGACTTGCTGGGAAGAGTTATTTCCAGGAGGGCACATATACACTAGCAAGAAGTAAGATCTCTGCCATACAAGCTCCATCTGCTATGTAGCGTGCAACGCCATGTGATTGTGTCCATCTGACCCAATGACTGGAGATGTTTCAAGGTCCCAAAACAGAGGACTGTTGTCCGGGCAGGCTGGGGACATATCTGTCTCCTTTGTCTTCATTGACTTCTGTGCACACAGCCCTGGGTTGAGGATTCGGTGGTTAAGGAATACATAGGCACAGAAGCTCTCAGATTCTCTGCAAAACCCTCCTAGCATCAAAAGCCTCAATTCAGACTGAAACCATCGCTGTTCACAGAAAAAAGACAGGCTTCTGTGTTCTTTCTCGGTGTGCAGGCATTAAGTGTATGTATGTGTGGGGAGGAATGATTCAAAAGGTCCCCACTGCAAAATGAGTCACCAGCTAGGCTTTGTTTCTCTGCTAATTTCAAGGTAAATTTGCATTAGCAGAGGTAAAATCACGGTTTTAAGGGCAAATGGGTTAATTTGCAGGTTGGTCCAATCTCCCTCAGTGCAGTGAGGATGTCCTATTGCTACCATGGATGATGCAATTGGGTAGGAGGAAGGCAACTCCAAGGATTATCATGATAGCTTGGCGTTGGTATAGCCATTTTCAAATCCCTGCTTGACTACAGATGAGTTGCAAACCCCGGGAAACTCACTTAGTCTCACGTCCTCAGAGGTATTCATCATTCAGCTCCTGCAGAAAACAACAGGGACTGCATGTGGGGATGTATCTGCCTTGTCATTAAAGACCTGGATGTCTTTGTTGAACGGAGTTTCAGACTTTGGAAGACACATTCCCAATTTTTAAATGAATGGTCAACTTTTATGTAAATTGCAGAGCTGACACACAAAAAAAAAAGTGTTAGAGAGCACGAAGTGGCCAGGCAGTAGAATAATGGGAGTCACTACTGTAACCACTGCACAGAATAGTTACTGAAACAGGCCAAAACTCAGAATATCCAAAATGTTTTCAGGATTCCTTATCAAATGGCTTTGCTTTGCTGAGGATAGAAGAAATCCACTTTGGATTCGAGTGACATAATTTTTCTGTTGTAGTCAGAACACTATAGCCAAACCTTAGCAGAAACGGCACTTTGAGAGTCTTGAAATGAAATGTTTTGGTAAGTTTTCATTGATCGTTTTGACTCATGTGAGGCCTCTCCACAAAACTTTTCCATTCATCAGTTACCAAAGCTGTCAAAAAAATTCTGAATCATGAAAACCCCATGTAAGGGAAAGTCCATTTTACTGCATTTTACATATCTTCATATGAGCAGTTGTTGATATTTCTTCTATGGCACATCCCTCAACAGAGAGAGAAAAACAAAAGGTCGGTTTCATAAGAGAAGGAAACTTTGAAAGTTTTTTCATTGCAATCAGTCTCTTTCTGCTCATTATTTTATTTACCCAAGTCTGAAGGCAGAATTCATGTGTAGGGTAAAAGACAGAATTATGGGGAGTGTTTTTGGCTCTGTGTTTAATGATGTGCTATTGGAGTCAGTAGCTTCTGCCTAGCTTGGTAGTAACTGAAATTCTTTGATGTTTAGTGAAAAGGATTTAGGATATTGATCCAGTTTTCAGTGGACAAATGTCATTACCTCTGAATTACAGACATCACAACTGGTCTATCTGCAAGTGGCCCAATACTGAGAGTTGGCATTAAGTGACTGTGGAAACTGATTTGTCACTGACACAGCTGGGTTAGAGGAATGCTGAGGTGTGTCCATCTTCAGTGAGGATCTCAATAAGGTGAGCAGAGTGACTTGAAAGACCCATTTAAAGAACATATTCCAAGCACAGTTATGGACTCAAATATGAATCAGACTTACTTTGCAGACACAGCGAATAGCATTTGTCTGACTAGTGCAGTGTTCCCTTAGCTGTGGGAAACTTCAAATCCTCAACTCAAGCCCATTTCATAAACGCATTCTACAGTAATAATAAGATTTCTCACCTCACAAATACCATCATCAGTTAATCCTCACACATGTAAATATTAGCTCTTTTCTCCCAATTGAATGTAAGCTTTATAAGGAAGAAAAGCAAATTCACATCCACATGGCATCCAGCAAGAATCACTGCATGAATTATTAAAAGCCAGCATTCAAAAACTTCCCTTTCTGGGAGCAAAGAGTTGCTAAGATGGATGTTCCTCATAAAGCTCATTTTGAAGTGAAAGAACAACTTACATCTATTTTGGCATTTATCTGTCTACCCGCTCATTATCCGTTTGTTTAGTACTCTTTCAGGTTTCTGAACTCAAGGTTAAATTCTAACCCCACTAGAGATAATAGGGTTGAGCCATCAGCATCAATAGGATTAAAACGACATCCCTAGTGATTTTCCTGTGAGTTTACACAGCTTCCCAGAGCTCAGCACTTAGTAATAGTTCAGCGGATTCATAGACTCTGGGAATTAGCATTCCAAATTGTAAACAGTAGGATGGACAAGCTGTTCCATTGGCCTTCACTTTTTGGACAAATTCTGCTAGGAGGTATGTAGAAGTGGCTCCTGTTGACTTTGCAGGCTGGTCATGCAGAACATACAGTTCCAGTGTAACCTACATGAGAAATCTTCCTTCTTTGCCATGTCACTCAGACCATTTTGCAGGATGAAGAGAAGGGGATGGATGCATTTTGGGTGGTTGCAGCAATCTAGGTGTATGCTGCATGCTGTTAACTCTGCAACTTGAAAACACCAGGGAATGTTTGGCTTCTTTGGTTGACATTTAACACAAGAAAGAATAACGAATAAGGATTTCACTGTAACGCCATTGAAATCAATTAAAAAGTCCACCTTAACTTTTTGGACTTCAGATAAGCTTCAGTTACATTTCATGGTTCTATGATTCTATGATTCTATGATTCTGTGATTCTAATTCATCTGCACACAGCTGACAAATCTTCCTCCAGTCCAGGGCTACGGTCTTTCATATTCCCATGCACTCAGAAAATTGCACACCTGAGTCAGCAGTGTGCTGGAATCCTTTTCTTTTCATCTTGAGTTGACTCCAGAACAGTATCATGGGGAGATGTGTCATACCTGTGGATCTGTCTATGACCAAAGACCAAATTGCTTTCTTCTGCATTGAAGGTATCATTTGTCAGGAATATCCAAGCAAGAAGGTCTGGCAGATACACATGCAGCTTTTCTTTGGAGACGGAATGAATGAATCATAGAATCATAGAATCATAGAATCATTAAGGTTGGAAAAGACCTCTAAGATCATCGAATCCAGCCGTCAACCCAACACCACCATGTCCACTAAACCATGTCCCTAAGTGCCTCATCTACACGTCTTTTAAATACCTCCAGGGATGGGGACTCCACCACTTCCCTGGGCAGCCTGTTCCAATGTTTAACCACTCTTTCAGTAAAGACATTTTTCCTCATGTCCAATCTAAACCTCCCCTGGCGCAACTTGAGGCCATTTCCTCTCATCCTATCGCTAGTTACTTGGGAGAAGAGACCGACACCCACCTCGCTACAACCTCCTTACAGGTAGTTGTAGAGAGCGATGAGGTCTCCCCTCAGCCTCCTCTTCTCCAGGCTAAACAGTCCCAGTTCCCTCAGCCGCTCCTCATAAGACTTGTTCTCCAGACCCCTCACCAGCCTCATTGCCCTTCTCTGGACACGCTCCAGCACCTCAACGTCCTTCTTGTAGTGAGGGGCCCAAAACTGAACACAGTATTCGAGGTGCGGCCTCACCAGTGCCAAG
>NW_008794449.1:1388842-1395245 GCF_000699145.1 Aptenodytes forsteri
ATGATTCTATGATTCTATGATTCTGTGATTCTATGATTCATCTGCACACAGCTGACAAATCTTCCTCCAGTCCAGGGCTACGGTCTTTCATATTCCCATGCACTCAGAAAATTGCACACCTGAGTCAGCAGTGTGCTGGAATCCTTTTCTTTTCATCTTGAGTTGACTCCAGAACAGTATCATGGGGAGATGTGTCATACCTGTGGATCTGTCTATGACCAAAGACCAAATTGCTTTCTTCTGCATTGAAGGTATCATTTGTCAGGAATATCCAAGCAAGAAGGTCTGGCAGATACACATGCAGCTTTTCTTTGGAGACGGAATGAATGAATCATAGAATCATAGAATCATAGAATCATTAAGGTTGGAAAAGACCTCTAAGATCATCGAATCCAGCCGTCAACCCAACACCACCATGTCCACTAAACCATGTCCCTAAGTGCCTCATCTACACGTCTTTTAAATACCTCCAGGGATGGGGACTCCACCACTTCCCTGGGCAGCCTGTTCCAATGTTTAACCACTCTTTCAGTAAAGACATTTTTCCTCATGTCCAATCTAAACCTCCCCTGGCGCAACTTGAGGCCATTTCCTCTCGTCCTATCAGTTGTTACTTGGGAGAAGAGACTGAAGATGAGTCATTGAGTGTCTGGCTTGTAGCAAGCAAACACACACCACTTCTTCCTTTGGATTGGTGTCGAAATGGCACCTCAGCTGAGCCAAGAATGACACATTCATATTCCAAGTGGCAGAAAACCACTGTTGGTCATCCTGCAAGATAGGACTCCAAGGTCTCGGTATCTCCAAAAATACCCATGTACACTCATGCATGCACATGTCCTGAGGACAGGTCTTACCCAAATTAGTTGGGGAGAACCCCAACAAAGTTAGAGCCAGGGTCTTTAATCCATCTAGAAATGGAAACTCACCCCCACATCCACTTCTTCCTGAATCAGCTCTCCCCTACCTTGTGCTGCTCTCTTACTTTCTGTGGTCTCCTATTTCCATCCTCACTGCTTCCCCAAATCAGGACTCCTTCTACCTACTAGCTCTCCTCATCCCAACCATTTAGTCTTATTTCCCCTAAAAACAAAGGCCCTGGAAGGATTGGCGTCAACCCAAAGCACAGACTAGAGCACGGAGCTGTCCCCCTTCACACAAGCACCTCTTATCACATGTCAGATGCTCCATGGGAACTGCTCATGCCCTAATCCTTCTTTCATGGCCATGTAAGGCATAGATCCCTCACACATGCCATGGTGTAAAAGCAGCATCATATGGGCAGTTACAGCAGAGCAGCTGGCGCATGGTGAAGTAACGGACAGGAATGGCTCAAAGGCATGGAATGAGTTTCCTTATATCTTAAATAGTTCCAGAATGTCAGTGCAGGTGTGCACACCTACAAAGATATGCACATACAAGCTGTAGCAACAGGACCCTCTTATTCATCTTCTCTGAAGGTGCCTCCAGTCCCGCAGGTGCTGAACAGTGACAGCAGCTCAATTACACCTGAACGCAGAGCTCGTTTACAGACATCTGGAATCCTCTGTTCTCTCACTGACCCTCTCTTTGAAGTCCCGCAGGACTGAAAATCAAATTGCCAGAATGGAAACAAACCTCAACCAAAGGAAATGAAACAAACAACTGCCACCCTTGACAATTTAGCAAAGCTTGCATCACCTCAGTACCTGCTGCTCCACAGAGAGCTCTGAGTGGGGATTATTGCTCACACAGACTTTGTTTCCTCACACAAATCAGACCAACCTATACCCTTTGGCGATCTGTGGTCCATCTCCCCAGTATATGGAATAATCCATGGCAGTATTGCTCTTCATTGTACTTCCCGACATTCAGTTGTCATTCCAGAGCCTCTGTTATTAGACAATTACAATTTAATTGCCTCAGCAAATACACTTTTATTTAAAAATCTTCTCTGATTGTTTTATTTCATTTGCATGGAGTCTGTAACTTGCTTTCAGAAAGGAAGAGACATCAAGAACAACATTCAACCTAAAGGCACATTTCTAAGACATTTATAGCAGGCTACTAGGTACTTAACAGGAGGTGAAATAACAAGTTTATTAGAACAAATTAAATGGTAGAGGCTGTAAAAAATCATTAAAATACTTTTTCCTAAAAATGAATTATTCAAGTGAGCTTTTCACAAAGGTAACCTCCAGTTAATTTTTAAAATTATTTTCCATTGCAATGAAATGTGCAAAAATACAAAGTTTTTTATTATTATTATTCTGCAGAAATTCGCTATGAGATATTTAGTGCAGCTGTCTTTTTTTACATTCTTCTCTGTGGATAAAGAAGACCTGTGGGGCATTACATCTCCTGCAGCTTGTTATGGCCAGGATTCCGGGGAATGCTTTTTATTCCCCAAATGTTATTCCCTCTCTGCTCTTCTGTAAGGAGACCTCATGTTGTATCCTGAGGCATATAGGAAAGCAAGGAAGCCTACTGAGTGAGAGAAAATAATGTTCTTCTAGCTCACCCCCAAAGGCAGTGTTACAGCAATTAGGAACCAACTCTATTGCTTATTTGAAATAAAAATGGTATTGAAATTTTAATGCAAATGTTTAACCGTTTCTAGCCAAGCGGGTTATTTCAGCACTTTACACCCATCTCTAATATCTGTAACTTGCTCATAACATCGTTGATGTACAATTAGAACAGCACTACAGACTATTAATTAGCCTTTTGTAAAGGCAGCCTCTAGACCAAGTGTGATCAATAAAAACATGCAAGGTAGATTTTGGTCAAAAGGCTTCCAGGACGTGCAGTAACAAACCCCTGGGAGTTGCTTGGGAGGTTTCTGAGTGCGATGCTTTTGGGTTTCTGCATTTGTTTCCCTTCTGTGAATCAATCTGCTGCCTCAGGGACATTATCCTTTAGAGCCTGGCTGGCCGTTGGGTTGTGAATCTGTGTTTCAGGGTTTGTTGTATAAGCACTGCAAAATCAAAGCTACACTCTGGCGAGCTAAAAGGGATGATATTACAACTATTAATTAGGCTTGTTTTTAAATTACTGGTCATTCCATAGAGTTGCACGTAGATTCAACTGACTCCTCGTCTCAGCATAGTTGGGAAGATGAGTTGGTTGGTGGGAGTGCGGGGGTGGGAGTCGAAGGACAGGAGAAGTTTAATCATCTTTTCCCAAATTTGTTTTCACTAGCCAGAGGATTTTGTAGATAGGAGATGATAAATCCCTAGCAACACAAGCCCCTGACAGATGGTGTTAAATGGTTTTTGAGAATATTTCAAAATCTGCCCTACTTTTTATTCCCCAAATGTTGTTCCCTCTCTGCTTTTTTTTTATACAGAATTTTCCTACACTGTCTCCCACATTCTCATTTGTGTTATAATTTATGCTTCCTTATGCTTCAAACCAGAATCCAAATCACCAATTTAAAAGGAGAAACAACCTGATGAATTTTAAAGCCAGTTCTTTTCCTCCCATTGGGCTGGGTATCCAATCTGAGAGGAAGAAGGGCGTATCAGGCTGATCTGAATTTACTTCCTATTCTCCAAGAAGGATTGTCTGGGTACAGCACATGTAAATCAAGAAAGAGCTTGCAACCAGACCCATTCTGCAGAGAAACCAGCCAATTCTCCTTTCACATGAACTTTGGTGAGTAAAGGCTTTGTCTCCCTGGTTTACCAGGCTGGGCATCCTGTGTATAACTCCATGAAGCGTTGTAGGACAAGGAGTGACCCCTCAATGTCGTGCAAGGAAACAGAAAAACATGAGGTTAAAGAGTGTGGGAGAAATCAGCTTTTACAGCTTGCTTTAAAAAGGGTGGTGCTTAGAGGTATGGGAAATGTCTGGGCCAGCTCCCTGAGAGGAACTTAATGGGTCCTAGCTTCCTTTCAGATCTATATGCCACCTCCTTCTTGCTGACAGGGCCCAAAGTCCAAACTCTGAAACAACTGATGATGCATTGACAAAAACCCAAACCAAACCAAAACAAACCCCCAAAAGGGTGCACCTTTTTGGGTTGGTATGAAACATCAAGCCAGGACATGTCTTTTTTCCACAGAAGGATGGTATTCTCCATACCTTCATCGGTGCTCGTTAGTGACCTCATCCTGAAGAAAAGGAAGACCAGAGACTAATTACTACCCTTCTGCTGGGGGCTGTGTTACCTTCTCCATGGAGATTTGTTCCAATTACAGCTCTGAGGGCAGCTGCCTTTTCTTGTAGGAGAAAAGATGACAAAGGCAGACCTCACCTTTTGTTCAAGGCTCCACCGTGTGCCAATCAAGGAAACCCCACATTGGTAAATACACTTTCAAGGGAAGAGGTCCACAACATCAGAAGATAAAGTTGCACCGGACAAAGTAAACTGATCTAATGGCTCACCGCTGTCAGAAAGGGAAGCTCCCATTTCATACATCCAGATTTTTCTCTTTTCCCATCTCTGGTCACATGCTGATGTTGCATATATTTTACCAACTCATTGGATGATGCTGAGAGCCAGCACAACTCCTTAACCTGGCAGAAAATGAACCTTCCCCTCCATGCCTCCTTCCAAAAAAGAGATAATTGACTATTTTCCATTGGTTCAGTAAGCTAAGCAAGACCAGAGCAGTCTGATGAGCAACTGCACTGATACAAAGGAGAGGCAGAATAAGAAGAGAGAAAGACAGAAGAACTAGCAGTAGTAAAAAAAGAAAATGAGAAGAAAGTGTGTGAAAGATCCTGCCTTTTCATGGCAGCTCAGATGTTCCTGTAATCACACCCCAAATGTGACTATGAAATGCATTTCTTTGTTCCTGCTTTTACTTTGTTGCTTACACTGTTAAGTCTGGAAACCAGTTTGCTGCAACGGGGACCTTGCACTTTTAAGACCTGCCTTTCTTCATATGGGTCTGGAAGCAACTAAATTTGCCAGTACTTTTGGTGGACTTCAGCTTTTAAGGATGTCAAGACATCTTTATGTCTAGAATAACTGCCCTTCAGGACAAGAACACTGAATATTTATGGATCCCTGAGAAAAAAATGTTAAAGAGCTCACAGCTGACAGCATTTTAATAGGATGCCTGAACTAGATCCCTGTCTATTTTCCAGCAAATGACTGGGAATGCTTTCTAATAGGCAGAAATAAACACATAAACTTGTTTTCTATGTATGGATGATTATTATTTAATAGCTAATTAAAAGCTGCACCCAGTGACCTTTTTCTGGGTAGACCATAGCCCAGACAGAGATGTAGTTATATCCCACTGGAGATACCTGCCCTATTGACTGCACAGGGAGCCAGGGCTGGCAGTCTTGAAGAGCATACCTTGTGCCTCGAAGGCTCTTTAGTTCAGCTAAAGAGCTGAAAAGATCTGTCTGAATACATGCTACACCTCACAGGAGACTCCCAGCTCACCCTGCCAGGCTGGTGGCTGCTTGTGCATGTGTCCCCGCCTGACTCCTTTGTGTCCATACATCTTCCATGCTGCAAATCCACCCAGTCCTCAAAAGTTGACTGCAAGTACCCAGCCCCAAAGACCTTCTGCTTCCAATGGGATGAAGGTTTATTCACTTGTGTCGCCTTGCAAGCTGTGGCCCCAATATCTTTCCCTGCACAGCAGTCACCTTTACGGGGTCCCCAGGTTTGCTTTGCCTACCTGGGTATCATTGCCTCTGCCAGTGCAGCCTCCTGCAGGTAGAACTGCCATGGAGAGCAAAGGCAGCTCGGTATACATGGAGATAATGTTATGTACTTACTTAGGCAACACTGGAGAGGATTTAGGGTGACCACCGCGTTATGGCGATCATTTTGTTCAAGGGCAACAAGGACTCCACGAGGAATGAAGATTCATGGAGGATGTGTTAGAAAACAATTTTTCTTGGTTTCAATGTGCAGAATGTTGTAAGGGATGTGAAATAAAGAAAAATATCGTGCTCAGAAGCAGGGACATGAAACAAACCAGTGTGTTGTAACTTGTAACACAATATTAGAATCAGTTAAACCCTTTTCTGTAGTTCCCAAACACTTGCCTGGAACATCATTTGCAGAAAGCAGCAGTTTTGAAGTTTTCACATGCCAAACAGACGTTTTTGCCCTCTGTGAGGAATGATCTTCCCTCCATTGGGCAATTTTTCTATGAGGAACAGAGATAAGAAAAACCAACCAACCAACCAACCAACCAACCAAACAAACAAAAATCTTAGTAGAGCTAGATATGCCCACTCTGAAATTCACCTATCAAATGATAATCCCCTGACTTTTGAAATCAAGACAGTGAACAGAGACCAAAAAGCCATAACAGAAAATTAAATAATGGGAGGTCCTGGAGGGAGAAAGACATATTTCCTGATCCTTAATTCTGGGGTGGTGTTGTGGTTTAACCTCAGTCGGCAACTAAGCACCACGCAGCTGCTCGCTCACTCCCCCCAGCCCCCG
>NW_008794449.1:1395510-1404033 GCF_000699145.1 Aptenodytes forsteri
CTTCTCAGTCGGTAGAGCATGGGGAGCTGAAAAGTCCTTGACTAGTGTAAGCACTGCTCAGCAACAACTAAAACATGGGTGTGTTATCAACACTGTTCTCATCCTAAATCCAAAACACAGCACTGTACCAGCTACTAGGAAGGAAATTAACTCTATCCCTGCCGAAACCAGGACAGGTGGTCTGTTAATAGGGAAGATTCATTTCTACTCCAGCCCCTCTGGTGTTTTCTAAAGACAGTGAAATTCATTGAGTTGCTCTTGTTTTAAATGCCAGTCACAGACTCATTGCAAATATATAACAAAAAAATTTACCTTCTGGAATTATTTTAAAACAAAAAACAATATCCCCCAGGCTTATGCTCACCTCTAAGACAAATTTTTAAATGAACTTAAGACCAGCCCTATTGAAGGTGATAGCAACAGCAGTGCAAATATAGCCCTGTGTGGCTTTAGGATTACTCTGGCCTTGCAACCAACCTACTATAGCGAGATAACACTGTTACCAGCCTAACTCAGTCTATGCTACAGGACGTGGACTGTCGATGACTTCTACTTACTGAATTTGGGGTTTTAAGCAAGTTTGAAAATATTACCCAAAGCAGCCTAGCTTGAGCCATCCAGGTCTTTGAAAAGAATTGAGTTTCCCATTTGTGGCAAGGAAGAAGACAACCCATTTTAGAGTATAATAGTTTGAATGGAAAACTGCAATGCAAGTCTCAGCAGAAATGGAGCCACGGGTATGTTTCGTCTGGCAGTTAAAGGATGGTTCCTACCCACTGCAAGCAGTGACATTTCAGAGCAATCTTCAGTTGGTTTAGAGAGGGAACCGGGTACTTTATGGAAGGATTATAATTTCTGAGATATATTTTCCTGCTATATTTTCCTACTACTATTTCTAAGGCCCAACATGTCCTAGCCAGCCCGAAGTCCTGGTAATCACTGCAAAGAGATGCCTCAGTCCTCCCATTGCTCCACGGAGGTTAGTCTGTTCCTGTGTAGAGCTCACAGATGGCTTGAGGCTAAATAAGTCCTGATGTTAGTTTTGCATGTAAGCTCAAATAAGTAATTACAGAAGGAGGATATAGAAAGGATCTGTTGGGTGACCTTCTCACTGCATGAAATCAGGGCCAGTGCAAAGATCTTTGGGACACCATGAGAAAGTAATTTCATCTCTGCCTTGCCTTTTCTGCAGAACTGCCTGTTACAACAACATCCCTCTTAACCCAGGTGCTCAGCTGGGTTAGGCATTGCTGTCTTAGGCTCTCTCATCTCTCGGACCAGCTGCCAGGTACACAATAAAGACAATTTTGATGCAGTAGCAAAAGGGCAGATGAAGCCCAAGAATGTCACTGCCCTACCAGGCAGCTGTGTTTCTGAGAAAACACACTGCGAGGATGTACGGTATCGAGAGGAGGTAGGAAAAAAAAAGCCCTGTTTACAAGAGCTTGGTGAGTCACATCATCTCAATAGCTCAGAGATAGACATACACGAGCACTTATGCAAATGCCAGACATCATGTTTGAACAAAAGGTTACTCAGTAACATAACCTGAAGCTTTTACTGCTAATGAAGCATTAACTTCCATCTCAATATGGGACTTTGAGGAATGTAGGACTTTTTATAGCTCAATTCATGATTGATTGAGTGATATAAAAATAACAATATCCTGTATCTTCCTCATCTGAGACAGAAGATTTAGTTTCTTTTTTTTTTTTTTACGTGGAATTTCTAATTGATAGAAAAACTTAAAATAAATCTCGATTTTTGTTTGTTTCTTTTCATTGTGGCATGAGGCAGTTAGAGAACAGTGACAGCATGACATGCAGGTTGTACTGAGCAAAAAATTCTACCTAGCCTGTCTTACACCAGTGAAGAAGTTAGGACATTGGCAATTTTAGGCCTGCTTTTTGCACAGGTAAGAATATTGTTTTCTAAATGGCACACTGAAAAATGTATATGGAATAGAGACAGTTGCTTTCCAGAAGACCTTCCTCTGAAAGTCATTAGTTCAGTCCAAACTGTGGTCCATGAGACCATCCTTTGTGGTCTGAAGCTGTTACGCAAAATCAAATTAAGCACAGCAATTTGCAGACTCGACAGTTCTAATGCACATGAACCACAGGGAATTTTAGAGTTGACAGAGATCTGTGGTTGCTCAGAGGTTTGGGAGCCCCTGACACAGGTAACGCATCCACTTCATCCAGGGCCTCATCCAAAGACACTGGTAATGAGTGAGGAGGTAATGATGTGAAAGATTTTTGGTCAGAGGTGAAAATGAGAAGTAAGTAACAAAAGCTGTCTCTACACTCATATGACTTTCAGATGACTGAACCCCAGCTGCAGGCTCCGACTGTTCCTATCCCTGCAGAGATATGCAGACAAGTCTTCCTGGTGGCCTCTTGCAGCAAGAAGAGATCAGATCCTAACCCAAACCCCCCAGGGTGGCATCACTGCTTGATGAGAGCTCATATTGCTGAGATAGAGAGTTTTCAGAGAAAACATATCTTCTTCAGCACCTTTTCACTGCAGATGAATGTGTTGGCAGAAAAGAAAATGAAGCAGTAGTTTTAAAGGGAAGATATTAACCACAAACACTTCTGAGGGGGTAAGGATGGAGGGAGCAGGGGAAAGAAATGAGTTAGAGCAAGCAGTCAGCTGTTTGGGTCAGGAGGGTTAATGAGATCTGGAGTAAGGCAAGCTCTCCACACACAGACATAGTTATGTCAGGGACTTGACTACGTAACTACTCAAAAGGAGGCCACCAGACTCATCCAACCATTGTGCTCTGAGATTGCAGTTTCACACCAGCCTAACCCAGTCTACAGTCATTGGTGGTTGTAGTCTTTCCCCCTCACGTCCCTCCTCCAGCTGCCCATTCCCATCCATTCCCTTTGTGCCAGCCCCAGAGTTCACCAGACCCCCTTGCTCCTCTGTGTGAGTGTACTAGTCCAGGAGTAAATTTAGGGTCACAAAAAAAAGGGAATTGTTTTTGGAGTATGAGGTTTTCATATGGTCATCCTAGTCTGGTATAAATCCGTGCTGAAGCTGAGAGGATGGTAGTGTGACATGGCCTTCCCATTCCCAGTCTTGCCCCCTCCCTTAGGTGCACACTTCTGCTTCTGTAAGCACACTAGTTATATCTATACTTGCAAGTAAAATGGGGTAGAGCAGGGGGTTTGAGCCCCATCTGGTGACCATCTATGCTTTTATTTGTTAGCGTATTTGACATGGTTTCAGCTTGTCACAGAAGATGCCCAGGGCCATAGACTGGGACACAATTTGGATGAGGTGTGTGTTAGGAAAAGACCGAGTTCAGTCCTGTCGACTTGAACTGTTCTGTGCTGCCTCCCCTCATGGAATGGTCCCCAGCTCATTTTATTTACTATTATAGACCTGATCCAGACAAAAGCTGGTGGCACTGTGCAAATTCCAGCACAAAAGAAGGAGCTGGTCTTTCATTTCGGGCAACACCTCCTCTAGGTTGGAAAAAGTAATCCTAGGCCAAGTAATGGGAAGCGCAAAGACCCATGTCATAAAACACCAGGAAAGCAAGATGTGCTATGGACGTGTCTAGTGAAAGAAAGCTCTAAACGTTACAGTGGTTTCTCAGCAGAACTTTAGTTTTTGCAAGAGTTTACTAAGTGAAGAAGTTTTGAATTTCTTTTGGAGAAGGGGACAAATTTCATTCTGTTGCTGAGGCGGAAATACTCATTTAGACAGAGATGGTTTAAAACAGAAATCTCTCCATGATTTAAAGGTCACTCTCACACTCATAACGTTAGAAAACTTGCATGGGTGAAAGGGAAACTACCTACATTACAGTAATGGTTTCCAGGTCCTTTTGAAATTGCACAGAAACTGTCAGAGTTTCTGCATGAGGTCAAGTAAGAGGGGCAAAGAAGCAGCCACATTACACATTTTAAATGTGCAAAACCCAACGAGAGTCAGCAGTTCAGCGGTTTATCTTTTAGGTGTCAGTCTGTGAAAGACACCTCATTTGAACAGCTCAGAATCAAATAAGTTAGCGCAGGGATGTTGCATCACCTGCTCCTAGCAATGCAACCAAGGTGGGATAGCATGGAAACCACAGCGAGGACTGCAAGTTTAGGGAAGGTCCAGGGTAAAAGAAGCTCAAGGCATGTTCTCCAGGGAGATGAAGGGTGGGAGTTATTTCCACCTTTGTCCATGACCAAGTACCACCAAGTTTTAGATCTGTAAGGAAGAATGGGCCAATTTCTCAGCATTAGGAGTGTTTGGCCAGCTTTTTAATTGAATAGCTGGTTTATTATCTAGATGTGAGTCTTTGTCACAGGGAGCAGGGTGAGACTGACTGCCACACTTGGGTTGGCATCAGTGCATCTACAAGATACCCATTCCACCTCTCAGAGAAGAAAGTCTCCAGGCTTTGGGAGTAACCTATTCCTCTCCTAAACTAAAGGGAGATTGGGTGACTACACACGTAGATGCCCAGGTTAGATGGGTTAGATGTCCAAAGTTAGATGGGTGCCAGCCCTGGAGCTAATATGTTGCAAGTGGAAGCACTTTTGCTATGCCCAGCCAGGGAAACGGGACAGGAATGTTGAGGTGATGACAGTGCAGTGAGTTCTCAAGTCAGGAATGGTGTTTCCATGGTGCAGTAACAAAAATAGTCATTTGAATGGGAGATAAGTGCTATAAAGCCTTCAGAAAGAATAATCTTTAGAGCCTGAATGAGCCTAAGAGCCTAAAAACTGCTCTCATGAATCAGGCCAGGTCCATGAGCCCCGTGTTGTGTTAGGATTTTTTCCTTGAGGTGAATTACTGTGATCCTCTTCAAATCCATGAGAAGTCAAGTGTTTTCTTTGGTAGCCCATGTAGAGGCATTAGACTCTGGCTGTTCTTTAACAGTGATAATGACTGTCACTTAAGTGAAATCTTTAGCATTTGATAAAGACCACAGATGGTCTTTATCTTAGTTAATAGATGAAACTTGCAAATATTCAAGCAGAGAAAGACCCGAGCTGATAATTTCTCACACTCCCATTGCCTGAAGTCCACAGCTTTGGTCTGAGTAAAGACAGTTTGGTTGAAAAATTAGACTTCCTTCAGATTTTCTATATCTCATTACAAAGTTTTAAAATACAGGTAGAGAGTCTGCGTAGATCGTCCTTCACATTAATTCTGTGCCAAGGTAACACCTTTAAATGTAATGGAGTTATTCCTGATTACCGTTGAGAAGTTGAGTGATTTTGTTCACTTTAAGCTTTTGCCATGATGTGCTGGGTGTTGGGAGGTGCCATTTCTCTAGATACGACCTACATCTTGATGGGAGTTATAAAAGTTATAGTAAATATCAACTCTATTATCAGTTAGAGCCAGGCTGTGTAATGGCAACGTAGTGAAATCCTGTCTACGGTGTCCGTTGAGTAGCCTTCCATGTTTTCTTCTTCAGGCTGTTCAGGTGGAAAAGAGGGATGGATATAGACAGAGGGAAAGAAAAACAAGCATTTTGTGCTATTCTATTAAAGGAGACACAGCTATATCAAAGGTTTCACTCAAACCATGAGATCATTATTTCAGAATCTGTTTGCTGGCCACCAAAAGCAAGTGCTAAGTACCTGAGCACCTGGCACTGAGTACCTGGAGTGGCAGCCAGGAGGACAATAAACCTGGAAGTAAGTAAGCCTTGAAAGTCAGCCTTGAGGTTGTTACATCCCAGACACCACAAGAATCTCTGATGCATAAATGAAGAGCCTGCGTGGGAGGGGAGGCAAGGAGTCCGATCTGCTCTTCAGACAGATGCACAAGCTGAGAAGCATAAAAATAACACTGGAAGTGTCTCTCTCGGTAAGCACTGCCACTTGTAGAGGGCAAACAGCAGTGCTGCTTCTTGAGAAAAGCAGAGTGCCAGGTGTGAGCTTGTAACTTATAAATTCTCAAAATTATCCTCATCAAGGCTGTTCTGATTTTTTTTAAAACCTTTCTTATGTCGTGTTGTTGGAAAGAACCGTTAAGAAGAAGTGGCCAGAAGTGAACACAGTGGGCATTTAGGGGCTGCTACCTTGTTCCAGTCTAGTGATTCTGTTCAGGCCACATCATAAGAAATGAGTCATTTTGAGTTATGGCTTGGGGGACTTTGCCAGCTGATTTACCCTGAGGTCTGATAGGAACTAGGAGGTCTCCATCACTCAGGCTTTAGCTTCAGATGAGCCCTCAAAAGACCACAAGACTGGTAGAACTGGACGACCGAGGTATTCTACAATGTGTTTCACCAGGGAGTCTTTTTTTCTGTACAACCTTGACTTGTTCAAGCTTCCTGATGGTACCAAACTATTCTTTCTTATCCTTTCTATCCTGCAGAGACAAAGAGGCTCCCTGGGAGAACAGTTCAAGTCTATGTACCAAACAGCACTGACATAATTTTTGGCCACTTGGCAGTCTAATTCAAATTTTGGCCTGAGTTCTGCCATGTTTATATTGGAGATGAAGTAAATAGAGGTTGGAAAGCAGTGAAATTTCCCCAGTGATGATTCTTCAGAGCGCACAGGGGTGGCCTACCCATCTACGGATGCTCTTATATTGGATGATATTGGTCATGGATCTGGTCAAACTCTATGCGAAACTATTGGTGTGAGTGTGAAATCCTTCCCAGTGAGCAGTGCTCAGTTCATGCTTAATCAGGAACTTTAATATACCCTACCTGTTACCTCTCCTTATTGTGAGTGAGTATTCGCACTGTGCAGTAGCAAAGGACTCATTTTGTTATATGACCTACAGCACCTATAGCAAGCATTACCCAGAAGGGCATATTTCACATTGGCGATTTTAAAAGGCATTACAAACTGAGAGCTAACGGCTCCTTACGGGGGGGAAATTGTCATGCACAGAAGTTCCTCCCTAGCTCTAAATCATCCTGCTGAGATGCAGGGATCCAATCACAAATCTTATTAGCTCAGGAGAAATCAATGCCTAATATTTCTATACCTTTAAATTTTACATAGCTATGAAGGCACACACCTTAAAATTGTTTATATGTATATTTAGTTATATGTACATCTAATTACACAGATATATGTAATACATGCATGAATGTACGTGTCACACAGGGTCATTAAATCACCTGTATTTTAGGCTTGTAGAAACATATATATATGTATGATATAATATGTCTCCCTCTTTATATATATATATATGTATATATATGACTTGTAGGCAATCTTGTAGAAATTAGGGCTTGATTCTTCTGCTTCATAATTTGATGCTGTTGATTTCCTCTGAGTTTTTTTACATGGGAGAGGCTGAGGAGAGATTCAAGCCCCTTTTGCAGTTGCCCAGATTTTAGGCTTGTATTCTGATGGAGTAGGAAAGTTTGCCAATCCAGCTAGCTTCCCACTGGAAGCACCAGGGGGTAGAAACTCTTGATCATCGGGTGCAAAACCAATGGATTTTGACACCAAGGAAGATTTCTCTGGGTCTTGGCTTAGCATGTCATTTCTGAGCTAGCCTAATTAAAGACCTTGTTAGCACAAATGACATTGTATTGAGTTGATATCTGTAGAGAAGTGTTTCTGAAGTTGAATTCAGTAGAGATGGATGTACTGTCCTGATGCAATTCTCTCCTCCAAAAGTCGCACGGTATGGAGACTTTTCTAAAAGAATTGCTAATAAGATTTGTTTCCTTTAGAAAGTTTATCTGTTATATAAAGAATAGTTCCTCGTTTCTAGTGCTCCCCAAGGTGAGGCTGACACAATAAAGTTCTGCAAGCTTAACTATAGATGTGGCATATCCACCTGATGTCACTATGTCAGAAAACACACCAAAGAGTTTCTTTCTGGTTGAAAACTTCTGTTGACACAAGCTTCTCTCTCAAGAGACTCGTCTGACACGACACCTATGGTAGCTGCATTATAGGGGCATTAAGGTCCAGAACTCTTCTGAAATACATATCCAAAAGCACAGCTTCACCACCCGATTTAGCTAAGCCATTAGTCACCATGTAAAATTCACTTTGGCTCAGACAGAGGAAACTTTGCCTTTTTTATATACTTCTACAGTTAAAGCTAGTTAAACTCAGGGAATTTCATACATAGGCAGCAGAACTACACCACTACTGCGACAACAATCAATTTTCTCATGTAGAAAAGCCCTAAGAAATTTGTTCTATGAGATTAGAGTGCAGGAAAGCATCTTAAAGTAGCAGAAAGCATTTGAATTTTTTAAAAAATTAAAAAACTCCAAAGGAAAAATTACCCAAATCTGTGATAATTTCACTATCCTTGGGCACTCAGGGTTTCATGTATCAAAACAACTGTCTGTGCTTTATCCTTTTAACCAGTGAATTTTCTTCTGTGGTCCATGGGCTTATTCTTGTGTGTCAACTATTGCAGCCCAGTCTGCCCCCCATATAACAACTTAACCAGTGTTTTACTCTGTGGTCCATGGGCTTATTCTTGTGTGTCAACTATTGCAGCCCAGTCTGCCCCCTAACCAGCGCCACTAAGAAAAGGCGACGGGTGACAGCAGTAGGCGACTCTCTACTCTCT
>NW_008794449.1:1406841-1423215 GCF_000699145.1 Aptenodytes forsteri
TAAAAAAGATGGCAAGCAAACATTTAGCAGGGCCTGTTGTGACAGGACAAGGGGGAATGGCTTTAAACTAAAGGGGGCTAGATTTAGACTAGAGATAAGGAAGATTTTTTTTTATGCTGACGGTGGTGAGACACTGGCACAGGTTGCCCAGAGAGGTGGTGGCTGCCCCATCCCTGGAAACATTCCAGGTCAGGTTTTTTTTTATGCTGACGGTGGTGAGACACTGGCACAGGTTGCCCAGAGAGGTGGTGGCTGCCCCATCCCTGGAAACATTCCAGGTCAGGTTGGACGGGGCTCTGAGCAACCTGCTCTAGTTGAAGATGTCCCTGCCCATGGCAGGGGGGTTGGACTAGATGACCTTTAGAGGTCCCTTCCAACCCAAACTATTCTATGATTCTATAACAATATAAAAAGGTCTCTGAAAGGAGATGAGGAAAATCCATCTTACAGTTAGGTGGCCAGAATTTGGTTTAGACAGGGATCTTCCAGTAGGAAAATTTCAGGAGTCTAGAAATAAAAAAAATGAGAAAAATCTCTGCAAATTAGGCAACAGACCCAGACTGAGTTTTCTCTGAGTTCAGCAATATCAAACCTACTCACTTCTGATCACTTCGTAAAATCTCCAATTTATATTCATGTGCAAGAAAGAAAGAAGCAAATTTTAATGTGATCCGGAGCACAGTGAAGTAAATGGCTTCCACCAAGGCAAACACAGCTAATGGTGGGGGCAGAGGAAGTTGTCTGAAGTGGAGCATTTAATATGCTTTTGATAAGACTATTTCATGGGTCCTTCTCAGGAGCATATGCACACTGCCCAGGTTCTTGAAGAGCAATTCCCTCATAGTATCAGCAAAAAAGCAGTGCCAGAGAGCTACGCTTGGCATTTGACCTCAGACACCTGCAGCAATCTGTGAAGTAGTCAAGAAATAATCACATTTTGAAGACTTCCATATCCATCTATTAATGCAGAGGACCTTGCAGAAATGTAGATATCTACAGAGAACACAGAGAGAGCACATTACTGTGGCTGTGATGTAAACCCTTACTTACAGGAGGGCTTTTGTGGTGCTTATGTCTCTTTTATGTGTTGTGCTGCATGTTTCAAGGTCCAGAGAGGTAGGCACCAGGACCATGTCCCACCCAACAGAGCACAGGAATGGAAATTAATGATTTAAGTGATTTTCTTCCTTCCAGGTTGTCATCGACTAACATAGTCAAGCAAAGCTAACTTGGCCTCAGCAAGGAAATCTTCAGCTGTTACATCAGCCCTAAACAAGAGCTTAAATGCTTTTCTTTCCCCTCCTGACTTAGTGACATCAGTCTCATAATTGATACTACCTTTCTCAGCCATCTGTTACACTGCCCAAGAGGTACGAGCAATAACACATCTCAGCACCTTGTGACCTGGACCCACTAATGCTAAGACTGAGCACGTGCCTCCCACAATGCCCCAGCTGGGCTAATTAACACAGATTTAATACCAAAACACCAGCTCTAAAGATTTGAGATTCTCCTGCCAGAGCTAAAGAGAATGGCTTCCGCAAGAGGAAGACATTAGCTGCCTTGCAAGCCTCAGGAAGTTGTCTGGGCTTTGACAACAGGTAAATCCCGTGTGTGTGTTACACAGAGCAAACTCTGGGTCTAGCCTAAGTCACCAAGTGATTTAAAATCTGTCAAAGATAAAAGGAGGAAATTTTTTTCCCTACAAAGTTGACCTTACATGCTGCCATGTTTTTGCCCGATCCACTTAAAGCATATTCCAAGAAACATTGAGATGGGAGCTCAAGAGAAATGGGCCAAGTGGGTAATTGGGTTTGATCTCAAGCAGCAAAGCTCCTCACTGTCTTGATTCAAAGAATAAATTCATTATGCTGATACCACCAAGATGAAATTAGTATTAGTATCTGCTAATCTCAGCATGATCAGAATATGCTTCCTCAGCCAAACCCTGGAATTTGGGATGCTCCGTTGATTCGTTGTACTTTAAGAACACAATATAGCCAGAGAAAGGAAAATGTTATCTGTCCTGAAGTGAATTTGTACTAATTGGTAGTTGCTGCTGATTGACACATCACTTGTCTGCACAAACACAGGGGACTGTATTAGCAGTTTCACTGGATGAACTGAAGGTGCTGGGCTTCAGCTTGACCTCTGGCAGAGCTTGAAGCTATGGAAGGTCTCCAGGTGAACCAACCTGGAGAGGTGGATGTGCCAGTCCGGTGTTTTGCCTGCAGTGTGAGGAGGCATATCCACACAGGCCTTAACCCAGCCATTTCAGGTACTAATCACGATGAAGCCACCACAGCAGAAGCACTAAGGTCAGTGGTTACGTGCCTACATAAGACCTTGGGTAGCCCAGATGACCACTGTGGCTCTGCAACTTTTTTGATACAGTTGCCCAAGCTAGGAGATTATCACAACTCCCTTCTCACACTTGCAGGACTTGTATCACATCTCCATTTTTGCAGTAAATGGATAATTTACCACAAAGACCCTAAGAGCACACATCAGAAGAGCAGCAGGGACCTCAAGATTTAGACCATTTCCACACCTTCTTTGCAATACTGAGCAAAGTGTCTCACCTCATGCTCATGGATGAGCTAAAGCAAAACCTATTCCTGACATGTTCGTCTAAACTAAAAGCTTTAGTGACAAATCCCACTCCCTCCCGGTTTGTTCCAGTGCTCGCAGAGCATTTTTCATAGTGTGTCACCTAGTTCATCCTTGCTGTAATTAAGGTAGTGGTTTCTTGTCCTCACCGTATTCCTCCTTTTTGAAAGCCACCTGCCATGGCTCCTACCGGATATTATCATAAGTCTGCTCCGGCTTCTGGAAGCCTCTTCAGTGCTCCAGGACTAATAATTCTGGTTGTTCTAAAACTAGTATTTCTCACTGTTTTGATGACTCTCTGGTTGCTCTGTGCCACTTTATTCTCTTCCACCCAGCAGTTCCAGTACATCACTACCCTCACCCATTGATTGATTTATTTATTTTTGTCTCACCCTTCCTAAAACACTAGGAAGGCATGTTCTGCTAATTGCTTGTTTATTATTTAATTGCTACTTGATACCAGAGCAGTGATGTCCTCTCCCTGTTTTTGAAAACATTGGGTCAATACGTTCAACCTGTTTCCATGTTCTGGTGGTTTGAATAATCCTTTAGGTTGGAAACAGGGGTAGTGACCAGAGTAACTATAGTACCTACACTACTCTGACGCAGCAGAGAAATGTCTCTGAACAATCATCTGTAGAAACAAACAAAAAAATCAAGGGGATAACAATTGCATCTGATCTTTGCAGCTAATAATCTTGAACAGCTTATTAAAAAAAAAAGAAGTTAAACTACGTAACAAAGATTTGGAAGACAAATAAGCCTGTGAGTTTATCATTCAGATGCTGCAAGTTCACGGACAGAGAAGCTAACAGGAAGGTCTGTCTGCAGACTCAATGAAACCCAGTTCAGGAAGAAGTAGAGAACCACCAACATTAGCATTATTTGATATTTTCTTTATACTTCATGGTGATTCTTTATTATGGTGAAATTTTTACTATCTTATGGTTTATTCATCTGGCACTGATACTGCTTGGTGTAGTAGAAATTGAATACATAAAGTCAGGAAATTCTTCACATCAAGCAATATGTAGAAAGCAGAGAAACAGCAAACCAGGAAATTCAAAAGACTAGACCCCGTAGAGATGTTAAATGCAGTCTTTATTTTGCAGAGATTTATTATGCAGTCTAAGTGAATATAGCTTTTTCTACAACTCAAAAGATACAAGAAATACTTATGTTGGCTTCCTGAACCACCCTCTCCACTGGTATAAAACAGTTTCTTTTCAGGGATGCCAGTTTACTCTGGCTGAACCTCTTGACTTCAAAATGGAATATATAAGTATTCAATGAGAGAAAGATCTCCAATATTTAGCACTGAAATGGGAAAACCAGACTGACCATTTTGGCAAATCCAGGAAACCTTCAGTTCCTTCAAATTTTGTCCTCAGCTCATCTCAGGCTGGAAGTTATTAGCCATGACATGTGTCGTTATGTCGACTGAGGTTGCCTGAGTTTTTCTGACACTCAAATAATTAGTTATCTGCTATTTCCAGCTATTTATAGACATTGTAAATGCCTGTTTTATTGGATATGTGTGCTCTTTAACTGATGCACCAGCAGCTGCTTCAGTTACTTAGCATTTTATGTCTTTATATCATACTAAGATCACTGTCTCACATGTCACACAAACCCAGTGAGGGATAAGAGGCTGGAGCAGACTGAGATTAACCCATGAAAAGACAGATTTTCCAGGGATATGGATGTGGTTTTGTGGTGTCACCTGATGGCAAACACGGTCAGTGGTGTGAGGAGGGATCCCAGCTTTTCTTTGGGTTTCTCAGCAACATTTCAAAAACAAAGGGCATCACCCCAGAAAGGGATTTTCAAGGTGCTATGCCAAGGCTTAGCAGTGTTTGAGGAAGACATGCTTTTTGCTGAAGGGATAAATTGATTAGAGAGATATGAAAGGACGCTGCCAAGAGAAGGGGCTGCACCTCTGTCAGCATCTCAGTCCCGTGCTGGAGTTGATAATTTCTTTGAAACTACATCTTATCTTGCTAGCAAATAAAATGGACCAGGGCCAGTTTCTGGCCATGGGGGAAATGGCATGGCACCTGAACTCTCTTCTTCTGCACCCCAGATAGTTTGGCCGGATAGTGTGCTATATCTGCACATTCCTCAGCATCATGTGGGACTTGGCACAGGACCAAGACAGTACTAGAGCATCCAAATAATCACTCGGTCTGGCCTGAGTAATCTCCTGGCCCCTTTTACTTTACTAGCAAAGACATAGCCTGAGAGACACTGGGAAGGTAATGGATGCTGAGCCACAACTTGTAATCCTTTTCATACCCTTCTCCTAAGGCATTGCTTACCCCTGCGTGCTTGTGGCCTCCCTTTTCCCCTTGCATTTTCTGTGCAAGCCTAAGGTCCAGCTGAGGTCTTTCCTTTGCCTTCTGCAGCTACAAAAGGAACAGTTTATTCTCACCAATGGTGAGAAAGTTTTGACATTATTCTCTACAGTAGCAGGATTGTGTATCCTGGACAAAACAAAGAAGAGCTATCTGGCTTTGCTGAGCTCTATTTCAAATAATGAGCCTGGCCACAAAATTTAAAGAGTGATTATACGGCAGCTTCCTTCATCCCAAACATCGCTGTTGTCTCTGGTCCAGTTCCAACAGGGATGGCCGAGCGCCAGGAACATGGAAAAATGGATATTAGCATTGCTTTATGATGAGATTTTTCTTTCATAATAAAAATTGCAGGATATTCCACAGAGCTTTTGCAAAATATTTTGAGTGAAATCTGATCTCTCATGTCCAGGTGGGAAACTGAAGTCAGTCCATTCTATCCTGCCTTGTTGCCCTAATTAAACAAAAAATCACTGCGTATGACCAAATTCTTTTGCATATTATTTGCGTGGATGCAAATAACCTGAAGCAGCGTGGAACTACAACCTGTTTATTGTCCCTGAGGTCAGAACTGGGATCAGACCCGCATCAATCCAACCTCATCTATATGATCAGGCGATGAGCAATGCTGTAATACCTTAACTGCAGCTATAAACCGGCAGTGGAAGCAGGCAGCCTGTCATTCTCAGGAGAGGAGAACTGACAGAAGTTGCATTTTAATATCTGATTTTACACCATTGCTCCTTGTTTAATCAGATCAACACAGATCGGGCTGATCATACTGGCAAAAAAAAAAAAAAAAAAAAAAAAAACCCAGAACAAACATGTTTATTGAAAAGCGGCTGAGCTTTGGCGGATTATGTGATGTTGCAGTAAGTAACTGCATAGCTTAATTTTATGGTTTCCATGGAAACCATCGAAATGAAAGGTAAAGGAGTTCAGTGTTCTTGGCTTCGAGGAACAAATCTCTTCGTTGAGACGTGCGTTTGGGGGAGCGGGGATTTTGTCTGTCTCGCCTGGCTTCAGAGCGAAGGAAACCTTTTGCAAGCTGCGGAGGAGAGCTGGTCTGCGAGGCGTGTGTGCCGTTCCCGGCCCCGGCCAGGCTGCACAAGTGACTCGCACGCAGATAGAGCCGCATGAATTTTACATGTGACGTGCCCAGCTAGAGATCCCAGCTGTGCTCACGTGGGCTCTCGGTGTGACAATGGGCAGCTTGTTTTCCATGGAAACTTTTTGCTAATAGAAAAACATCCACTCTCGCCTCATTCAGGGGAAAAAAAGTGAGAAAACAACAAAGCTGGCAAGGGTCACTGTAGAAGGAACAGTTTCTGGCTATTTCTGTTAGTTTTGGGAAAGACCAGAGCCAGTTCTGCTCTTCTCTTTGCTGGGGCTTAGCCCTGCAAAGCTCAGTGGTGCTAATGCAAAAACTCCTGCTGACCTCGGTGAGTTGTGGATCTGATGCCATGTGGCTTTGGATGTGATAGTTCAGGACTATGGTTATATTTAATGCACAATGGAGACAGGTTTGAGAATGGCCTGAGGCAGGCGAAACCCGTTAGCCCTCCCATAGCTTTGTCTCAAACACAGAGATGGGGAGACTGGCAGATGGATGGAGAGGCTGTAACACACTGACCCAACCTCTCCAGGCAACATGGGCAAGAATAAGGTCCACTTTGTCTCTCTCCCTCCATAGAGCTATAGGACATGGCCAGAAACTGCCTTATAGCAAGAGCAAAGGCTTTACAGTAGGGGCAATGGGCAGGTGTGGTCTTCAGAGCAATCTTAGACCTGTGTTTAACTGACAGTGTAAATGCACCTTCAACAAATCCATCTCTTCATTTGTATACTAGCAACAATATCACACACGCTAAGAAGTATTTGTTACTGTTCTAGCAATTGCTGTTAGGACTGTATCAGTACTAAGACATACCCTTGTGCCAAAAAGTTGATGCAAAAAATTCAAAAGCAAAATGAGCAGAGCAATCCACAAGCAAGAGTGATGAGACTTTGTTAATGAGGGAAACAGCTCATTCTTTCTTTCAAAAACCAACTTCTGCTGATTTTTTCCTAGCTGATTATCTCAGACAGCTGTGCTTTGCCTTGACACAGCTAAATTTCATGGTGGTGTTGGGAGTATAGTGATCTGGGTTGATTTTCAAGTAGCCCTGAAATCATGAGACTCTTAGATTTCAGGTGAAAAAGATATATCTGGTTTCAGAGTTCCAAAGCAAAGCTAAGCTGTAAAATGTGGCATGGGTGAAAACAGAAGGCAAATAAAGGTGGTCTGAAACATTTCCGTCCTCTTTAAACTCATGTCGTTATTTTTTCAGTCTCCTGATTTTTCTTAGCCTGACTCAGCATTTTTCTTTTTTTGAGTTGGCCATTTCGGTCCAACAAGCACCGGCACTGATACCAAACCAGCTGAGTTTGAAATCTGCAGTTGAGCCTCTCCTTTTGTGTCCTTTTAAAAGATAGGGAAATGGGAAAAGCTAGGAAATTCCCAATTAAATTAACAAACCCACATCAAAAGGTTTCAAATCCTTAAAACGCTGACCGTGAGCAGACTACTTCAAGCACGGGGGTGCCTGCAGGACTAAAGCCGGTCATTGCTCGTAAGCCTGGTCATGATACCTGGGGGAATCTGGCTTTTTTCTGTAGTATGGTTCTGGAGCAGGAAATGTTGGTTCAACAAAATCAAAAAGTTTTGGAAGTGTGCATTCCTCCGAGGATGATTTCAAACATACCACGAGTGTGCTTAAAACCTCAAAAAGAAAAAGGCTTTGCTTTATCAGCTCAGCTTGGGTGCCTCAGTTGGAAAGCTTTTCTCTGTAGGATCCATACAAATCCTGTGGGAGTCTTTGGAGGGTGATTTGGAGCATCTTAGCTGTGCTCCTGCTCTGAACATGGAAACAAAGAAAATTCAGATTAAATCAGTGCTCTCTGTCATGCCTGGTGGTGTGCTGTGCCTCTTTCTGTACCGCCTGTACCCAGCTCTGCTTCTCTACGTGATGCTACACTAATCCCAGCAATAAAGCTCACTCAGTTCCTAAAGCAAGTGCTTTTATAGTACTCTTAAACTCATGCAAACCATAGACACAGTTGGGGCTGTGAGGAATTTGGGGTCCAGCTGAGCTGCTGTGCTGGTGATACTGATGGGAAGTGACAAATGAGTAAAGTCGCTCACAAATGTTTCTAGAACCGAGCCCTAAGGGTTCAATTCCTCACTTCTAAACACCATGTCCCTCCTCACTGTGCATTCAGCTCGTTTTCGTGTTCTACCACGTTGTCATCAGAGCTGCAAGCAAGCTACCAGTTTAACAAGTTGCAACAGAGCAGCTCAGCCATGGCAATTGCCCATGAACTCTTTCTTAAAGAACCAAAACCATGAGGCAATACCACTTATTTTTGCCTAATGGTAGCAATGCATACTAGGTCAAGTTACTACATCTTTTTCACAGACTCGGAGCAGACAGGCAGGCTGTAACCACAAATTAGCCAGTGAGTGGGAGCTCCCCGAGCCATGCTGAGTCCTACATGGATCTGAACCCTTGGTTTGGAGCCTCTTTCCAAATGAATGGAGAAGAGTAGCTGTATTACATTTGCGTTCTTCCTTTAACTGCTGTGAAGCACCCTGCTCCTTGTTAGTCCCGTGCTCTGATATATTTTTCTTGGAGTGTGGCATGGGAACGAGGTGCCTGAAATCCTTTGGGTATCTGAGCTGTAATATATAAACTTACAGTTACTATTTTAAAAGGCTGAGAAAACAAGATTGAAGCAAATATGCAAGTATTTTGATCCTTATTTGCATAATCTATCCACCAACTTGCCCCCAGTGTAACTCTGATGCCTGAGAAGTGCAAATATTTAATTCTGACACAGGTTTTCCTGCTCTAAGACAGCCTCAGAGATGGGGGTTTTTTGCTCTGAAGACGCATCTTGCTGCATCATTCAGTGTTACCACACTCTTGTCTCCTCTTCTGTTGCCAACTCTCTTCTTGTCATTCTGCTAATGTATTGAAGATCAAAAATACATGAGGCTCAAGGTCATATGATGACCTGATGTCAAAGATGGGATCTGAAATTCAGGAGAGCTGAGCTTCCCTTGCTCTAAGCACTGGAGGACAGAGTTGGCTTCAGGCACGGTAGTCTTTGTGGCTCTCCATGGAGCCACTGCTCCTTCTCTCGAGGCTTTAGGAGAAGCAGCAGCAATCTGCTCCCTGCTTGCATCTTTCTTAGCTCTCCTTATGTATATCAGGACCACTGGGGAGGCTGAGCAAACACAGGGAGCCCCATAGGGCATCCTATAATAAGATATGCTGCATGCAGGAGGTCTGCTTAAATGTCCTGTGAAAAAGTGAATTGCCCATCCCTGTTCCAGTAGCATATTTCACTGGGGGTTTGTATCCATCTCCACTCAGCAAAGCAGCTAAGGGCTGGCCCCACCACAGGCATGTTACACTGATACAAAAAGCAGTATCACTTAGCAGGGATGAGCAGGTCCTACCACATCCTAGCGGTTTCCCTCCACGCAGCCTGCAGTCCCTAAAACCCACTTTTAACACACTCTCTCCTTATGCACCAAGGCTGAACGCTGCCTGAACCTACAACTGGGAGACAGATCAGGCTTTGTCATCACACACTTCCCTAAAGATTCACCAACAATGGTCAAAATTTAATCTAAATCTACATAATCCCTTTCTAGGAGGAACCACATGTTATAAAGGGAGCTTCAACAGGATTAGGTATCTCTAGCAAGGTTGTTTTGGAGCAGATGGCTTTCTGTAGTAAGTTATGACAAAACAATTATTAGAGATAATGAAGGGATCCCAAAGGGACATCTAAGTTTGCTGTATGTCAAAACCCATGAGTCCTTCAGCAGGTCCTTTTAGATCTGTATTGCCCTGCAGAGAAGACCAGCGCTTTACGGAGAACCACCTCCATATAAACACTCCCTCTGCACTTCTTTGAGTCCCTCTCACTGGTTGAATCTATTCCAAACTTTGTTTTAAGAGCAGATGTACTGGAGAAGTAAAAAGTCTTTTACATCAGCAACTGTTCCTGCTTCTTCGTATGCAAGGTCAGCTGCATCGCCCTGAATTGTCGAGTGCTGCTCTGCTTCAGTATAAGTGGGTTGGGGGTTTATTTTTATCACCTCATATGTGCGGTTAATCAAACTTCCTCTTCCATTCCTGGTAAAACCAGCAAGTCTGGTGCTGGATGTTAGCAACAAAGCTATTTCTAGGGGCTGGGCGCTGACACCAACACATCTGTGTGTCAAAAACAGAAACTGCTTTCCTATTTGCATAGAGGAAAACCAAGTTAATGGAAAAATACGCCTGTCAGAAAGCTAATGAATCCCTTTACCAGTAGCAAGTGCACTTTGGAGACAACCCAGAACGAACACCCAAAATGAACCTGCCTAGAGCGCAGGACTGGTGTCAATAAGAGATTGCCACCCACTGGTACTGCTGAGCATAGCCAGTGTTACCGGCTTCCAGCAAACCTCTTTGCAAGGCTGAAGCTTTCAGCAAATTAAACTAGCAGATGCCAGTGAGGGCCTAGGAGAGCAGAAACATGTAGCTCTTGCCACAGTTTGTACCTAAGTTGTGCAAGTCTTTGTCACAGGAAGATGTGGATGCAGTACCTTTACATGGGTTCAAAAAAGCAGCAGGACAAACTCATGGAAGAAAAAGGCATTGAGGGCAGATAAATATAAAGACATTAACTCTGGCTTGTAATACTCTGAGCAGCAAGTTGCTGGAGGAAAAGAGTATTTGAGGAGGCTGTCTCTATGAAATACTACAAGGGATTTGTGCTTGACTACTGGTGGTGACAGACCACCGAGTCAGTACAGCCTTTGGGCTGTTCTGAGAAAGTCAGTCTTGCATTATCTTACTCTTCAGGAATAGCTCTGAGATCCTTAAAGAGTGTAAAATGGCCTGGGGATAAAATGTACCTGTATGCTGAATGGACCAACATCTTAACCAAGGTATGCTCCTTCACTCACTCCTGACACAAGTGTGTGCACCAGGCCACATGACGGGGCCACACCTGGGCATCTCTCCTTACAAGTGCATTAGGACCGTACCCCCAACACACTGCTTCCCTCCACCCAAAAACCTCCCCTTCAGCAGCAGAGATGGGCCTTTCTTCTACTGTCTCTCTGCCTCCCCAGTAAATGAAGAGTGTTACAAATACCTCCCGAGGTGACTGTTTCTGCCTTTCTCTTGTGTTATGGATACGTCCCTTTGCCTGATGTGATCCCACATCTTCCCTCTGCCCAAGGTCCAGGGTGACTGGGCAATTCCTCTGGCTGTTGGCTCCTCACCCTCCACCTCTGATCCTCCCTACCTCATCAGTTAAGATTGGCATGAGGCTAACAACATTTGAGCAACCCTCAGAGACTTCTGTGAGATGGGAACATGCACCAAAGAGGTGCCATTTTGGATGGTCTCTCCCAACTCCAAATGCTTTCCATTTGGTAAGTCCCAAACAGAGGCCACAGATGGTAGTTGTGGAGGTGAGGGTGTTTGTGCCTCTACTTAGTCTTGTTTCACCCACCAACTTCATTTTATTGGTGGGAGGTATTATTATCTTCCATGAAAAGTTCACACACATGATGGATGCTTTGCCAGGGAAAATTAGATCTTATGTTCACACGATCCTCCATGGAATACATGCTCCTGTTGAGAAACATTTGCTGCCAGATATTAATGCGGGAGATCTCTTCTGCCAGTGATATTATTAAACAGCGTGGGGAGAATTTTGCATCCAGAATCCACCTTAATATTGATGTGTTCATATGAACAGATGTCTCCTTGCTTCCCGCACAATGTGTTATCAGATTAGAGATTTTATAGCAGCAGCTTTAATTAGAAGCATATTATTTGTCAGTACAAAAAGCCTCTTTTGGAGGTGTAAATCCCTGCAATGCAGGGATCCTGACCTGCCTCCTCCCCAGTGCCATCTACCGTAAGCAAGAGACTTTTGTCCAAGCATTTCACACTTCAAAAATGCATTTACCCTTATTTTCAAGGTAAGACTGGGCACTTGGTCCAATCTCAGCTTGCCCAAGGTCAGAGAAAAAAATCAGTGTACAGCAGAGCAAGGAATTCAGATCCATGGCCCCTAAGGACTAGGATGACCCCTGTTACTGCATGAAGTCAACACCACGTATGGTGCCAACACTGGGATGGTAACAGTGAATTCTTCTTTCTGGTGAGACTGCCCTGACTTTATTCTGTCCTTGCTGTGAGTATCAGAAAGCTACTCTCCACTACCTATCCTTTCAGCCCCCTCAGATATGTTTATTTGCTTTCTTCCAAGGAACAGGCTCTGAAAGAAAACTTGGCAATGTAAATCATAGAATCACAGAATCATAGAATCATTAAGGTTGGAAGAGACCTCGAAGATCATCGAGTCCAGCTGTCAACCCAACACCACCATGCCCACTAAACCATGTCCCTAAGCGCCTCATCTACATGTCTTTTAAATACTTCCAGGGATGGTGACTCAACCACTCCCCTGGGCAGCCTGTTCCAAATGATGGGGAAAAGGGCAGAGGAGAGAGACACTTAGCACAAACTAATACTGTAAGGTAGGGAATAGTGTATTTTAGCTTGAGTAAGACGACTTTTTTTCCCACTGCTCCTGGCTGGCTTTTCAGAAGAGCACAGCTTTGGTGTAGGTAGCTCAACATAGCTCATGTCCCCAAGCCAAGACTTCAGTGCCATGCTCTCCTGCCCATCAGCACAGTCCTGTCCATGCCCAGTTCCCCTCCTACTCCATGCTCTCAGAGATGTTCAGATCCCCATGGGTTTCCTTGTACAGGAACAAGTTATTGCACATCAACAACTCTGCAATAACCATTCTACAAGCTCTTGTCCACCCCACATTGTGACATTCAAATCTGCTTTTCCATCTTACACACTTCTGACTGATGCTGGGAGAGTCATTTCTCGTGCCTCAGGTGAAGTTGGGGAAACCAAAATATTGAATCCTTTTTGCTAACTTGTGTCCCAATTGCAAACATTTCAGGGCAGGGAATGTCTTTTCCTTGGTCTTTCTACAGCACCTATTAGCCAGTAGCTCTAATGTCATTTAGTGCCTCTAGACATGACCAAAATATAATTTTCAATTCATTTGTATTTCTCTTTAAAAACATCAGTTTGACACATGGAAACAAAGTCATAAGAAACTTTGAAGAAATGCATCAAGTGACACGGCAAATTTCTATTTTGTCCTCGCATCTTTCTGTGGGAAGTTCTGCCTGTTTGTAGTGCAGTACTCTGTAAGAAACTGCTTTTAGGTAGAAAGGCTTTCAGATGGACTTGTGTAAAAGAAGAAAGGTCTACTTCTCAAACGGGTTTTGAGTTTTGTTTTCTCTCCTCAAGTTTAACAATTCCTTTCTATCTAAATAAAAATAAATCCTTTTGACCTTAAGGAATTTATTTTCTGTTATAATACATAGCACAACTGAATATAAAGAAAACAAAAGAAATAAAAGCTTATTTGAGAATGAACACCAAAAATATCAAGAGAAGGAGTATGAAAAAATATTCCTGGAGATGTTCTGCAAAGTGTCTTGACCAAATCTGGTATCTGAAACAACTTGGGATCAGCAGAAGTTATCTGAGCATTTACCACTCTGGGTTGCCATCAAGGAAAGCGAGTCAAAGCATTGTATGTTGTGTCTGGATAAGAAGATGGTGATATTCCTTGTGGGGACAACTCAGAGAAAGATTTGTAATCCATAGAAGCAAACCTTGTTTTGGGGGTAAAAAGCTCCATTATGTTTGAAGAGGAGAAAAGCTCGATATGACCTTCAGTCAGAAGGGAAGCATCCTCCCAGATGTACACCACATGGAGCTTTTAGTGCCAGCACATAAGGACCAGGAGCAAGCTCCAATGAAGCATTTGAGACCTACAACTAAGAATGAGGCAGATTTTGTCATGTCCATTAGGCTGTGATCCTGCAAAGCTCTCTTTTGCGCTGGGGATGTGAAGGCTCTTTTGCTTCTCCGTGTCCTTGAAATTGCTGTAAACTCGATAAATGTTCTCAGAGCCACCTAACACAACCTGGTAGTGGTGGGTTGTCTGTAAAGCACAGTCACAGCTCCCATCTACTTTTAAACTGTGACTGAATGGGGAAGGGATGCAGTCCTTGGTTCTTTATTAACCAGAGGCCAATACCTTAAAATTGCCTGGAGAAAGCCAATAAAGACAGCAGCGGGCAGGTTTAACGTACTCAGAGTACTGCCACATTGCCAAAGATAGCCCTGTAGCTAGTTGCATTTTTCTCAGGGCTAGTGCCTGGATTTGGCCAGGCAACGTTATGACCTGCAACTCTGCACGGTCCAGAATGGGCTCAGATAGCCTAAGAATGGAAATAGTTCAGTAATCATGCTCATGGTCATGACTCCCCATGTGAGAAGGGTTGCTTAACTCACACTCAGCCCCACAGGAATGCATGTAGATGCTTTGGGTTAAAGTCCCTGTGCTGAGCTTGTGCAGTGCTGCTTCAGCTGCAAAGGTCTTCTGGACCTTGAATAATGCTCCTGGTACCTATATCAAGGTGCAGACCCAAGAAATGGCTCTGTATGGAGCCAGGTGAGCCTGGGAAGAACTTGTGGGGAGGTCTGAAGGCCTCATGAAAGCAGGTAACCCGACCCTGGGCTAAGGTGGCACTGGAAGCAAACTTGCTGCGTTTGCGTGGCTCTGCCTTGAGATGATGAACCTGATAGACCAAGGTGGCCTGAGCAGAGCCAGCTCTGTTCTTAGGGTACAGTTTATCTACTTAAGATATCTCTTGCTGTGATTATCACTGCAATCTAGACTTCATTTCTTCACTGGCAATTTCCAAAGCCTGGAGTGTTTTTCTTGGAAATGCTAAGATTTGGTGCTTACATTGGCTGAGTCCTTGGAAGGATGCTGTCTCTTATTTCAAAGAACATCTAAGATTTGCAGTTTATTTGGTTTTCTTTTCTTTTTAATCCAAATTGTTTTCTTACTCCACGTCTGTAGCGACCCTGGTAGCTCCCTTACAAATGCACTGACACATTATAAATAACCTGGAAATAAAGTTTGGGCCTCTTAGACCAAACCTTAGAAAAGGTTAGTTCTTTTAAATAATATTTAGAATGCATTTGCATTTCCAAAGTCTCTGCAATTACAAACGAGTTCACAGATGCCACAAAAGCATCAGCTGTTTCAACCTCTTTCTATCTTCTGTTCTCCATGTGGAGGATAGGAGGGCGTGTAGGGACCAGCATCATTTCCCATCATCCTGAAACTAGAGCAAAACAGTAGTTAGTGCCTAATGGTTTCTCTGCTGGCCAGGTGCTAAGTGTCCTTTCAGAAGTGCTGAATGGCTTCACCTCCCACCAAAGTCAAGGCAAGGTGAAGATGCTCAGACCCTTTGCTGGATCGGCTCCCTGGTTTCCAAGGCAACTGTTCTTCAGCGAGATTTAATGAGAAGGTGAGGAGATCCACGAGGCCCTTTGAACATGCAGGGGAACGGAGAGCTTGCAGAAATGACTGTGCTTTTTAGGGGAAAAGGACAGGCGGCTGGACTGAATGGACAATAAATTATTTGACATTTTAATGGGTTAATATGATGTTGCAGAAAATGACCTAAATAAAGTGGCTCAATCCCCATGGAGAAAAATAAAATAAAATAAGTATAATGGAAAGAGGAGCCATAAAAGGCTGAAATGTGGGTTTATTCAAACTGTCTGGAAGTGAAAGGAGCAAGTTACATCCCTTGTTACAGCCTCTTAACAGCAGTTGGTCTCAAAATGAATTGGAAAAAAACGTATCTATCTGTGATAACCTGACATAGAAAAGCTGGTTGGGTGAGCTCCATAAAACACAGCCTTTATGTCAGTGCCACAAATAAGAAGCTGTTTGCAGGAGATGTTACAGCACAGGCAACAGGTACTTCTTGTTCTAACCTCAAGCGGTGTCATCTGTTACTGGAACAGTGGAATTGTTGCTTGTACCCAAAATGTCTCAGATCATGTTTACGCTCTGCCATGTATTTTTGCACCCTAGAATTTTCCAGGCTTATTGTAACATGAATAGACTAACCTTTCAACAGTAAGAAAGCCCTTGTAAATATAAAGACCTATCTATCCTGTGTGTGGTCCAGGAGAGTTAAGCAAATAAGGACTTTTCAGTCTACAAGAAATACTGATTTTTTAATACTTTTCCCATTGTAAGTTAGATATAAAATTAAAATAGTTCACTTTTTTCATCAGAATAAAGTCTGAGCCTTTTAAATTTAGTATTAGAAAACCTCTTTATTTAAAGTCAACCTTGACATGAAAGTGGCTCTGTCCACTATGTCTCAAAAGGTTTGAGCAATCTGTGGGAATAATTGATTTTGCAAACTCCTTAGGGGGGGGGGATG
>NW_008794449.1:1423970-1431286 GCF_000699145.1 Aptenodytes forsteri
TTTTTTTGCAAACTCCTTAGGGGGGGGGGATGTAGGGAGGAAAGGCATATTGGTCAAACTGGGGGGGGGGGGGGGGAAGTATTTTTTTTTTTAATTTATTAAAGAGAGATATTTCAAGTCAAAACATTTTGTGTGGTTGATGGGGCGTTTTTAATGATTTTCCTAATGCTTTTAAATGAAGTATTGGCAATTTCAGACTTGAAAACAAGTATTTTACAACTGAAAAGGAAGAACATTTGCTTTTGAAAATGCTGAAATGAAATGTTCCAACTGGTGCTTGGCTGGAAAAATAAAAAAAGGGAATTTTTGACAGAAACCTCTTCATCAGTTCCACTCAGTCACAAATAATTCCAGCCCTATTGTCACCCTCCGCTACCCCAGAATTAGGTTTCAATGAATGAAGTGTTCATCCAGCTTTAAAATAAAAGTAGGAGCTTTGACCTCCTGAGAGAAAGACATGGGAACATTGTAAGGGCAACTATAGACCCAGTCTGCCTGGAGCAACGCAGGACCATGTGCCGTAGTGATCACCGCTAATTCTGGGGGGGAGTGGTAAATCTGTGCCACCTTGAAGCCAACAGCAGACTTACCCAACTATGACTCCAATCCAAGAGCCACAGCCCTGCACAGGATAAAGCTCTAGGTACTGTCAGGGGAAATAAAAGCCTGAAGAGCAAAGACAGAGATGAAGAAACCACTTTTCTGTTGCTTTGGGTGACTGTGGTACCACTTACCCCAGGTGGGATGTCACCCTCTCCACTTCACAGTCAGAGAAGGACGGGCACCCAGTATACCTGGAGGGTCACGTAGGCTTCAACGCTCTGTCTTTCAATTTGTAGGTCAGGCTTTATCTCCTTGTTTTTAATCTGATATTTCATCCGTTTGTGTGGGACAATCCTTGTTAAGAGTTCCAAAGAGAGTGTCATGCTTTAATACAGTCATCATAGGGAGAGAAGTGAGTGAACAATTATCCCTCCTAATACAATGCTGAAGGTCACAATTTTAGCATCTATCAAATGTTTTGGCCTTGTCAGCATTTTTTGCTCATGCACCTTTATGGATGACTTTCAAACGGTGTCTCCAACCATAAAGTTCTCCCAGTCTTTAATCTTATCGACTGTTTTCTTGAATGTTATAGCCAAGATCACTTGACTAATTCAGCTTACAAAGTACTACTGGGAAAGGGTATTTATGGTAGTCCCAGCAAGGACAACCAAATTAGCTGTAGCAAGCAGCCAGCCCGAAGAAGAAATAAAACGAGGGAGTGAGATAATTTGGAACAAAATGTAAAAGAAGCACAAATCATTTAATAAAGGTTTCCCCTGGAGGAAACTTTCCAAGCAGCTGAACATCAGGACAGCCGAGGGGAATGAGGTCAATTGTGTTTAGACACAATGTGTACATTTTATTTTTTAAAATGATCATCATTTGTCAAACTTTATGGGCCAGATTCTTTCCTCAGTTTAACTGATATTAGAATTTAACTCATTAAAATAAGATTTTGTCTTTAATAGACAGGAAGGTGGAGAGAGAGATTTATTTCAAGGAAACTGTAAAACATTCTCCGAAGTGAAATGATAATGTCTAAGAACTGGGAAATAAAAATGAAGTATAAACAGGAAGCAGAATGGACTAGCTCTGCTTTAACAAAAAGTATAGCAAACAAACAACAAATATCTGTAATTCTTTAGCAGGCTTCTGGGTTAGAGAGCTCTCTTGCACACAGGTTCAACAGTACATGCTTTACATTCCTCTCGTATTCATAAATCTAAGTCCCGGCACACGTAATAACAGCATTGGAGTCCAGAAGGACAAGAGGTAAGGGGAACAAATATTATCCTCCTTCTCAGAATACAACAGCTTTTTCCTCCCCTGCTCCAGGTGAAAACCTTATGGTCATATCTAAGTTCAAAAAAGAGATAATCCCCACCCTCCACCAGACGTTTGCTCCCCATCTGCAAGGGAAAGGGAGCACTTGAAGACGTAGCTCACTCGCAGATGTTGCCCTCAGTAGATCCGGTTGCATGTCCATTGCAAACCCAATGCCATAAAGAGTGAAGCGCCATAGTTTAATGTGAGCTGGAGATCCACCCTGTAACTTAATGACAAGGAAAAGGAGAGTGGTTCAGTTACAAAGACTTCCTTTTTTCCTAATCACTGGAAAAATCAGTCATTTTTTCTCTATGTTGCATTTGTATTGCAATAACCTGCTAATAAACTCTGATTCTTCAATTAAAAAAAACTAGAGCTGAAGCTCATTCATTCCCTCGCAAGCTGAGGTACCATGATCTACAACAGAAAGCACAGAGCTATGCATGAGACAGCTCTGCTGCAAGATTTCAGCATGATTTTGTTCATTCTGTTTTAAGTCTTCCTCAATTCCCCCTTCTGTAAAATGAAAACGGATCAAATTCACTTTTGCATTAAGACATACCATTAACCTTATTACCCAAGCAAGACCAGGACTACTCAGGGAGTTCAGGGAAGAACAGTACAGCAGAGAAGAAGATGGTCTGGTTGGGCCTTAATGAGTCTTTTCAAATCTCTTCCCTCTCTGTCTGCTTCAGAAATTTGGCTCAGTGCTGGGAGAGGGCTGCAAGGAAAACTTATCACAGCAAAGGAGTGTGAAGGACCATGACTGATACCTGGTGGTAGCTGATTCTGCAAAGACAAGTGACACCAGAAAAGACGCCCACACATGGACTATTGCGTGAAAACCCCATGAGCAGATTTCACCCTGTACCATGCTGAGCCCCTTCCAAAACGGCTGCCTCTATTTGATTGCTGTTCGGATGGATGGGAGAAAGTGGTGCTGAGTGCCCTCCAAATTCTCATTCTCTTCCGGAATGTGTTGGCATCAGATGGAGTGGATGAGGCCCTCACTGATGGTCTGTAACCTGCCCGGTTCCACCTCTGTCTTATACAATCTGTTCCTACCTCATCCTGACCTTCAACAAGGCACTCTCTGCAAGATAACCTCTCTTTTGCCTTGGGACCCACATGCCATAGCTAGGTGATCCACCTGGACCTCTGTATGGACAAGAGAAAGGTCCTAGGTCTATGCTGCTGCTGGAGGGGTTGTCTCAACCCCTTAGGCAATAACCTATATGGGCTGGGAGCATGTCCATACACACATGCACTGGGGCAAGAGACACTTGAGAAGTTTATGAGATGAATATAAGGATGGACTATACCCCAAAACTCCCCCCAGAAGGGTCAGGCCATGGAGAATGCAATCTGCCCTTCTCAGCAGCGACCCGTCCTTGAACAAGCAGAAACATTTCAGCAAGGGAGTCCTCATGTCCAGGGAAATTGTCCAACAGAGAGAGGAAAAGCTATGAAACACTGAACAGACATGCCAAGGTTTGCTGCAAATTTGCCCCCTTTCTGGGCCACCAGGAAACAGCTAGTGAGAGTCACATCATAATGATTAGTTTGAGAAGGCTTTGCTGGCCATAAGTGACATGGCCATTCATGGGAAGGGATGAACTCCTTAAGCAACTCTGGCTTCTCCTATCTCCTCTTTGAGTTGCATGGCCAAAGTGGCATCGGAGGTGAGTTTCTGATTGTGGTGAGTAGGACAAACTCTCTGGTGGAAAGCTGTGGAGAAGGGAAAGGCTCTCACAAGGAAGAAATGAAAGCAAACAGTGTCACTACAAAGCCAAATCCTCCTGTTATCCTCTTGCCCATTGCCTTGTTGAACATACTGTGTGTGTGTTTTCTCTTTGAGGCTGATTTTTATTTAACGTCACAAAGATGTGCTGCTTGGAGAGAGCATGAATCCTTTGAACGCTTAATTAGTGATGAGGGGGGTACTCTCTCCCTCTGCCCACAGACTCGCAACTCACATCTGGGTGTGCCAGCTTCCCCATGCACTTTTGGGGAATAAGGATGCCCTTGAGACCGTGAAATGAAAGCAAAGCAATCTAGGCAGCCTCAGATCCGAACCCGCACTAAGTTGCTGAGAAACAGCAGTTTAGCTATGCTGATTTTTTTTTTAATTGACAAAGCCCTCCATCCTTTGATCTTTGAAGGGCATGTTTATCCAACATTGTTCTTTGCAGCTATACTGCTTCTGGTTACAAATTGTGAGAGTCATGTTCTGTTTCAATGAAACAATAGGATTTAATTATTAGCAGTCTTCAAAGACAAATGCAGGGCTCACAGTCTTCTCTGATTACAAGGTCAAAGCAGCAGATCAGTAGCTGAGAAGCAACAGAGTTGAACAATCTTGTTTACATTATTCTGGGGGGAACAAGGGTGCATTTCTTAATTTTAAATTCATTTTTCTTCAAATTTTCTGTATTTGTAAAAAAAAGCAATCAGCATATAAATCAGGAGCTTGATTGGATTTCACTTCTTCAACCTTATTCAAGGTTGGTTGTCCTTATGAAATGCATGCATTATGTGTGAATGCTAAATTCAGGAATAGAGAGGTGTAATTCTGCAGACAGCTATTGTCAGGAGATCAAGCAAGGTGATCAAAAACGTTCATTCTGGTCTTTAAAGATGGGAAGTAATTATCTGCATCAGTTAAAAACAAGAAATTCTGCTAAAAGAGGAAAGTACTAAGATACTCTGTTCAGAAGAGTACCTTAGTATAAAATTATGGTAGTCATGGCATTAAGTCACCCACATGGGTGACGGATTCTCCATTACCGGAGATTTTAAGAATAGGTTAAGTAAACAGCTGTCACGAGCAGGTTTGGAAGAGAACTTGTTTCTACTGTAAATGCGTGGGTACAGATTTCTACAGTGTACCTTGACTCAGATTCCCTAGCATAAAAAGGCTTTGCATGTCATCATAACCCAAGGAATACCAACTTCCACTGTTAATAATTGTAGCTCCTGATCAGTCATTTAGGCATATGTGTCACTTCAAGCACAAGACGTGCTCAGTTTATTGCCCAGTGAGACTATTCAATTTACCACAAATCATCTTAGATAGCAGCCTCTGGAGAGGTCTGGGTTTTTTCTGTGTCTATGTCTATTAAAAATAGAGGTAGTCTAGACTAAAAGCCTAACTCTTAGACCACTAAAGAAAGTGAGATGAATCTGAAATTTAGCCTACAAATCGGTGAGCATTTCGAACTCATTCTTACTTCAAAGTTTTCATGAATAATCTTCTGACCTTCTTTCACTTATTTTCCTTTTTCTCTTATCTCTTAATGAAACAAGAGCTAAAGACACGAAACAAGGAGGACAGAATACAAGCTATAGCCCAAACAACAACAAAGAAGAATGATAAAAGACCCTTAACTCAGAAACAGGGCTATTCTAGATGAATATTCCACTTTAATTGGGGCCATGTCTATGTAGTTGCAGGTTCTGATATTGAGCAACAAGTGGAAATTCCTTTGTCTATCCTGCTGCGGTAATAACACCAGGTGAGAAGAGAGACGCCCTCTCTAGATGGTGACAGAGTTTATCAAGGACTTTGTCCACTGGTTCAGAGACCTCACTCTAACCTGATTTTCACCACTGAATGGCATCCAATGCTACTCCTTAAAGGATAAGTGAAAAACAAGACATTTCCCTGGATAAACCTGCTGCAGAGTGCAATCAAAATGAGGCTTACAGTCTCATGGGGAAAAAACGAGCGGAATAATGCGGATCACTTCAAAGAAGTTGCATCCAGGGCAAACTTTACTTTCCGGGACCGGTGCCACCTAAGGTTTAAAGAACAGCAAGCATCAGGTAGAAGAAAATGATAAAGCTTTGGAGCTCATGCAGTCAACTCAAGTGCTGGTCTTACCAAGCCTGGCTTACCGTGTGCCTACTGATGCAGACACGTGCCTTCCCTCTGTGAATTGATGGAGAGTTCTTGATCTATAACTATTTTGGTTTCCAGCTGAGAGAAATGGGAAATTGTAGGACTTGCTGCACATCACAGAGAGATGTTTTGGGAAGGGGAGGTGAGCAGTGCTGACGCTGAAGGCCTCTAAAGTCAGGTAAGATGCCTCCCACAGTGTTTCCTTAGCTTCACTGGAGGCAGAAGCAGAAGTCTATGCATCAAACTATTTTTGGGGTGCAAGAATTGATGTGTCTTCAGGTTTTCAGGCTGGTAAGTCATTAGCAAAGGATTATTTCTAGATCATTATATTAGGCATAGATGCCTAATTTCCACTGAGATTAGCACCTTTTTCCACTTCCTTTTTCACCTTTGAAAATCCATGGACCTGTTTGAAGATCTCACATAGCCTAGTGTCTTGTTCTGGGATTAGTCCCACTGACCTGGTGGGTTAGAGGAAATCAGGTTAAAGGAAATCAGGTAATTAAGACCCCAGTCCATTGAGGATTCTTTACTCATTAGCTGCCCAAAGCCTAGTCCAGCAATTAACATTATATTCCCAATACAACTGCTAGAGTAAACCATGACAGGGATTTTATTTTAACATACTGAGACAGTTCCTGTATTCCTGGCACCCCCAGACTCCACATTTCTGTTTCAGGAAGTGAACTCCCCAAATCAGAATTCATAGTTTGGGCTGTAGTTCTATCACAAAAGACAGGATAAAACTTTTAGATGAGCAAAATCCCCAATCATATTTGTTGCCATGAAACCACAGCTGGACAATGTCTGGGTTTTGCTTGGTCAGGCTTTTTCTTATTGTATGTTTTGTCTTAGTAGACTCCTGTGATATAAGATGGCCTCATTCCACACAGCATCTCTCATAATCCCAGTCCCAAATGATATTATCGTGTTAACGATTACAGCAACAGGCAGCGTTACTATTTCATACACTTTCAGTCATTTTCCCACAATGATGTTTGACGTATGTTGTTTGTGATGGGCTTGCTCTGTGTGTGTGAGGCTGTTGAATCTCATGGGGTGAATGATTATTCTTCGTGGATCAGACCAGGACACAGATCTGTGTTCAATTCCTATAACATGTTTACTGACATGATCGTGGGCAGATGAATCAACTTTGGATTTTTTTTTGAGCACTTAAGTTCCTAAACCCCATTAATTTCAGTGCTCAAAAATCATGTAAAATTTGGCTTTTGGGCACAGATCACCCTATCTAATTTTAAGCACCTACCTGAGGGTGTGATTTCTGAAGATCCCTCTCTACTGCTGAAGAAAACAGCTGTTTTCAGAGGGCAGTGCAAACCACCCAAGAGCTCACTGTCTCCTTGGTCTGTAGAGGTGCTTCGTACCCCAGACATGCATCCTTAGTCTGGTACATAAAGTTAAATGGAAAGAAAATGGGCCTTTGTGTCAGAAGTCATCCTACTTAATTGTCCTGGTTTCGGTTGGGATAGAGTTAATTTCCTTCCTAGTAGCTGGTACAGTGCTGTGTTTTGGATTTAGG
>NW_008794449.1:1431546-1436297 GCF_000699145.1 Aptenodytes forsteri
CAATTTCATCATGCATCACTTGCTTTGTATATTATTATTATATTATATTTCAATTATTAAACTGTTTTTATCTCAACCCATGAGTTTTCACACTTTCACTCTTCTGATTCTCTCCCCCATCCCACCGGGGCGGGGGGGAGTGAGCGGGTGGCTGGGTGGTGCTCAGTTGCCGACCGAGGTTAAACCACGACACTAATTTTAGATGTCTGAAATGGGATGTTTGAGAGTGGGTAGTCACCATCGGCTCCCCTTGTAGCCAATGAGACTGTGGAGGGTAGCTCATCTCACCTTAGACACCCATACTGGACTCCTTTTAGGCAGCTGAAGAGAATCCAACCACATGGCAATGAATACTTTAATTAGGATCAGCCAGAGCAAATTCATAAGCCAAATACACCGCTCTACCCGAAAGGCTCCAATCTGAATCAGCATCAACAGAAATGTGCAGAATTGCTTGTGCTGGATAATGGACAAAGTTACCAAGAAGCCAAAGTCAAAGCAATGAATGGAGCAGGGATGAGAGCAGGAAGGAGGCAGTGGGTATTTTTGCAGGCTAAAGACAATTGCTGTAATTATACCCACTTAAAAAAATTAGAATCGTTGCTGAGAAACACTGTCTTGCAGGCCTTTATTTTCAAAACCTAAATAATGATTTTCATATTCTTTGACAAGCTTCATTAGCTGGAATTAGAGAATATTTCTAATACACTTTCCTCTTCCCCCATCCCCAATATATTGTCCTTCAGGAAACAAGGGGAGCGGACGTGTTTGAAATGCCTGTGTCAGCACCTCGATGGGAAGAAAAAAACTGTAATTTCCATGGAGAATGAAAACCACTGCAAAAACTTACCCAAGTGATAGCAAACACCCTGTAAAACTGAACTAGAGGGAAGAAAGGAATATCCAGAGATAATTTGGTGGGGGGTGAATTTAGCCCGACAGCAGGCAAAAATCCAAGACAAACTTTGTCTTAGTCATAACAGTGAAATGTGCACTCCGTCTAATTACAGTCACTTTGGGGTTTTTTATGGGGCTATTTAGCAGGCATCCGCTCGTGATGATGGACAGTTTATGCTATCCCAACAGCATGTATTTATGGCCAAGGTTAGGAAGAGATGCGGTGCCAAACGCTGAGTAAATGTTTGCTGCCCTCCTGTGTACGACTGCAAAAAGACACATACAAGGATGCGAGAGCCCTGGATTCGTTGCTCGAGACTTTCAGCTCCTGAGGGAATGGCTGGCATGGAGTGCCTGTTATGTATTTACCCCTGATTTGCATTGGTGAATCATCCGCAAGTTGATCCAGATTTCTGCTAATGGATCTGGGCCCTTGTTCTCCCACCATCTGCTTGTTGTATCCATTGCTTGTCATATATTTAGATACCATTTGTTGCTCCATGTGTGCAGTGGGGAAAAGGGCTGCAGGTGGAAGGCTGTTCCTTGATCGCACTCTGCGAGAGAAGCCACAAGACAGATCGGTTCAGAGCCAGCGCCGGCAGCCTCCGAGTTGGCCAGACAGCCCTGTGTTGTGGCTCGCTCCCTGCATGTAATGTTGCAGGAATGGGTAGCAATTTCAATCAGGAGACTGATAAAGCAAAGAAATCACCTGCCCAAGGAAGTCTTGGGCTCTCCACCACTGGAGGTGTTTTTTAAAAGCACCGTAAGTTCATGTTTTCAGGAACTGCTTAAATGGAGTTCATCCTCCCTTGGGGCAGCAGACAGTTTAGAGGATCGCTGACCCTCAACCCTGTTCCCTCAGATTTGCCTACGATTTTGTCTGCAACACAAGTAAATGAAAACTGAATATTTTGTGTGTTCATTTCTGACTGTGCGAATTATTGCACAAAGGTGCATGCTTAACCTAAGCACAAATCAAGGTGTAGGGTTAGTGTTTTTACGGCAATCATTTGGCATATTCGCCTTAGCACTGCTTGGCAGTAAGAAGATAACATGACATCCAGAAACACTATGCAAGGGAAAATGCCAAACCTAACCTTATGTACACCTTTTAGACCTTATTTAATCTATGCTACGTATTCACTTTCTGCATTTATTCATCACATTAGTTATTACATTTAAATGTGACTCCCAGTAGCTATGCAAGTTGCTTTTATCAAACCTACATCTGTGCTTCTTGTGTTTCTTGTTAAAAATTAACTTCTTGCTAGACAAAAAACAATCTAAGAAATAGATATCGGAGCACAGCAGAATAAAGTCGCTATAAACTTTCCAGGTAACAAGTGAACATTTCTGTATCGATGTACTTGTAACTCAATGCAAACAAATCTCCTAGCTCTAAATTTTCCCTGCTTACATTCTGACAAAACTGGAAAATGAGGACAAACACACAAAAATGTTGCAGTACAGTATGCAAAACAAATCTCTTCTGTCCATCCTTTGTAGAGAATCAAGCTTTTCCCTTTCATTTACCGAACACGTGGGGACTTTATTTTATTCAAGCCAGTTCCTTTCTGCGTGGCTTCAGCTTTGGAAAGTGAGCAGGTTTTGAAGCGTTAGTTCTCAAGGTCCTGTCTGGGGAGCGTGAGACCAAATCTCGTTCTGGGCTGTGCCATCCTCCTTGGCTTCAGCTGGGTGATTTCAATAGGAAATCAAGTCATACAGGTGTAATCAGGGAAAAAGAATAGTCCAGTCCAAAGGTTCAATAGTCCCAAAATTACCTTAACAAGGATGACTGGTAAAAAACCCACTACACCTGGGGGGCCTAGGTTTTCCTGCTTGTTCCTGCACGGTTAGGCTCAATGCAAGTGTTTCATCATAAATGTATGTAAAATGAAAATAAAACTTAACCTGCACTATTTTTTTTTCAGGTCTCCAAAACCCTGGGTTAGAGGGCTTTCTTTTTTAAAACAATCACTTGCATGGCAGAGCTCTACAAAACACCAAGATCTGGCAGTTTGACCCATGAATTTCCTTAGCCAAAAAGTCACTTTGTGGAATTCGATCAGGACAGAGCAGCATGACGTTACACAACTGTTGTGTAGAGTTAAATAAACAGTCGGGGAATTGAATGCCATTTCTCAGATAGGACTAAGATATAATGGTCCCGGCTGCTTTCACATCGGGTTTTTTATGAGTTGTTGGATGGAGAACCCAGCTGACAAGAACAAGTTTCCAGCTCCATCACATTTCCTATTCAGCTGCTTTGGCTGGGGGGGGTTGCAGGGCTCTGCTGGGGCAGAGTTATGCAGTCGACACTTTCTTGGCTGTGTGTCCCTGCAGAGGGAAGGAAAAAAGAAAGCAGGACTCTTGTGCCAAGACTATTTGTAATCTTGTCACATCATACTGGCACCTCTGCAGAGGAGATGCCAAGGGTGACAGGGAGGAGATGGGTGAATGGAGGGACCGAGGGAAGGCATGGCAGTGCCTATCTCCTTCTCCAAGATCTCCATGTCCATGCTGGGGGGTGAGGATGAGCTGTGAAAAAGCCTGAAGTGGGCTCAGAACGGTCCAGGGATCGCCTCTACCTCAGAAGACCTCTGCCCCGTGAAAGGGGCTTTAGGGAGCTTGGGAGGCTGGCCGACAAGAGGTCAAACAGACAAATCCCAAGTACTGATTTAAAGCTCCCTGGGAAGTCTGTGTTGAACACACAATTACAGGGCTGATGGCTCCAGCCAAACTGAGGTCCCACCACAACTGACATATCCTTCCTAAGATGGTTTCAGCTATGAAAGACCAAGCCTAGCATCTTAGAAGGCTCCTCCAAGGGGCTGTCACCTCACCTACACTCTCCTGAGCCCCGGTGCCCTCCTCCAGGGCAGAAGTCCGCAGCTTCTCTCCTCGTTTTGTCACTCCACCAGACACTTCACATGGCAGGCCAGGGAGCTGGTAGTTGCAAGGGTTGCATTGCACCAAGAAGGAGGCCCAGCTTCTGCCTTCTGCCACGGCTCCATGACCTGTCATGTGGCCTGAAAGCTCTGCTATGTACCATGTATGGCAGCCTTAGGGACCTGCCATCGATTCCTTGATACGTCTCTGGATGCAAGGTGGTCTCACACACTTGTGGATGAAGAAACTGGAGGAATCATTAGCTGCACACCTTCCAGCTTTCAAAATGATGCTTGTCACAGGCCACTGTTGGCACAGGTCTTAGCTTAGAGGTCCCAATGTCCTTAAATTAGAACGTATTTGTATGTTGTGCAACCCTGTCCATGTAAAAATCCCCTTCCTTCACCTCATCAGAGAAGCCCGAGCAAAACACTAACTGCTCTGATGTATAGTAGAACTCCTAACACAGTTCATCCCTGGCTGCAAACCAGCCCTGTGAGTAGTGTCTCTTAGAAAAAATTCAATAGCAACTGCCAGCTGATGGACTGCCTTCACTACGAGATGAACCCAGCTGGTAATGTTGTTCTGGTGCAGCTTTTGTTTGTAGCATGAACAAAAAATAATTGTACCACAGGCACACAAATAGTGTAAATTAGTCTTTTTCTGTGGAAGCCAGCAGAACAATGCCCATTGAGAGGCCTTGTGTCCTCGGAGGGCTCATTTGATTTTGAACTTGGAGTTGTCTACAGGTTGCCAGGTTGCGAAAGACCTTTTTGGAAGCATGTAGCAGATGGAGAGGGGACAGGGCAAAGATAGGACATGTTTGAGCTGTGTCCTGGTTTCGGCAGGGATAGAGTTAATTTCCTTCCTAGTAGCTGGTACAGTGCTGTGTTTTGGATTTAGGGTGAGAACAATGTTGATAACACACCGATGTTTTAGTTGTTGCTAGGTAGTGCTTACACTAG
>NW_008794449.1:1436873-1454888 GCF_000699145.1 Aptenodytes forsteri
TATTATTATTATCATTTTATTTCAATTATTAAACTGTTTTTTATCTCAACCCACGAGTTTTTCTCACTTGTGCTCTTCCAATTCTCTCCCCCATCCCACCGGGGGGCGGGGGGAGTGAGCAAGCGGCTGCGTGGTGCTCAGTTGCCGACTGAGGTTAAATCGCGACAAGCTGCTATCTTCTCCTTATGGTCACAGTCCCTCAGAAACTCCTGCATCACAACCCTTTACCTGAATTCCCAACTCTATGGTCTTTTGTATGTCACTCTATGTCTTGTACGTCATCACTGCACAAAGGCATGAAAACTAGGGAAAATTGGGATGGGGACGGGGGCACGATTCCTGTGGTCATCCTCCCACAGCCTTAGTGCACATACAGAGAGGTGGACGTGAGCTTGGCCCTACCATCCCCTTTCTGGGTGATCTTTGGCAGGCTACTTCACTCTGTCAGCCTTTACCCCTACCTTCTGAGGTCTCTTCATTGGCTCACAGAGTAAGAGAGAAGTTTTCCCATGGATATGAAATGCTGGAAGAACAACAGCACCCACCCCTCTTAAAAGGGGTGTCAGCCTGAGCAGGAAACATAAAAGAGCATTTGGAATGGTGGAAATAGCAAAAATTGAACTCAGTCCCAACCACAGGGAGAACTCAAATTACAACCATGCGAGGTGCAAGCCATCCAGATGTATTTTCCACTCATATCTACAAAAAAAGAAATGCATCAGCAAAATTTTGTTGATGTTTCTCTCTGCTTGCCTAAGCTATTTACATAACACCGCTTAGTATGCTTGCTCCCTGACTTGTGAAGTGCTTTCCCCTTGGCTTTCTCTCCAAGGCATCGGTGTTCCCACTCCTCTGTTCAGAGGAGCCCAGCATCTTTGCACACAGCTATAAATACCTTTCCAGCGGAATCTGCCTGTATTGAACTTGGAGTACAACAGAGTGAAGCAAGCTTGAAAATTCCAATTTGTTTTTATGTACAGCAGTGCTCAAATTGTAATTCTACTTTGAGGGAACCTGTCCTGCAGGAAAACTGTTCTGTGGTTGATGTGCAGACTTGTACAACGGAAGATTTAAAGCATTGCTTTTCTTCTCTCAAGTACAGAAAAACATCCATGGGAAGTCTTCCTTGGGAAATAGCAGCAAATGAACTCCAGGGAAGAAAATACTGTATTCAACAGGCCAGCCCATGCAATAAAAACTAGGGTTTTCACCAAGACATTAGAAGTGGTGATAGGACTTAAGCCCTCTTCTCCATTTGTCATCAAATTTGGGATAATTCTGAATGGGAATGAGGGGAGTCGCATGAAAAGTCTCTAAATAGCTCAAAACAGTTGACATGCCTACAGAAATAAGGAAGTTGACTGAATCTCAGAGGGATTAAATCCTATTTCTTTACCTCCTGCCTACCCTAGAAGGAAATCTTTCAGTTCTGTCTCCCTCTCTTGCTCATTCAGATGGACCACTCTTTGCTGGAGGGACCTTCTTGTTATTTTTGGGTGTAGTTTAGCACCCACCACATAAAGAACCTCAATCTTTCTCTTTAAAAATGTTTTTCCACCAACACAAGGACAGTCCTTGACCCAACTTGGACTGCTGAGGGGTTTCTCAACATGACAGGTAGGATTTTACCCCCTTGGGAATGATGGAGCAGGGATGGGCCAGGTTGTTCCACTCATGGAAGCAGAATGAAGAGGGAAAGGCAGCAATAAAGACCCAGGATGAGTCTTGAAGAAGTGGGTGGCTGGTCTCCCTGTGTGATGGGCACAGTGACTGCTGCTGGAGGTGACCACACTTCAGCAATGGTCACCAGCCCAAATATCCTGGCTGGGCCTTCAGCAGTGGCTGCTTTCCTGCCTGTTTTGCCCTATGTCCCAAACCAATCTTCTTAGTACTTGTCACTTCTGGTTCCTTTTATTTCTGGTAGAGCTGGAAATAGGTGTATGGGACTGTATCACATCCACTGGGAACATCCTATGGGGGTAAGCTGTAGCTGAAGGCTATTCAGATACTCAAGAGATGGGCCAGTCACATCAAAACAATTCTACACATATGTTTTCTCAGGGTAACTCCTTCCTCTTTTATCTCTGCTCTGGCCTGAATAAGAAAAACTCGCTGAACAGGAGCCCTAGGGGGGTGATATATTCCACAACTGATGGAAAGCAATGCCAGCATCTTCTCAACAAATGCTTTTTCCTACACACGCAGCTCTTTCTTCTAACAACCGGTTGCAAATAGGTTTTATTGCTCAATGGCTGGCTCAAGTAGACATTTAACAGGCTTTAATTCTTCATCAAGCTTCAGATTTTCCACCCGGGAAATCTTCCTCCTTTTCACCCCCTCTCTTTTCTTTTCCTTTGTTAAAAGCAGGACATGACAGCCTGCAGGGTGATGTCTATTGTTATAAGTTGAAAGATCTAGCACACTCCGGAGTCTGAAAGCATGAATGAATTATTAACATCCTTCCCCACTGTTCCTGGTAATGTATGCAACACTTGAAAAGGCTTTTCTTTTAGCTTAAAGCAGCATAGATATTAGTGGCTATTCAAAACAGCCTGGCAGATGCTGCGTTAATATTGCTGAGCCAGGGCTTGACAGGGGTGAACTTTGGATCTTTCTAGTCCAACAATAGAAGGAACATGGTCCAGGAATAGAAGCGACAGCATTACAGCAGTAACTAAACAGCTTGTCCCAACAGCCGTGGTAATTTGTTTGAGAGAAGGAAGGTTACACTACCCAGTTTTCAACCAGAAGGGCACGGCTACAGTTATCTAATTTTTGTCAGATAACCAGGATGGTTAACTTACAAACATAGTCACCTGTAGATCACTCTGTGGCCAAAGGTGTACTAATTACCTCCCAAAAGTGCTTTAAATCATTCTTCTATGGTATCTGCCCCTCTCTACTGAGTATGCAAAGCCTCCTTGTCACAGTCTGTGTCGTCCTCCTTTGTGACACCTTCTTGCATTACTTCCCCAGCTAATGCTCTGCCCCAACTGTGGTTGTCCCCTGTGATGCTCCTCTGCTGACCATCCCTGCCTGTGGGAATGTTGAGCCTAGGGACCCTGAGCCGGGAACCTTTCCTCATAGTAGTGGGGTGAAAGCTACCAACCTTATTCTTACGTGATTTTCAGCTAAACCTTTGGTGTGGTTTTCAACAGGCTGCCACACACATTTGCAAGGCTACCATGTCTCACTTGCTGAGGACAGAGCTAATGTGATGGGGCTTCCCTCTGTTCCTTTCTGGCCTCAGCCAGGCCTTATCTCTGATCCAGCTGTTCTCTTGTGGCCAGACACAGCTGGCCTGGTCAGTGCTGTAGCCAAACAGGTTGTCACACATTGGGACCTGAATTCATAAAACCCCGGTCCCAACCTTCAGGCTGGCAGAGCTAGTCTGCCAGAGCCAGTGAGACCACCCAACACTATGGGTGAGCTACACCAAACACACCAAGAGCATCTTCTAGCACATATGTTGAGACCACCACATGACAATTGCCTCATACATCAAGAAAGGAGGAACTTGAGAAGGTTGTTTTGCCAGGGATGGACACCAGTGCTAAACTGCCCCTAGCTAAAGAAAATATAATGAGAAAAAGTATCCCATGGGTTCTTATTTGTTCCTGAATTACTAGGCAAATATGACATGTAACAGAGTAGCAATCAGGAGCCGTTCAGGGATGATTATTCTGGTTAATGAAATCTGATTTCTTACAGTTTTGTGTCATCGACCTCACACACTCCTCCTCCACAGTCACTCCAGCTTTCTGTCCAATCCTCTATAAGCCTCACTTGGCAAAAGTCTCTTGGCCACCCTATGGTACCTTCATTTTCTTCCTGCATCACAATGCCCTTGCTCTGAAATATCTCAGCTATCCTCGTGTCCACCAGCTATTTAGCTGTGGGCAGTGGAGAGTGAATGTGTTGGTCTGGGGATGTAATCACAACAGGTAATCCAAAGGGCTTGGGTTCTTCTCGCTGTCTGTTGGGTACCTTCTGTGCCCCCAACAATGAACACTTGCAGGGCTCGTGGGTAGTAGCTCTGAGATTGCTATCCTGGTGTGTTAAGCTTCAGTCCACCTTGCCGATGAGCTCAGATGTTAGCAGGGATGGACTAATGGCAGATCTGTACTCTAACAGTCAGAATGTGCTGTCAACCACATTTCTGTCAAAAATAAACAGCTTAAAGGAGTTGAATGCCTCTAGTTTGTTTCTCTGTGAGACACACTGTTAGCTGACCTGCTGGACCATAAACTTTCATTCCTCAGACTTTCAACACTTCAGTTAGCTGCCTGGTCAGAAACATTTCTGCTCCCCAGGCTTTCCTTGTACATGGAAAACATTTAAGCAGTTTGTCAAAACAAGAGGCTGGGAGGAGGAAAGGAAGGAATCAGAAGCCAGAAACATCTAGATTTTTTTCCAGGCCATTTTTCATGCTGAAAACCAAATCAACTCAGCATGGCTGGGCTCCTGCTCTTGTTTCTGTGCTTTCAAAAGCAGCCAGCTCCCACAGGACGGGCAGGACAACGCTCTGATAAAGCAGCTGAGTGTCTATTTCACCTGTGATTTCACCTTGAGTGCTGAATTTGTCAAGGCCCCATGAGGGCAATGCATCAGGTTTAAAGCTCTTGTGGTAGTGGAAGGAGTATGGTGCCAGACAGCAGCTGAGCAGGGGATATCTAGAAAGTTTCTTACACCCATGGTACCGTGCACCATAGTCCTGTCTGCAGCGCAGTGCCCTGAACTCTCTCCTGTGGCATGACCATAAGGATACAGTGATTCTGGTTGGAGACAGATGGGTCAGGATGAGTCTTGGTGCCAGGCACAGGAGGTCACGGAGGAGGAGAGCAGTGAGGTTGCCACAAGAGCCATAAAGCTGTACATGTGTCATGCTTCATACCTGTGACATGCTTCATATGTCCGCAATTAGAGTCTCCCTCAGCAAAACAAAATGGGGCTCTCCTGGGCTCGGTCGCGGCCAAGTGGGCAGCCCCAACACAGCGATTCTTAAGCAGAGATAGAATTATTCCTGTCCCCTTCAATGTCCATGAAGGTCCAGCTCCTTTGCGCTGAAGGAGAGCAACACTAGGTGGCACTGACTTCATTATGTGGAAGAGTCCAAAGCCACAAACATGGACAGAGCTGCTGAATGCAGGATGCTGATAAACCCCACTTAGGGGAACCTTCGGCTGGGGTGTATCTTCTGCACCCTGTGGACGTATGGACTCTTAACCTCACAGTAGTGTCTTGTAGATAGCAGTGCCAGGAGAACAGAAGTGTCTCCTCCTCTTCCTAAAGAGGATATAAAAGATGCAGGAAAATCAGGGCTTTGTTCTTCAAACGTGCTAATCCTTAAATGCTTGTTGAAGTCTCACAAATGGTCCTCTTACATGCCCTGTGTACTTAAAGCTAATAACACATACGAGCACTTTGTTAATAAATGCCTCACTCAGACTACACAAAGTATCATGTTTCCTGAAGCCCTTTAGGGTTTTGCATCACTGAGGACTTTGATATGGTCTCCTCGATGTAGCCTTCTTCTGGGGGATCAGATGCAGTGGTTGTGAAAGAGCTTACCCAGCTAGTGCCGCAGGTCAGGGTAAAGCACTTGGTGGACACCATTGCTTCAAGAGGGCTCCTTCAGAGTGCATAAACCTCATCTGCACATGGCTGTTGTGGGTACAGAGTATATGTGACGAAGTAGCATGAAGCTGTATGAGATCAGAGTAAAGGTCTGCTTAGTCAAGTTCTGTCTCCAGCAATGGCCAACAGAAAATGTATAGAGAAGAGGAAAACCAAGAACATCCTGACAACTTGCGGCTCTGGGCCTTCAGCAGCTACCAGGATGATGTTGTAAGTAAAGCCTTTAATGGACTTTTCTTCCCTGAATATGTTCTATCACTTTTTGAAAGCATGTAAGTGTTAGCATCCCCTTGTCTTTTGGCAAAGTGTTTCACAGCTGCACTTCAGACTGCTAGAAGAAATATGTCTTTTTTTTTTTCTGAAATACCAGACAGTAATGCTGTTTGATGCTCCCCTGGGTTTTAGTATTAGGAAAATTAGATACAAGTTGTTTCCTGTTCCCCCTCTGCAAGCCACTCATTCATTTATATCAGATGCCCTCTCCGATACCTCTTTTCCAGACCAAAAAGTCCTACTGTATGTAATTGTTCATCATAGAGAAGCAATTCTACATTTTAGCATTTTGTCACTCTCACACTTTTTCCAGTCCCAGGATATTGCACTCTCAGGTGGGGAGACAGGATAGCAACATAAATAACATCAGCTGAAGGCCCTGAAAAGATTTATATAGTAGTGTAATGATGTTTTTTGTTATTGTTATATCAGCAAAGGCTATATAAAAGAACACAGATGGCACTTTTCTTGACCATGAAGCTTTGTACCAAAATGGGTGAGAGCCAAAAAGACGCCTATCACATCCCTCAAGGACCTTGCAGGAGAGCCATAGTTTGTAGGCAGATGTCTATGGTTGTCCATGGATCTCACTAGTCAGGGAGCCAGATGGCTCATTCCCTCCTACAGCAAGAATTCAGGTTGCAGAGAAGTCCTCAGGCCAGCCCAGCTCTGGAGCCTGCCTTCCCTCCCTTCCAAAGCTAGTAAGAAATCTCTTTTTAATTAAAAAAAAAAAACAAAAAAAACGTTTTTCATGAGAAAAAAATCAAGACATCATGCAGAAGAGCAAAGCACTAGAAGTTCAGAGGACACATTTCAATACCTAGACACAGATATACGCAAGACAGTAATGCTGTGGCTCTCTGTATTTTGTAAATCATGAAAGCCTCATATTTTTCAGACAGTCCCATACAGCATATGATGCCTTACATCTGGAACATGGACATTTTGTCTCATCAGCTAAAATGGCTTCATTTTCAGAGACATTGAGGGCAGGATTCATCCCACCTAATATCACCTCTGTAGGTGTTAGTCCTCCTTTCCCCACTTGTGATTAAAGGAAAATGTGGTCATTTTTAAGATGTGATTCATCTGACCTGTTTTACACATTTACGTTAGTCTGAGTTGAATGTGTTCTGAAGTGCCTGTTTCTCTCAAAATAAAAACCTAAATTTGATCAGACAAATCCCACCCTTCATGCCCAACATCCCTATTCATGTTAGCCTCCCAAATGGTGTCTGGAGTCCCAAGAAAAATTAAACCAGGTGAAATTCATCTGCTTTTATGTTGCTTTAAGGACTCCAGGCCTTAGATGGATTTGACACTGTTTTCCAGGAGCAGTCAGCCTACCGATGTATGCAGATGGCTCAGTGTTGTCTAGGTTCAAGATGAAGAAGGCAAAGTAACTTGGTCACTGTGCTTTTTTCTTCCTGTAGAGATGGTGGTGTCTAGCATTCAGGCAACTTTGGGTTGCCTGAAAGGTGGGGATCTGTGCTAAATCAGGTGGCAAGAATTTAGAGCATATGTGAACCAAGGCAGAAGAAGAAAGATCTTCCCATTCCTCCAAGCCAAAATCTACACAAAGTTTCAGACAGCTAAGTACCATTCAGAGCCTACGCTCAGTTGTTAATGGGCTAAATGGACTCTAGAAATTCCAGGTTTGGTCCAGATTTTTCCATACAAGTTACAGGCAGCTCTAAGTTAGGCTTAATGCTAAGATTCTTGGATGCTTGATTTAGTTCAATTAGTTCTGCAGCATATGAACTGAGAGTATTTACCCCAGAAATGGTCATCATAACAAGACTCTTACATGTCTTTACTCCAGAATCAAGCTGATTCATGAGCAAGTCCTTGATGCAGGCCCTATATAACCATACAATTGTAAAAATTCAGGGGAGATTCAACTTCAGACACTCAAATCTAAGCGCTTGAATCTGGAGCTGAATTCCTCCCAGACTGTAGAGATGTGAAGGTGCATGCATGCATTATGTAGCCGAGCTTTCTTTTGTCGATAAGAGGGATATGGGGCACAGCTCAGCTGTGGGACTCACCCGGACTCCAGCTGCTGATCCAGAAGTGTGAAGGAATCCCAATGCAGAGGCCACAGATACTCTAGGTTATCTTATTGCCTGGGTCACTGTTGAGTCACTCTTTAGGCTCCGCTGACTGCCTGCGCTAAATCTCCATGGACTATAGTGGATGCTGAGCATCCATCAAACTCATAGGGTGGCAATTGCCCTCTAGATCCCTAAAACTGAACATCTGCATCTCTCAGGGTACCAAAAAAGATATGCATTATCTCCTTTTGCTCTCCATATTACATTTGTTTGCTTTTCCAATGCAGGTGGTTTGATCTTATTTCATCAAGATTCCTATGTGAAGAAAACAGTCTTCCCTGAAGCAAAAAAAAGCTTCCCTCCAACACACAGACATATCCCCTCAATGCTGATGTATGTTTTATGTCACGCAGTAAAATTCTCATGTGTCACTGTTGACACATTAATACAAAGTACAGGATTAGGCTATAAAATGAACGTGCTGATTTCAGTTCCTTTTGTCAACAGGGATAAATTACACCATATGTCAAGTAGTGGTAAAGCCTTGGTGTAGAGCATTAATGGAACTGTCCATTAATACCTATGTACCATGGCCAAGAGAGATTAAACATTTGTTTCTTGATCGTAGTGCATGCTTCTCGTAAAGCAACAGCTGGAAATTAGCAGAATTAATAGTGCTCAGAGTAAGAAATGTTAAAGGAAACCACAGAGACAAAATGCAGACTGAGATTTTGCCAGTATTTTCAGCTAATTTTTTTCACTGTAGGATATGCAATCCAGAACCAATCCAAGCAGAACTTGACATCAATCCCTCCCTGAGCCAGCCTTGAGCCACTTCCACTCATCCACTCATATATATACTGCAGGCTAGTTCTGACATAGTACTGGTTAGGAGTGAGTCAGACCCTTTCAGTACAAAGGTATTTCAAGAACTGTGAGCTACAGAGGGAAAAACAAATGCACTACTCAGAGAAGTGGGCTAAACTACCACAGATTTACCATGGAGGACAATGGAATAAGAGCATGTACACTTACGGTGACTGTGGATCAGGTTACCAGTACTAATTTATTATGCATGGCCACCAGCCCCAAATGGACAGAACCACTAGGCCAGATTCTGCCCTTATTGTGCACCGTTGTGAATGCACAATACCGCCTCAGTTGAAAGCTTAATAAAACTGACTTGGCTAGATCTTGCTCTTAATCAATACACAGATCCAACATGTGGTTCTGGCTCCAGCATCACTGACGTTCCAGTATGAAATTGTCCTTCTCCATCTTGCTGAAGCTTCAAGTCCACATCTCAAACTTATTTCCATTATCTGTTGGCTCTCCGTCAGCTATTTCATTTCTTCTTAGAAATCTAGGAATAACGCTGAGAGCCCCAGCTGTTAGGATCATCCAGATTAAGACGAAGATGATAGCCTAAAGGATCAAAAGCTTTGGAATAAAGTGTTTCTATCGGCTACCAGGAAAATCAGTCTTTAAGGAAAAGCAAACCACACATATTAGTAGTAGTCAATTAAAGAAAAATAAAGCTAACATGTTTTTAAGAAAATTAGACAGCTCCTGGGAAGAACGTGTTCTCTTTTTCCCAATCTGAAGAGTAGGGGACTTCAGATTTTGACAGTAGAATTTTTCAACCTATGAAATGCAGCACATCAGATTCGTGGTACAGTTTTCCCTACAAAGTTCTCGTTTTATATGATGATCACTAACACTCCATAGGCTTGTTCATATTGTAATTAAATATGTGGCAATACAAGGGGCACCTTTAAACTTATCACAGGCCTTGCCTGAAGCACATGGATCCCTAGCTCATGCTACCTCCTTCTCCTTCCATTTATGTAAGAGAACATGACTGTGCATCAGGGAATATGCTGTCTTGCCACAACACCTATTTTTTGCTGCAAGAGTGAGTTCATGCAACAGAGTTGAACAGATGGAGAAAAATCAAGAGGGATGTCTTAAGTTAAGAGACAAGCATTATGTTAGGAAAAAACCTCTTTATGCTAATGTTCAGATCAGTTCCACACTCCACTGTGCACTTCAAGCCTCCTTTTCTTTGGGAACATCACTCAGGGACATTGCAAGTACCACCTTAGGCAAGACAAAGATGATCTACGTGAGGATAAAAGGAGATGTTATTCACTGAATAATGTTCTAAGAAACTGAAATCTTCTACCCTGAAGATCAGAGGTGGTGACTCAGACCACCAGCCACACCAGCTGCAGACCTGGATCACCCTCCACAAGTACTTTTGGTCTGAGGCTGGAACTGCTTTTCCTGTCCACACACTGCACCAAGCAATCCACGTTCAACTCCAGTAACAGCTTAAGCTATGCAGCCCCGGGGCCAAAACTACTTAAAGTAAATTGATTCCTGATGCAGCTTCCCTCTGCTCTTCTCTTTGTGCCTTCATAACATCTTTTAGGATTCAAATGCTTCCATTTGACACGACCCTTTCATCTTCTGGTGAGGCCCTGCTATTACAATCCTCTTCATGTTGTATAATTATTATAACAGCTCCCTTCGGGCTCAAGTCATTATAACTGTCATTTGATTAGCTTTTTGTCACCAGGTCTTTTAAAGAATGACTGCACCCTTCACACATAACATATGTTAATTTATTTCCACAAACATCCAAGTGTCTCTCCTCAGCTTGACAGTGACTTGATCAGATTTTGTGTTTCTTTTGCACACGCTCCCTTCTTCTAACTGATGACCAGATAGAAATGATGATCCCATGCCCGATCACATTTTTGTTTATAATTTAGGCTTATCAACAGATCCAACACATGCATTTAACCTGCACACTTGAATCAGCATGGGTTCTTCAGACATCTGTATAATCATAAGACTGACATTTAACAAAAGTTTTCATAGAAATTTTTTATTTGGAGGAAAAAAAATTCCTCTTGCTTATCTCTAAGCTATCTTGGTGGCCATTTACAGAATGCTTAGGTTTGCCATTAACTTCAGTAAGTGTCTAACTCTTTCAACAGTGTCTATCAGCTCTGATGGAGCCACATCTGGAACATCTGTAAGCAAAGCACATTCCACTCCTACATTATCTTCTATTATGGGTGGTCTTGAAGAGATTCATATGTTTGAGAAATGCTGATTTCACTTACATTATCTTGATAATGGTTAACCTGCTACACTCTGACCACAATACCAGTCACTTAAAAGTCGTATAATATTCCTTTATCTGTGTTTGATCCTATTTGTTAAACTAAGATGACAAGTCCATCACAGGTTTTAGGTTGCTCTGGGCTGTTGCCAAAAGTTCAAGGTGGTTCATATTAACATTTGCACTTCAGTTATTCCTGTCTGGTAAAGCTCAGAAGAAAATCTCAAACAGAACCAGAATTAGCATCCTAGACTTCCCAAGAAGCCACAGAAAGGGTCTGTCTGAGTTGGATGTGGGATGCTGGATTGGAGAAGCAGTCATTGCGTCCCACATCAGCAGTGCCGTGCTGAGCCATGCTGTGTGCTGCACACATCCAGGCTGGCCCGAGCCTGGAAATCTCTACATGGTGACCCGCTTCCTTCCCTATAAACACAAGTTATTGACCTGTGGGAAGCAATTGCCTGGTCTGGTCCTATGGTCTGAGCTGTTGCGGTCATTCGATTTTATATAACATTTTCTATTCAAGCAGCTGTTACCAAAGAACAATTCAGATTAATTCCCTGATAGAGGAAAAATAAAAGAAACCACTAATATCCTCCAACCATCACTGCTCAGCCTTGCAGCCTAAGTCTCACACCGTGATGTTGTGACAACCACAGTTTGGTAGAAAGATGATATAAAGCTAACCAGATGGCTTGGACATCTGGTGTCATTTCCACCAAAGGAAAATAAAATAACTTGTAAAGTGACTCAGTGACTTAGACAGTCAGTAACTGCCCAGCCACTAAAAAGTTGATGTTTCCCACACAAATGGCCAGAATGGATTTGCTGCTTTGCTGTGTCCCGCACTGCCAGTGCCAACCCCCAACATCACAAATACTCGTATCTCAGGTGCGTTTGCCGTTGGCTCCACAATGTGCAAGCGCACTGCACGAGAAAGGGGGAAATGCAACAGGGGCTTACAAAATGGTCCCTGCCGAATTGTCAGGCCCCCAAAGGGCTGAAGAAAATGGTTCCTTTAACTTTGCTTACTGACGTGGATGAGTGAGGTGGCAGCGGGAGGGTTTTCATGATCTATTCGGCTACAGAACAAAAATTGTGGCTGCTTCCTGTAAAGGAACCGTCTGCTGAGGCAAAACATGACGATTTGTGCCCACTTCAAACACTGCGCGCTCCGTCCTGCAGTTTTTGTTTCAGAGAGCCAACAGTAAGTCTGGGTGGAAATAATTTTTTAAAAAGTGCTAATTTTGTTTTCATTGACATATTTAGGAGCAAACCTTGTCTGCGTATCAGGCCTCTCAACCAGTTACCACCATTTGCCGTCTAAAGAAAACTTTGAGGATAGGGACTGTCCTTCCCTCTGTGTCCTGGGTCATGTAGAGTCCCAATAAGGGAACCAAGCACATGGAATGACCTAAAAGAGGCCCTAGAAAGCCAAGAAGACATGCAAAGCTATACCTGTAGCAGTGAGTTAAGTGGGTCAGGACACCTTCTCTGTCCCCAAGCCCATTGGCATGGCCTCTCTGGTGTTTAAGCCAAGGAATACACACAAAGACAGACCAACCTCTCGTGTGCTAAGCCAGCATGGAGAAGGTGCATTTGGGACGCTGAACAGGTCAACACAGAGCTGGAGGTTAGGGACCGTGGTGGGAAGGATGCTCTTCTAGTCTATGTGTTGAAATAATTGCAGAGAGACCATGCCTGTGTGCCTCTTCCCCATGATGAAAAGTGACTGTATGCCAGACCGCGCTTATTTATCAACACAGAGCCAGCACATTGAGGTTTATCAAGGAGCAGAATTGCACCCATGCAAAAAAAAAACAACCCAAAAGACTGAACACTTCTTTTTCTTAAAGAACCAAAACAAAAGACTGAACACTTCTTTTTCTTAAAGGCACAAACAGAAACTCTGATTTTTGGGGAGTTGCTTTGCTTTTGTCATCTGTTTCTCCTCCAGAGCTGCAGGCCACACATCTGAGAGGGTTGATGCTCAGCCCCTGCTCTGCCATGATCAAGGGGAGACCCCTGAATCCCCCAAGATGGAAAAGCTTGCAAGTGTCCTTCTGCAGGAGGCAAATAGCTGCATTTGGGTGTCACATTTTTCCACCTCAAACCAACTCTTGGTGGGCCCAGCAGATAAAGCTTTGCCGCAAGCTGTGATACAGCTCGTGTGACAATTTTTTCTTCTGAAGACTCGAATGCAAACGTTTGACATGTGTCTGGTTTTCTAACCACAGAGACAATATCTTCTTCCTCTGGGCTCCGTGGGGAGGCAGAGACTGGAGGGTTTCTCACTCTTCCCTCACCTCCCCTGACTCATTCACCCTCAGAGATGCCTGGGCAACAGGAAAATAAACTAGAGCAGAAACCACCTGAGCAGTTAGTCTGTGGTCTCCCAACCAGTCCCAGCTACATCATGGGGCCCCTGTCCATGGGGCTCTGCAGTTTTCCCAGGCACAGCTGCCCCAAGTCCCATTGAACCCACAGCTGGGCTCCACCCACTGGTTCCCATCTTCCCTCCCATGCCTTCTCCCCAGGGAAAGGTAACGCAGAACGGGGGTGGATATTGGGGTCTGACAGGTGCTACTGAATCATCAAAAACAGGGTAAAAGAAAAACAATAAAAATGTGTACCCATACATCTATTCTTTTTTTTTACTTGCCACAGGAAATAGGCGTCAAAGGGCTGTTCTGAGGCACCCAGAGTGAAAGGTGAAACAGAGCTGCTCTCATAACCGATGCACTTTGTGATTCATGATCTTTGGCTTTTCCTAGAAGGAAAATCAAAGATTATGGTACTTGTTTATGAGGAAGCTAAAGAAGAACCACCCTCATGGAGGCCTGGTCCGAGGATTTCAACCCCGTGGAAATGTCTGTGATTCAGAGCTTTCCTCAGACCTGAGGACCTTCAAATCTATTGCTCCAGATGTCCAGGAGAGGCACTGCCCCATTAGGCTACAAACAACGTACGGGAAGAGGGGGAGGATGCCTTCATGCCCCTGCAGCTGATGCTGGACCGCAGCGCAGCATCCCATCTCAAACTCTTCCACAGAGAGAAGCAAAGCAGCTATCAAAGCAGCCCAGATCATTTACTGCTTGCAAGGACTCAAGCTGTCATGCCCAAATCAGCTATGGCTATATCACGCAACCAGCTCTTGCTTGCTCCTTGCACAGACATCAGATATTTCATTTGGCTCTGGGAATCATGCTCTCAGGGGAGTCTTGCAGAGTAGAAATGAGAGGTCACCATCACAGGAGGGACATTGACTCTCAGTCCCAGGCCCAGGTCCCTCCAGACCTCTGCAGCTACCATGCCGGGTGGTGCTGGTTCAGCCTAATGCTGAGTAGGATGAGAAGTGGTGACCAAGGCTGGTGGGGTGGGTTAGCAGAAGACAGAGAGATGGGCTCTGGCTGATGAGTGGGAATGTGCAAGGAAGGGAATGACAGGAAAAATTGGGATGGCCAGAAGTACTCAGCAACTTAGGCAGAATTCAACAAAGAAACTCAGCCCCCCAAAAAAGAGGAATAAAAAATGTTAAGATGTTGTATTTCTGCTTTTCCAAAATGAAACATTGGGACTTCAATCAGCCTGTTTCCTCTGAAAAGTGGAGCTAGCTGCAAACACTAACAGACAGGGGGTTAAATACAGGGGAAATAAAAGAAACCGCTGAACCTGGGGAGGAACAAAACATTTCAGCCTGACTTAAAGGGACCTCTTCTGGGTGGTTTTGTTGATTTCCAGAGAACGCCCCTCAACACCTTCCTCCTCTGAAATCCTCTCTCACTCCCCTCCCATATTTTTATTTTATTAATTTCAGCTACTGAGGCCAGAATTTAATGACTGTCCCAGCTCTGTCCACATCTTAACTCAACTTGAGCTCCTTTTCTTTGCTGCTGGAGAGGCAGGAAAGCAGCTGGGAGGTGAATGCCCTCCTGCACCCAAGCCTTGGTTCTTGGAGAGAGCGGACAGGGGAGCAGCCCCCAGCACCGCCAGCATGGTATCCCACTTCTACGGGTGCAGGGAGGGCTGAGGTTGGTTGTGGTTTCATTCAGTGTGGTACAGAGCCCTGCTCCTCACTGTTGCACCATGTCACCACAAGACGTGCGATGAGGAGATGCTTCGGAGGGTCACAGAGCTAGTCCAGGATGCTTTGGCAAAGGACATGACTTTGGAAACCAGTCTTCGTACCAAAGAGATATGACTTATCTAGGGCAGTTAGAAGGAGCCAGGGACAAAACAGCTTTGAGAGGTCCTTGGAAAACATTTGTTCAGTAGTGACTCAGAGCTAAGTAATCCAGCAAAGGTCCTGGTTACAACTGTACTCCTGGATCCACCAGGCTCATAACAAAACCTTGTGGAAACATAGTTCTGAACATATTCCTTTCCCAGACCCATATGTCCATAATAACAATAATAGAGTGACAACAGTAACGATAGTCAACACTAACAGAAAGCAGAACTTTAAATGACGAGAAGTATTTATTAACTATTGAGGTTTGGTTAAACAGTTCAGTGAGATTCTGGAGTCACTGACCTTTCAAATTTCCCATGCAAAAACTGCACTGTTGTTGGTGGTGAGATTGGTAAATACTTGTATTGCAGGAGGCTAGTGCACGTAGTTCTTCTCGAGGGATGTGGTGAATATTGAAAGGTTACTGGTATGAAAAAAGCAACCAGATAAACTGGTGGAAGAAAAATCCATGAAGAGGTATTGAGTATAAAGCCACAACTACAGGAAGTCTATGACCAGCAAGTCTTGCTCTGACCTACTACTGGTTTGACTTGAACTCTTGTTCTCATGCACCTTCTTGGAAGTATTTATGGGCCTCTTATCTGTATTACTTCTGGACAGGTAATACTGGGACTCTATAATGAACCTTTTCAGCTTCTGAAAAGTTTTGCGAAGGCTTGTATCCCATGTTGGTTAGATACCATTACAGGGTTACATTCCAGTTGGTTATTCCAGCTGCCAGATCATGTTTGTGGAGACATTTGGATATGGCCTTGAGAATGAGGTGATTTACCGACACACTTATTTTTCAGAGGTGTTCACCTAATCTAATATTATTGTTCCACAGGACTTACGTAGGCATGTGTTCTACTCTTAAAATCAAACAGCCATCCACATAAACTCTGTGGTACATTTACATGGGATGCTTCTAGGTAGTACTTGGCCCCATAGACAACCCAAATCTGCAGGCAGGGATGGAAATATCACTTGCCACTGGTGTTGATGACACTAGACGCCCCATACTACATCCTCAGCTGTGCATGGGGCTTCATGATGTCAAGTTCAGGTGTTGCAGTTCTGGCTGTGCTCTGAGGCAATTGTCTCCCAGTTTTTCCTTAATGCATCTTAACCACATTGTCAAGGATTAATTCTTAATGTGCCAATACTTTCTCTTTCTGACTTTTTAGTTCCTGATTACCATCACACTCTGATCTCTTATCAAGGGATCTAGCCTCCCACAAAGCAAGAATTTCTCTTCAATCTTAAATCGGTCATAAAGTCTTCTATGTTTTCAGCTCCTTTTGATAATAGCTGTTTTAAAGCATCACTCTCACATGTCTCATCTTGATGTGGAGTGTAGTACTCCTTCCATTCCTGCTGCACACTTTCATAGTTAACTTCCTCTGCCTGAGTTAGCTGAAAAACATTAAAAGCATAAAGTGTTTTACAGCCAGCTGCTGTCAGAAATAAAGCAACCTTCCGACTGTTTTCCTTTCTGTGGCATGTTTAACGTGATGATACAATATGAAGCAGTGGCTCTCCTCTCTCCCTAAAGGTGCAGTTCGTTTAGGGTTTATAACCGGGCTCATCTTCCAGGCAGGGTATTACTACTTTTCATTGGTTTACTTTACTCCTTATAGCGTGAAATGCTCTTTAATCACTCCCAAGCAGTGTGCCAGAGCCCCACTTTCTTCAGGGTCTGAGTTTCAATTATTTCACATTGTGCAACTAGGGTACTTTCACACATGAGAATTACTGTGCAGTAGCGTGTTATCATACATTAGCTGCTCCTGATTAATTGTCTGTGTTTCTATGTTTTTCAGTTCATGGTAGCTTGCCATACAAGAGCTTGCCAAATGTAAAGCTGTTTATTCCCTTTATTTAGGGGTAAGCTAACCAATGCTACCTGAGGTGTCTTGCTCATACCTGGTGGTTTTCAGTGAATGTGATGTGCTACATCTCTGTGTTCATCCTAGTATGCAAAGAATATTGCTTCCAGGATAATGGCTCCCATTGTTGGTGAAAAAATGTGTAAAAGTCAGTTGGCGTATTGATTGGCTTGTTACTGTTTTCTGAAATGAGATTCATGACCTGACTTCTCTTGCTATGTATAATACACATGTACATGAGATTGCTGCTGGAATAAATTTTAAGCTGCCTGCCAGTCCTGTCCGCCAATAATCAAGGCCTGAAAGGCTCTAGAAAGTTTGCAAAGCTGAGGAGAAAGTTTCATTCCTTCAGACATCTTCCAGTTCCTCAGTCCCTGCGGAGTTAATCTTCACAAGGATTCATCTCCAGCACATTGCCCAAGATCTGATAAGCTGCCAGTGTTTTGGGAAGCTTCATTTGTAATGTATTGGGTTTGCGTGACAAGGTTTTGGGGGGGTGGGGCTACAGGGGTGGCTTCTGTGAGAAGCTGCTAGAAGCCTCCTCATGTCTGATAGAGTCAATGCCAGCCAGCTCCAGGACGGACCCGCCGCTGGCCAAGGCTGACCCCTTCAGCGACGGTGGTAGCGCCTCTGGAAGAACATATTTAAGAAGGGAAAAAGTTGCTGCGCAACAGCAATTGCAGCCGGAGAGAGGAGTGAGACTATGTGAGAGAAACAGCTCTGCAGACACCAAGGTCAGTGAAGAAGGGGAAGGACGTGACCCAGGCGCCAGAGCAGAGATTCCCCTGCAGCCCGTGG
>NW_008794449.1:1455378-1479876 GCF_000699145.1 Aptenodytes forsteri
CCGTGTGATGAACTGACTGCAACCCCCATTCCCCGTCCCCCTGCGCCACTGCGGGGGAGGAGGTAGAGAAAATGGGGAGTAAAGTTAATGCCGGGAAGAAGGGAGGGGTGGGGTGAAGGTGTTTTAAGATTCCATTTTATTTCTCATTATCCTACTCTGATTTGATTGGTAATAAATTAAATTAATTTTTCCCCAAGTCAAGTCTGTTTTGCCCGTGACAGTAATTGCTGAGTGATCTCCCTGTCCTTATCTCGACCCATGAGGCTTTTGTTATATTTTCTCTCCCCTGTCCGGGTAAGGAGGGGAATGATAGAGCGGCTTTGGTGGGCACCTGGCATCCAGCCAAGGTCAACCCACCCCATTTGGTACTCAGCACAAGTATCTTAATAAAACCGCACTTTCGGGGGATGGCACGCAGCCTTCCATGAAGTCTGTCCCTATCATGCACTTTCCACATGGGCACAAAAGCCCATCAGCAGCTCCAAAGGATTTCTGGAAGTCCTGTCCTAAGAGGACTGCTTGGGTTTCCTTCTTCTTGTCTTGAATTTCCAGGGTTTGAACTCTGATTCTCCAGACATGTTCAGCATGAATTAGTTTGACTTCAGGTGAGCATGTCTCTGACATTTCATGGCCAATCTCTTTCAATGTCAATTTAAATACGACCTCAGTGCTGGTGACCATGTCTATTTAATGTTGCTACTTCCTCTCTAGTGTCCATCTTCCTGAAATAGAAAATCACCCATGATATTAAGATCAAAACAGAGAAACTCTTTCTTATCGTCAGGAGAGAAACTTTATAAAGTTCAGTAAGCAGTTTGACTTCAGGTGAGCATGTCTCTGACATTTCATGGCCAATCTCTTTCAATGTCAATTTAAATACGACCTCAGTGCTGGTGACCATGTCTATTTAATGTTGCTACTTCCTCTCTAGTGTCCATCTTCCTGAAATAGAAAATCACCCATGATATTAAGATCAAAACAGAGAAACTCTTATCATCAGGAGAGAAACTTTATAAAGTTCAGTAAGCAATGGGTTGTTTACACGCTGAAAGAGATTTTTCATGCACTGCCTCTTTTTCCCATTTCACTGTTGCAAATGCATATTGTAACCAGTCTTAGGATTTTGAACTCAGGATTAACCTCTCACAGGCTAACAGCAAACTTTTGCTAAAATAGCCATAATTAAAACTTTTTTTCTACAACGTCCAAATGTACAGACAGTCTTCTAACACCCTTTGTTTTCTATGCCGTTGTTTGGTCTGTGACTCAGATGCATAATTTCCATTAAATGCAATGTGGGTTGAAACCTTGCATAGCCCACTGAAATGCACCGTGTTTCTCATCTACGGTAATTGCTCTTATTTGTGCTGTACAAAAATATTTACAGAAAATTATAAAGCTAGACTCATAGGTGGTGTAAGCGTGTGTTCAGAGAAATCATAGAATCACAGTAAAAGAGGATCTCGAAGACCACCTCCTCATCTGCCCCAGGGTGGGATCAGCCCTACCTATTTCAGTTCTCTATATGTTTGCTTAATTCCTCATTAAAATCTCCCACAAGTTTTTGTACATGTGCAAGTCCACCTGACTTGTTCTTAAAACCTCAAATGATGGAGCCTCTGCAACACACCTGCAGCAGAGCTTCTCAGTCACAGCCCAGGAAGCATTGTCCCCAGTGTCTGCTCTAATCCCCCCTCGTTGCAGTTTAAACCCATTATTGCCAGTCCTGTTCCTATCATTGGAGCCAGTGAACACATATCACAGCAAATGCCCTTCAGTATTTTAGGATTATAATTGCCTTCACTGTGGATCATTTTTTACAAAAGGAGAATACATAATAGGGCACCAATTTTTCCCCATATCAAAAAGGGAAAGGGAGGAGAGAGAAAGTGATACTCCAAGAATGCCAGAACTCTGAAAGACAGCAAGGTAGCGTACTGTACACTACCCCATATTACATCTTATTTAATTAATAGCTCTATCCTGCAAACACTTTAACAATTTTATTCCAGTAAGCTGGTGGACACATAAATACTGGCAACGTTCATTCACAGAAACACCTTTCTTCTTTTGTAAAGATTATGGGCTGTTCATGGGCTCCAGGCCTGATTTATAAGCCCAAACAGCTGAAGTCTGAATTGATCCTCGTATTTCTGTATAAATATACTGGAAAACAGCCTTCCCTTGAATTTTGCATGAAAAACCTAAGAAGAATATTCATACTTACTCGAAAACCTACATGAGTAATAGGTTACCAGAATGTGCCATTGTCCAGGCAATTTTAGAGATTGCATCATCAGTTTTGTTTTGGTGTGTCGTGCTGTCAAACAGTCTTCAAAAATTTCACATTTGAGATCTGCCTCAAACATAAATTCTCTTTAAGTGGTGCATTTCAGGAGCCTGTCAAAAAAACCCCCAGGGTCCAATGGGTTCTAGTGAAGTTCAAAAGAATGTGCACATACATATATATGCATACACACATAAATGTGTGTATATATATGCATATAATTTTTGCAGTTTGAAAGCCAGATTCAGCCATAAAAACTCTATTCACTGTTTTTCTCTCTGTAATGGAAAAGATGAGTCAATCACTAACCCAGTGCTTGGGCCTGATTCTCTCCTCCCAAAGCTGGCACAAACAGAAGTAACCCAAATGAATTATCTGGAGTTACACCAGCATGAAAGTAGAGCAACTGAGAGAAGAATAATATCCCGCTGTGTATGAAGCTGAAGAGGTTTATTTTAGTTTCATTTATTCCCAGGCTTTTCATCTGGGAACACCATTTTTTTTTAACTTCATATGGTGTAACTTGAAGCTGCTATAAAAACTCCTCTACTTTTTTGAAAGTCAGGCTTCCTTCTTCCTTTGTAGCATCTGTAACCCTTGACTCTCTCACAGAAAATGCGTTCCTCAAAGAATTCTTACAAGAGTTATTGATCCGAGGTTGGTTTTCAACTTGATTGTGTTTTGTGTGACAGGGAATACAAGCAACATTGACCTAACCTTATCACCCGAGGCATGAAAAAACAAATAAATTAAAGTGAATGATTTGCATTTTCTGCAAGCATCCGTGGCTGTTCACTCATACGACCAATTTTATGGCCTCGTCAGCCCCATATCCTGCAGGATCTGGGAGCCGTATCTACATGGCTTTTGCATAAGCCCAGCTCTGGTCTATCCAGCCTGTTGGATCCAATGCAGCCCATGGCAGCCCAAGGTACCAGCAGATATCCAGGGCTCAGCTCACTCTGAGCACCGTGTTGTTACGTTGTACATTAGCAATCCCCAAAATGACCACTGTCACCTTCCTCCAGTTACGTGCCTGCATCATTTAAGGCTTTTCTTATGTGGCTGAGATATGCCCACTGCGTGGACCGTATGCAGCACCACATAAGGGTAACTCAGGGAGGACAGGTATTGCACAAACCTTTGCTGTGTACTTCTAAAGACCCTTTTAGCACTCATATTGTGTTGGTTTTATTGGCGTCATGATGGCTCTATCATCTTTCACTCTATTCTCAGTTACCCATCACACTCCACCCATGGTCCACATCAATATCATCACCTCAACATACATGGACCAGCTGATACTAGTTGCAAAAAGAAAGTGGAAAGACGACCTGGAATGAGGCCTGAGCACATCCAGAACTGCAAGTCAGGCTTAACTGGTGGACAAAATTTAAAAACCTTTTGACAACCTTGTGACACATACGTCTGGCAGTTGTGAAGCCAAGGCTTGGTGCTCCTCAGGAGCTCACTCCCAGGACGAGCATTCAAGCTGAGCCAAGGAGATGGGGGAGCTGAGGGAGCTGGGGCTGGCCAGCTGCAGCCCTTCCACCTCATTTCAGTTCAGATACATTACACAGCAGACACAGGAAATTGCTACCCAAGAACACAAACCAAAATATACACGGACCTTTAGTTTCATTTTAGCAGTCCCAAAAGGCGGCTGACTCTCGTTAAAATGAGTATGGTATCCAAAAGGCTGGAAAGAGGAGGCACCTTTACAAGAGACGGAGTTGACAGGAGCCTAATAGATTATCCTCTCCATCTCTCTATCACAAGGCAAGATCACTACCCAAGACCTTCTCAGTAAATGTTTGTCTAAGTTATTTTGAGAAGAGAAAGAAATATTGGAGTTCCCATCCCTTCCCCATGAAAGCTATTCCAATAATCACTAGTCCCAGCATTAAAAAGCTCTTTCAGTGTCTAAACTAATAATACAAGATGAAAAGTTCAATATGATTTCTCAGTCACAAACTCTACAGATGTTTCTCTATAAATATTCTCACCAAAGTATCATTTTTTTTTATTATTATGTTACTAGGATTATTTCAATTGCAGTGCAATCTGAAGATCTCAGTTAGGGTCAGTACAAAACTGAAGCAAGCCATCAGTTCAAACCATCAGTCAAAGCTATCAGTCAAACCACAGCCATCAGCCAAACCGAACCAATCCGATCTTCTTGGGACACCCCACACAGCCAAAGGCAAGGTCAGCCCAGGAAGCCACTGGGCATATCTTTCTTAAAAAGCACTGATTCAGAGAGGGATTAGAAAGTACACCCAAATGTCTAACGCAACCAGCCCTTCCTGCAATTGCAGGCCAAAATGTCCTCAGCAAACAGAGCAGAGATACACTTCTTTCTTTGCCACTATTGGCTTATTTCAAAGCTGTTGGCATATCCTGCTTTGCTGCTCCCTTCTCTTGATCTAAACATCCTCAATGGCTTCCATCTTTTGCCATGGCCATGTTCCCTACACCATGATCCTTGTTACCATCCTCTGGCCTCCTCCTCAAATAACCTTGGAGCCCACCTGGCACCCACTGCAGTCAAAGAGAAGATGACCTCTAGATGGTCCAGCCTTTAAATACAGGCGTCCCAGGCTGCACTAAAACAGCAGCTTTTCCCTTCACATGGAGTCCGTGCTCAAAGGGACTTGACCATTGCATCCAGTCTGACTGTATTTTTACTGTTCAAGCAACAAACTAAGCTTTGGTTGAAAGCATTTCCCTAATACTTTGGTTTCCTCTTCAGTTCCTGTTCCCCTGTTTTGTTTTGTTGAATTTAGTATCTCAGGATGATTCAGAAACTCACAGGAACCCAAGGGGATTGCAGCCACCCGAATTTATTTGCTGCATCAGCCCTGGAAGCTGCACAAAGCATCAAGCTGTGTGTTCTGCTGTGTTTCACATCTTGCCGTCTCTTCCTGCCTGTTGCTCTGTTTCCACCAGATACTCCCATCCCTGGAGCAGAGTTGGCGGAATGAACGGCATGACTGGTCCTGATCCCGTGAAATCAGTCCTCTGCACTGCTTTAAACTGTTCTAGCAATTTCTGTAGTGAAAGCCACTGGTCAGCTGTAGGAGGGTGGTAAAACCAGCCAGAATTGTTAACTTGTGAAATGTTTATAATTCAGATCCACAGGCCTGAAGTTTGTCAGCATGAGGATGCCACTATGATACTGTTGAAGGTGCAAAGTGGAATCAACAGAGTAAAACTAGTATCAATTTTCAAATGGACGCTCTTATTTTGATGCGGGTAATCTTCTCCTGTAAAGTCCATGAAAGCAGGTTAAAGGCAAACCAAAATATATCAGCCTGTCAATGAAAAAAATGCATCTTCCCAGCAATTTGTACTGACAAGACTGTATTAGGTTGATTAGCTGATTGGTAGTCAACAGCATTGCACATCTTTTAACCCTTGCATTGAGCTTCTCAGTCATGTTCTTTTCTCTCTTAAAAAAGAAAAAGGAATGTTGGGGAAAGATGTCAAATCTTGTATGACTCCAGATACCAGCCGGAACATAGATAAGTTTCTACTTACAAAAATCTTTCTCCAAAAGACTTTTAAGCTAGGCTTCTATGTCCACAACTTGGTCTTTTTTTTTCCCTCCCTAAATCTATCCATTGCTCTAATAAAAACTTTACCTCTCTCTACAAACCTTGTGTTACTTATATCCTCAGGACATCAGGGCTACAGAAACACTCCTATTAAAAAGTCAAATGAATAATACATTAAGGAGGATTTCTCTGTAAACATGTCTTTCATGTCTTGTGTGTACTTACTTGTAAAAAAAACATGAAAGAGAGTGCTTTAGCTTTACAGCTCAAGAGAAAGGAGCAGAGAAGGATGACAAAGATGATAAAAAAGTGTGGAATAGCAGCCCGAGGAGGAACAACTGAATAACCTTGGACTCATTTCCAGGCTGAAGAGGTGGCTGAGGGAGTATGAGAAAGGTCTATCACACTTCTATCCCTCTCCTAAATGGTTTTCTGTTCTTTGACATCAAACTGACAGACTGCAAGGAGCATTCCCGTAGCGGCTCTCCTGGCTCTGCAGATGCTGTAAAATGAAAGAGGGACAGGGAATAAGCTCAAGGGGTAGGCTGCTGCCTGCAGGCTTCACACCCACCAATATATCCTCATGCCACATTCAAAGGTATAAAACATTTGCTGTCAGGTTCCTGCTATGAAGCACAACTCTAGCAGGCTCCTCTGCAGCCTTGTTGTTGTGACCTTGACCTGAAAACAAGATAATAAAGGTGTGCAGATAATAAAGACAATGCAGATAACAAAACGGTCTCAGGACCGTGGGAACAAAAGACATGGCATGCAGAGCTCCGAGTATTTCACATTTCACAGAAAAAGGCAGACGGTAGAAGATGGAGACCCATCCCTACCTACAAAGGCTGCAGTTGTAAACACAACCCTTATTAGACCTTGGAGAATCCACACAGGAGAAACCTCTGTGCTGTTGCTTGGGCCCTGCAAGTGGGTGAAAGAAACCAGTCCCCTGCAGGAAATCCACAGGTAATTCATGGAATGACTTCTTTCTTCCTTAAACTGTCAGCTTGGAAATAACCCACCCCAGCACTGCATTCTCCTGTGGGAAAAGGGGAAACTGAGGCAGGGAATTTGCTCTGTGCTGTCAAAGGGAAGAAGACCCCAGATTTCCTGAGCTGGGTGCTTTATCCCCCACATCACTCCGCCGTGCAACAATTTAAGCCGTACAATTGCCAGCTCTGCTTTCATGGGACAGTGGCTGCAGGGGGTGGTTACAGAGAAAGAGCCCAAAAAATCCCTTTCAGCAGCTCTCGTGTAGTCTGCCAGCACCTGGACAGCCCACAGTTTCCCCAGTCTAAAACAATTCCCCCCACCAACATCAAATATTCATTTCCTTGAGGGGGAGGGAGGCCAGTCGATGTTTTGCGGAGAGGAGGAAACCAGTGTACTTGACTTGAACGTGGGAGGTGGCTAATCATGAAAGATCATGGTAGAAATCATCAGTGAAAACACAAAAGAAGACAGGATGTTATCTCCACCAGACATGATTAAGAGCATTGTTTGGCTGTCAGAGAATTGGTCAATGAATTTTTTGCCTTCCGGGAGAATCATGCTGCAGGATTTCGGTTTATACCTGAGAAAACAATCTTGTTTCTAACTGCAGGTATAAGATTGGAAAGTGGGAGAGGGACATATGAACCCAAGCCATATCCTGCACTTTCAATGAGCATCAGAAGCCTTTGAGTGAGGGAGCTTGTATGATTCCCTTCCATAGGCTGTCAACTCTGAAAACTAATGATGACAGGGTACTGCAGGCTAGAATCAAAAAGTGTGGGGAAACACCTGGAGATGAACATTTCAATGAAGAACATGGATCATGTTTTAATTGCCTTCTTTATTTCTGTATTTCAGTGGAATGCTCCTAAATCATCATTAATCAATTGAATTCCCGTGAGAATGAGTCAGGGCTTGTTTCACTTACATAAACATAGATGCCCGGGGCCATGTGAGATGCCCGGGGTATCTGAGACATTCAGAAAAGGCTGGTTACGTAGGACCTGTGCCTTTCTGGATGTGTGGCTAGAAGCTGAGCGTGATAGCATGATACTCTGACACATCTAAAATGGCACTAGACACCTATGACAGAGCAACTGTCTGGCACCCTCGAAGTCCAGGCACCCTGCTACAAAATCAGCTCCATTTTCTGCCGAGAATGTGACATTTAAGTGCAATCCAGCAAGTGATAAGCCTGTAAATGCCGAGAAAAGTTAAAGAGCAATCTGGCACTTCACAGCCAACCAGCTCGTCCCCGAAGTGAAGTATTTTACTAACTTTTATTTTAAGCTTTTCTTTAGCAAACATAGCATGTCTGAATACAAATTATCACAAAGATCAAGATGTTCAGATCTGAAAATACCTCACAACAACTGTCTGCTTTAACCTTTGCATATTTTACATATTTTTTCCTTATAATCATATTCCACCCACTAAAGGATTTCAGAAGCACTGGAAGGCAATGCTTCTATAGAGCGTATTTGTTAGAATATATCTGCTATAAAGTGTAGCGGGGAATTATTAGAAAGTATCTTGAAATAAATATTCTTCATTAGACCTATGTTAATTCAGAGGATCATATCATTTTGAAGCAAGAAAGTATATGCAAATAACATCTGTCTCATAACTGGAAAATGGCCCCAAGCCTAAAAGTTCGAGTCTGGATCTAGATCTTACACCTCATGAAGTGTCAAGAGCTCCAGGCTTGGGATCTTGCTGAATAAAACATCAGAAACAAATTAGAAATAAGACTAACAGCAGCACAGAGAGGTCCCAGCGCCCAGGGCCTCTGACGAGCCCAACAGGCAAGTCAGGTGTGGAGGCACAGGCATCAGATAAATTCAGCGATCGGGAGAGGCAGATCATACATCAAGTCTGTGGCAGCTACAAGAATTAAATGCAGATGTACTATAACCGTCCACTGGTCCTTTAACCGTATAACTGAAATTTCTGTCCCAGCTGTTCAGCATACCAGCCACATTTCCCAGGGACCGGGTGGTATGTGCTGAGGACAACTAGAGGTGGATAGCCACATCTTCACGGGAATGGATTTACCTAGAAAGTTCACAGGACTTCAAATCCTTCCCTTTCCTTCCCCCATTGGCGTGCTGGCAGAGCAGATGTTCTTATATCACATTGATTTGCATACCATAGGTTTGCACCAGCCTGCGTCCGTTCACGAGAGATATTTATACCCGAACGAAACAGCATTTTGGGGTGTAGAAATGACAGCACAGACTGCAAAAAAAAAAGGTGAGGTAAACCTGTTGTGTGTGGTGTCGGGTTGGTACCCATCGAGGATGAGGTCCAGCCTGGAACCCGCTCTTCAAGAAAGGTGTGGAACAGAAGAGGATGGCAAGAAAGACCTCAGAGGCTAAGAAAACATCACCTACAAGGAAAAGTAGACTGAATTGGAGCAATTTACCATTAAGAGAAGACAAATTCAGTGCAAGCAAGAGGGCACCCAGTCTCTGAGAGTTACTAATGGTAAATGAACTAAGGAAAATTATAACAGGCCAAACACACAGTAATACTTCCTTTGATATCCTCAGCCTCCAGCAACTTGTATTTCCAGGACTTCCTAAGCCAGAGAAGGTCTACTGGAATTTAATAATCCTCAAGGGATTTTTATCTGTGTATTTGTCTAAGTGCTTTTTGAACCTGCCTAAGCTTTCAGTGGTCAAAACACCCTCCAGTGAGAGGTTTCATAACTTAATTACAGGTCTTGCATACTGCATGAAGAACTACATCTGCATGTTTGCTTGAACCTATTTCTTTCATATAATTTGATGATAATTTGATGTTCTTGTACTAGAAAAGACTGTGGGCAATCGTCTCTTACATGTTGTCTCAACGGTACTCACGATTTTACAGGTCTGTGTCATACCACAGGTTAAGAAGTCAGAGGCTTCAACTTTATTGTGATGTATTTGGGTTGGATGTTAATGAAAAATCATCTTCCTAGTGGTAAAGAGAATGAGACGCTGAAATAGATTGTATGGTAAGAGGATTAAGCTTGATTGCATATGTGTCAAGAAGGCAGACAATCAATGATGTTCATGGTGCAGTTTATCCCACTCTGAAGTAAATGTCCACGTTCAGTCAGTTAAATTGCACTTTAAATTCCACTGACTATTGACTAGATCTCCAATGACAACCATGGAGCCTTAGCAGCCTCCTCACAGGGAGATAACTAAAGTTAGAGGACAAGAATCCCACCCATTTGAGTCAACCCAGGCAAAGCAGGACTGCCAAACTTCCATCTTTAGCAAAACTGTAGCAATCATTAGAAGCTACTGAAATGCCGTGACAATGATTTGAGTTATTGCCTTCAAATACTTGCTGTTCCTGCATGTTCTTTGATGCCAAGCACACATAACACCAGTTCAACTCCCATATATTCTTCTGACTTTGCAAATTGTGTAGTGAAGCTGCAAACAGTGGCTGTGCTCTGCGAGGTCATGAAGTAGAAGTGAAGCCAAGACACTGAACTGTGGTAGGAAAGGATAGCATCACTTGAGTTTCCTTGTGCTCAGCAGCGCCCTGTAACAGATATTGACAGTCTAATGCTGTGTCTCTGCCCACCAGGATGCTCCCTCCTGTCCCAAACCTCCAGGGACATGAGGGATCCACAACTTGCCTTCTCCTCTCCCAGTTGTCTTCAGTACCTTTTCTGTTTGAGTTTTGCCCTTCTGGCCTTCCTTAGGCCCCAAGCCAGAAGCCCTCAAAGTCCATGAAGGGACAGCCACGGACTTTGGGAGGGCTTAGCTCACCCAAAATTACTTCCATGGTGGAAATTACTGAAAGAGGACCTTGACTTTGACAGGCATCACCATCTCAGCCAAGACACAACCATCCATCAGCACCAAGGACCTACCTGGATTCCACAGCCCAGATCCACATGAGTATTTGGGCTCCTAAATCACAGCTACATTAAAAGCAGTAGAAAGATGAAGCCTCAACAGTTCCATGTCCGAGGTCCCTCATGGAGCTGATTCCTCAGTCAGTGCAACCACTATGGCTAATTCCGTGTCAGATGGTTAATTCACCACCTCTCCATTCCTTCCAGGTACCTTTCATTATCCCTACGTCTAATTAGCTAGATCTAAAGGAATGCTAAAATAAAATTTTTCGTGAATAATGGCCCCTCTTAAATCTATGTACCATAATAAAGGCAATTAATTTGAACAGGCCATTTAAAAGCTATTGTATTGAGCTCAGCACAAGCCCAACTGACATGCAAAAACCTTTTATAACCTGGTAGTCTCTGCACTATCATCAATTATCTCCTAATTAAACAACAAAGTTCCCTTGCAATGCCCCAGTTAAATACCATTACTAAACATTTTGCCATCATTTAGTGGATTAATGTGGCTAATTAAACAACTTGCACCATGGAGTCAAGATCGTGGCATGACACTTGAAATGAGGTGTGCAAATCTCTATGAATTGTTTGAAGTCAAAACCTGCTTGGCCTATATTGACAGAAAGGATTACTTTAAAAGTCAATAGCTTTATACTGTTATTTTTTTCCATCCTGGGGGAATAAAACCAAAAAACTGCCCACAAACTCCAGTAACAAATTGCCATTGGGAATGTTGGCTTTTCCATGCTCAAAGAAGAGACGGCTCATTTGCTCAAAGTTTGTAGGGGGTGGGAGCGTGAGGGTTTTACAACAAGAGTTTGATCAAAAATCTGCCAATAAATTTTCCATCATCTGAATTCTTCAGCTTCACCTCTGCACCTACTGGGAGGACCTCACTCCATACCGGAGCTCAACTTCACCTGTAACAGGGAACTCCTTCTGGAACTGTTCATATGCCACTATATCCAGTAGAAAGAGTTTGGGGACGATAATTTCTTTTCATCAGCAGGCTAACCTGCTGCTGGGAGCGACCAAGCCCAGGTTACTAGTGCTGTGATTGCATGAATATTTCCAGATCCAGTCTGCTTCCAGGAAACTTGTGGGTTTGCACGTTCAGCCTCAGCAGCTGCCAGCTTTCCAGTTTATGATGCAGCTGCCACTTTCCAGCTGTTTTCAACTAACATCCACCTTGCAGGATCTCTGTTCTGAATTGTACACTTCGGATCAACAGCTATGGAAAGACGTGAAGGTCTTTTTAACATAAAGAGAGAAGATTTCGAGTTGCAAACCCATACTATATGTGAGACCACTCACAGTGCACCCGTCTGTCTCCACTGAGCGTAGGTGATTAGCTGGAGTTAGACATCTGACGTTCAAATTTTGGAGTCAGAAATTTCTCATAACTCACAGCACCAGGCACAATGGATTCCTAATCCACAATGAGGAGCACATCACTAATGAAATGCTTACGATCTTTAAAGGAGAAGCCTCACCCAGGACGAAGCATAGCATTGCTATTTTCTGTTTACAGCAGCTGAGAGCATGAAAAAGCTCTTTTAGGATGTCTGAGATTCCTCCTTGGAATGGAGTGAACATGTGAACAGTACTGGGGACTGTTCACATGTCCCAGTGACTGATGACTATGTTGACACTCAAATCCATGAGAGCAAAGGGCAAACCCAAATCACTGTTCTTCTACCCTAGAAAGCAGTAAAACGACAATCTGCCAGTGAAAAAATATCTTAGAAAAACATGATTAGGTGGTACAGCAATAAACAGCATGCTAGGTATTTTCGTGTCCTAAGCTATGTCTGACAATGTGCGGAGGGTTCAGATTTGTATTCAGATAAGGTAATCACAGTGAAACTGAAACTCCCTGCATGATAGCTAGTTCTTACTAATGTCAAGGATGTTGCCTGAATTATTATAAAATCTGAGGCACCTACCAGAAGCAAGCATGTCCCATGTTATGTTGTTGGGTGGCACTCCAAAAATACCCATGAAAGAGTTGGCTTATACACTCTCCACTAGGAGGCAATCATTAAATCACTTTTAATTTGCAGGTAAAGACCTTGACTTTTCACTCCATCTGCCCCGCTGGGTTGAGCAGTGGTTGCTCTGTTCTTCTCTTTGTGTCAAATTGAGCGCAGAAGGATTCAAAGCGAAAGTCGCGCACACACATATATGAAAATGATCCCTTTGGTTTTTCTGTGGTCTACAGTTTGATCACCGAACTGCCTTGGAAGACTGATTGACACCTGACTGCATCTCTGGCAGGCTGGACGGAGATATCATGGTTATCCATCTCTATTCTGCTGTGGCCTTCAGTCCGCTCACCACTCTAGGATGCCACCGGCTGACCCCAGACTAACGTGGTCATATGTCACATGAATTAGAATAAAACCTACTCATGTACGAACGAGCATTTCCTGCCTTCCTTACTGCCTCACATATATCGTCACCCTCTGCTTATTATAGTCCCCAGTGCCCGGTCACAAGTGATTGCTTCCCCTTTCTCCCTTTACGCTGCAGAGTATTGCACAAACAGAAAACCAGTCCCTACCCAAACTGAACAAACTGGTCGCAGGGCGGGAAAGCACGTTATTTGAGCAAGGGGTACAAATGCTTGCTAATGGGCTCAGCAGAGCAGCCTGACGAAGAACAGGCAAGTAGACCTGTGCAATAATGAAAGTGATAACCCCGAGTTCAGGTTGCAGGAGGAAGGCCAGATCCAGGACGTGGTTAGTGGGTGGACTGGCAGTGTAAGTTAGACAGTGGTACAACTCCTCCAACACGTAGGTGAGAGTCCTCTGGTTGGTCAGCCGGAGAGCTAGTGCCGTCTCTACTGCAAGGAACCTGGAAAACAAGATGTGATCTTTGGGGACACTTGGGCAGGTTAGACAGGAGCAGCCACCTCCTCCACAGCCCCACAGTCCTCGGCAGAAACAGCAAAAGCAAAATTGCATCAACTCTGTTTAAGCGGCAAGCAAATGGCTGTGCAACATCAGCCTGGGCCGGTGCTGTAGTTCCCAATCTTCTTCACCTCCTGCTCCACATATTCTAGATTATATCCCCAAATACAGACATGCACCTTCTGAAAACTCTCCTACATTGTCTCTAGCTGCACATACCTATGCCCATCTCTGCATTTTTTCTCATTTTCCCTTGTGTCCGTAAGTCTTCTCAGCTGAGGGACTGATGGTGGCTCAGACACAGTACTGAGGCGCTGAAACATGGATTAAAGGTTTAAGCATGGAAGAGTCAGTCTGTCTACTTCCACACTTCTTTCACATTAGAGAGGGCAAAATGGCTGTACAGGTATAACAGCCTGAAACAGCTTCCCTGGCTCAGTCATGTTGTTGGTATTGAAAAGTATGTCCCCTCTCTTCCAATATCTGGACAAGTGCAATAAGAATATTTGCAAAACCGATGGTGAGACTGGTGGAGAATACAAATACACACATGTATAAATACTCACATAGGCAGATGGGACACGAGACTGTTCTGTTACTGCAGCTCTCCTTTGTCATCTGGGCATCTTTTTGTATCTCTAAGCTGCTGCCACCTCCTGTTTGCCCTGCTGCTGCAGATGACGAGGCCCTCTCCTTGGTCTTAGATGCCGACACCTGTGGCGATATCCTGGGGTGTCTGGGGGTGTTGTACATATACGTAGGTTCTTTTGACATCCTATGTAGATGATGCCCTTGCTACAGCCCTGCATCTAAACATTTCTGCAGATTACACATGGATATGTACGAATACGGGTTTGTATGCATGAATATCTTGCCTTCTGTTGTTTGTATGCCTTTAGATTAATGCACAATGGTTTCACTATTCAACGTTTTCTGGCTCTTAAAAAGTGTGGTTTTTCCTCTTCAACTAAGCTCTTAGCCTGCGTCTTACGTTACTCTCTTAGTAAACCCCAAACACAGACCAGTCAATTTAACTTCTGATTACAGCCATTTCACCACCTCGCTTTCTGCCACAAGCACATTCCTCCTGTCCCCAGAGACTCAGAAGGACCAATACTTTTCACTGACACTGAACTAAAATCATGCAAGTATTTCTATTGATCCAGACTTCTAAAATTATTGGAGGTGTGCCTACTGTAGTTTAAATGAGTACAACCCTGCTCAAGTCAATGAACTTTTTCTGATTTACAAGGAGCTGTATCTTTGACTTTACGATCTTGACAAGTTGGATCTGAATTAGACCGGCAGTTCTTCATGAAAGTGAAATTCTAGATGAATTTCAGAAGCCAAAGATATAATTCCTAAAGGGAAAACACACTGCCTTATCATCACAGTTATTATTTAGCATTCATATTTCACTAGCATCTTGATATCAGCCATGGTGAAAAGCTATCACGCTAGAACTTGTCCAGACCTGTAGAAGTGACAATTGCAGTCCCAGAGAGCTTGAAGATTCAAATCAAAAAGAACTGGGGGAAGAGGAGTACACTACTAGAATGAAATTACAAAACCAGTTGCATAGTCTTCAATGCTAAGTGTATCGACACTACAAAAAATCAGGGCCCTGTGTACCGTATGACCTCCCAATTGCAACATGGAGCTGATTCCCCATTACTGAACATGCAATGGCCTAAGAAATAACATGAATTGAGAGTTTGTGCAGTGACATTTTTAAACATGCACTGACTTTTAGGGAAAGCCCACAATGAATATTAAACAAGCCCCTGCATTTCCTAGGGTTGGTGTGTAGGACCTGACTTTCCTTTCTCGGTTATGTGCGGTGACCTTTTAAAATCATTTTTGGCACTGCATGGTTCCTCTGGTTCTTCAGCCTTACTCGTTCTGGGACTTCAAGAGAATTAAGTCTCTTCTGTTGCTAATAAATGGAGCCCTGGATTCTCTCACTTGGAAAAGGACTTTTGACTAATGCTACTGTGCATGGAAGAGTGCGCAGCAATTATAGGAGCATTTGAGTACAAACCAGAGGCAGAAATGAAAAGAATTGCAGGTTTCAACTGTTGCTTTTGAGGCATTTAGCGTTATAGCACCTTGATGCCTTACACAATATGCAGATTAAGTCCAAATCTGCAAGGCTGTACTGAAAGATAAAACACAAAGCCTACTTATTACCTAAGTCCCCCTTAAGCCTTCAAAATAGACTTCAAGTACAACTAGAGGGTTGCACTTGCCTCCTGCATGGGGGACCTTCTATGATACAGTCATTTAATTTCAGGGTATGTTTGAGCTTTCTCTCATATATCCTGAAGGAAATCACAGGCCTGGATAAACCACTTCGGATCAGACAGCAGAAAAGTGATCGTAGTTTTGTTTTTCCTTTCCATCTTTTGTTTTTCCTCTCATTTGCAGGCACTACCAAGCAGGCTTCCAGTAATCTAATCCTTTCTAAGAGCTCTCTCTAAGAACCAAATGAAGCCAGAGGTAAAAAATGATTCATATACAGTCATGTTTATCGTTGGCTGGAAAGCAAAGCGTTCAAACCAAATCTGCCAGAGACAAAATAGCCTGAGCTGCTACCGTGATGACCTACTTTCAATAATAAGTGAACACTTCAGAACTGGGTGGGTGGGGTAAATGTGTAAGGCCCCTGGAGCATGGCTAGGAGATATCCTACGGGAAAGGATGCTCCATAGCCTTTTCACCCTTCAGATCCTGACCTTCTCTGAGCAGAGATGTGAGTAGATCACGAAGTAGTGCCATGGCTTTCATCTGTTTACCAACACACAACAAGAGCACTGAAGACGCACCAGTCCAGGCTTTATTGCATGCCAGGGGTCCAGAGGACTTGCAGACAGTTGTTACGTTATCCCAAGTTGCATTTTCACTGCTGTAGTGACAAGGACAATCTACGAAGAAGACTGTGACCTAACGCACAGATATCGACTTCTTGATATGATCAATCAGCCCTTCCTCCCCCACATCTGTGTTGTTACAGAGCAACTCCTTGAAATAGCTACAAGAGCTTGTTTCAAATGAGCTCAGGTATTTCCGCACTGTACTGCAAGGCAGGCAGCAGCACCGGCATCCCCGAAACCAACCCAAGTGAGGCAACATCCTCTGTGTTCACACCTACCCAAAGCAAGTGTCCTCGTTGTGTGCTGCCCCGAACCACCACCACCACGCTGTACGTGTGCTCTTTCTGTCCCTCCATCACAGCCCTCTCATCTTCCTACACTTCATGGCTTAGAGAAGGTACTGAAGGTCACCTACAGCACTAATCTGCCCGTAATTTCTTTCTCTTTTTTAACACGAGTGTGGAGTTTTTGGTGCTTCTCTCTACCCTGCCAGACCCCTTGACCACAGCGGACATGAGGATCACACAAAGCAGAGAGTTATGTTTCCAAGGGGTTGATGGAGTGGCTTTCAGTCATTCATAGGAAAGTAGTAATGAACAGTGAGCACACAGCCAAGCCACAGCCATGAAATGCCTGGGGATCTCCCTTTTATTTCTTCCCTCACTGAAATCCCATTTCTACTCCTGCTAGCAGTGCTGCAGACGCTTGGGTACCTAAGCGGGTTATAACCCGTTGACTGTGGCCAGTGACAGAAAGAGAGGATCATTGCTTACCTTACCTTCAGGTACCTTCCTAATGTTGCAATTGCTCAGGACGTTGCTCCAAGTACCTCCTCCTGATGCTAGCTGAGATCTCTGTAGCATCTACCTCTGAGGACCAGCTCTCCTGGCTGCCAGAGCTGGCCTGAGGGCACTTGGTTTTCAGAGGGAGGCTGACATGTTTAATGCCATCTAATCTTGTTCTCTTCCATGCTGCTGAAAATTGAACCCATCATGTCTCTTGCTGGGTGTCCCAAAGCTCAGGTCATTGATGGAAAAAGCATCCTGGACACCCAGCATCCTCCAGTGAAGAGAGGCTATTGTGGAAAGTCATCATTTTGAGAATTTTGTGGCTGTAATAGAAAGGATGTGACAATGGTTCCCTTAACCAGAGCCTGATATGTTTCCACCAGCCAGCACTGATGGTAAATGCACTCACATCAGACATTTTCATAGCACCGAGAAGAAAAAGTTTTGACCTTTCACCTTAACCACTAAAAGAAAGCAAGCCAGCAAACCCACTCCTCACCCAAAATATTCATCACAAGGAGGTCAGGTCTGAAATGTTACTGTCAGTAACCTCTGCTCACCCCAGATTACCTTAACTCTGCAGTGGGGAAGACAGATTTCTGGGAAATTTAGAAGGAGCGTGCACACCACAGCACCCAACTGAATAACTCATTATTAGCAAAATTTCACTGGGAAACAACACTGTCTGCTAGCGTCCTTGTTTCTTGTGAATAGGCCAATTCAAAATAATTAGCAGGCCAGGTCACATGAGAAACACAGAGAGAATTCAAAGAAATAAAACAAAGAGCTTCACAGGTCATCTTTGGCTCATGCCTGCTCATGGACAGGTTACAGAGGAGAGGTAAAAAGTACAGAAAGGGCTGGTTTTTGGCTGGCTGCTCCCAGGTAGGAGGTGGCACTGGTGCAAACCAAGCGCAGGAGGTAGATCAGCGCTCGTTTTGCGTCACCAAGAAGGTGAAGGCATGGTCTCAGCACACAGTGGAGTAGTAGGATGGCAGCGGAGTGAGGGGCTGCTCAGCATCCCCGCGTTAGGTTGGGAGGGAAGAAGAGTGGACTGAGTCAGGGTTTAGCAGGCTTAGCCCCCCACGCCGTTCGAGCTATGTGTCAGTTTCACAGCCCTGTTTGCTAAACCACTGACAACTTCTCTCAAAGCCTTTCTTGGAAAAAGCACTACTGAGATCGTGAAGACCACTAATGCGCATCTGCATATGCCTTTGGTGAAAGAGTCTGCTTGGTGCTTACATCTCCACCGGTGGCTGTGTGCACATCTACCAGATACCGCAGCTCCTGGAGTCTTTCCCATGCTAAATCCGCTCTTCCTTTGGCTAAGTCTTCACCACCTGGAGCTGCTTCTGGCATTAATTTATGCCATGCCTCAGGAAAGACTCCAATGGGACGAGTCTCCACCTTCTCCCCTGCCAGGCCTGACTTGTCAGTTCTCACCACATGCCTTCCAGACAGGTCCAAGTGCAAAAGACACCTTGAGACAAGATGTTTGGGGACTTATAGTGTAGGGATGTGTGACTGGTTACTCAAGAGCTAGAGCTAGACGTTGCCCTTCTGTGTCCCTAGGCTTCAGTCCCCTCTCTATAAAAGAGGGAAAGCTGTTCCTTTTTAGGGCACAATAAGGATAAATACATTAAAAACTAGGAGGTACTAATATACTGGACACGAGAGACTTTGGTCCTGCCTTAGACAACCTGTTCTGTTGGGCTTTCCTCCTCCAGACTGCCCTGCAGAAAGGAGGCCATTTGCTGCTAGGACTTGGTCCCCTTTAGGACTTCGCACAGCACCCAGCACAAGGGCCTTCTGTGTCGGACACTCAGCTCTTCTGAAATACTAGTGATAAACTGCTTGGAGTTACTGCAGTGTATAACCCAGAATCAAAGTTAGCAGGCAAAACTTCTCAACTCCTCACCGTTACATGAGACAGCATTCAAGATCCACATTTGTATTAACATCATGGTGTCTTATTGCTCTTTCTGACAAACTATTTTCTTTGAAAAATAGGAATCTGTGACTGTCTGTCTGCTGCAACTGCACAGATTAAAAAAACAAAACCACCACCATTTCTGGATTCCTGGGAGGAGGGTTCAAATCCGTTATGAGTGCATGATCACTAGATCAAATGCAAGAGCCCTTACCAGCTGGGCTGCTGGAGCCCACCAGTTTGAAGGATGTGACTATGTCTCCAAGGACAACATCTGCCCCGCCTCAGCAAGCATCATAAGCGTCTTCTAGCCACGATGCTTATTTCAGATTTCAACTATGTTGCAGCTTAAATCTTGGTATAGACATCAGTCATGGGCGGACACCATGGTATGAGTTGTCTGCAGCAAGGCTCAAAACGCAGACATCCAGATCTAAAACTGAAAAAATCTCATGTTCAAAACAAAAAGCCCTGTATTGTTAGCACAGCAACAGCAGAAGATTGATCAACCTCCCAGACATCTTGTCTTTAGAGCACCCTCTAGAGGGGTGCAAACTTCTGTGCTGAATACCAATGCAGTTACAAAGATAAATGGGAGCACACTCGAAATCCTGCTGACCTCTTAAGCTCTGTGACCTCCCTAGGCGATGACTTCTGCTAATCCCAACTGAATTTAAACTAAAGTTCTTTTAACTGGGAAGACAGTAAATACAGAGAGTATATAAATACATTACAAAATGAGCCCAATGTCATTTGGTTACCCAAAGAGGTCATGGAGTCTCCATCCTTGGATATACTGAAAAGCTGCTTGGACATGGTCCTGGGCAACCAGCTCTATGTGGCCTTGCTTGAGCGAGGAGGTTGGACAAGATGATCTCCGGAGGTCCCTTCCAACCTCAACCATCCTGCGACTCTGTGATTTCAGAGATGACTACTGTTAATTTTGCTTCAGATTTCCCCATGCAATCAATTAATGTTATCAAAGGAGCTAGGAATGGTAGAATATGTGTGCCAGCAGTCCTGCAACCCCCAAACCGGGCAGTTTGTCACCAAGGGTGGTCAACAGCTAATGCCCAGGCATAAGAACAAACCAAGCTTGGAGTCGGCTTTCAATGATCCCCATTTCAGGGAGACTTACTGGAGATGGTGTCTTTGTGCGGAAGTCAGTGAAGGAGTATTGCTTTCACACAAGCAATGGGGGACTATCCTCCAGGAAAGGAGAGGACCTTTTGCTCACAAATGACTTTGTATTTTTCTAGCAGTTTCAAAGCACCACACCTCTCATGCAGTGTCAGCTAGAGCCTGTGGTGACACACCATGAACCTCTTGGCTATAGAGCTGGCTGGGGAGGTTTTCACCCACTCCCATCCATCTGACACCTACCCCGCCTCTTCCCCACTACCACTGTGTTCACTCAGCCCTTCACATGGCCATGCCCTGCGAAAATGATGCCCGTTACAGGCAAAGGGCAACACCTCTTCTTTTTTTTTCCGTTTTTGCTTTGCTTGTTTTTTCTTAAATCCAGACCATTTTGCTGCTCTGGCTGAGGGCACGGTGAGGCGATCAGCTGAGTCAGCAAAGTGAGGAAGCCATAACCAGGGGTGGGGAGGCAGGACACAGGCAGGAGGGAGGCAGAGTGTGGGAACCAGCAGGTGAGGGCAGGCAGCAGCTTTGCCTCCCTCAACCTGTGCCCTAAAATGCATTTTATGCATCTGCTTAAATTTATTATTTTGAATGCCACCAGCTCATGGCTGCTGACAAACCATAGTATCAAGACCAAAATGACTGAATAGGGACTGAGAAAAAGCTTTGAACCTTTATAAAATCACAGCTGAGGAAACTTTATGGACTGGGAACACGTTTTGCGTCGTATGTTTGGTCGGTCCTTGGTATGAGACTGACAACCCTTGGAGGGTACTGCAACACCACCAGTGATAAGACCAGCATCACAGTTGATTTATTTCTCTTTATAGCTTGAAAGGGACGATACTTATCTCCAGTCAAGGAGTTCCAAGGAAGTAAAATTATACTGGACCCTGTAGAAAGATTCTCCCATAATTACTCAACCTTTTCTGGTGAAGCCTGGGAGATACGCAACATCACACAGTATTTTGCAAGTGGTTTGATTTGCTCGCTGCATTTCCTGTCCTCTTCTGCAGAGGCCGGGGAGCTCCCGAGCTGGAAGTGTGTAACAGCCGGGCGGACAGACCTCTCTTGGGACCGGGTGGTTTGGGGAGTGTTGGACCCACCGTACAGTAGAAGCGATGAAGTGACCTCTCTGGTCCTTTCCAAGCCCTTTTTTTATGACTGCTAGAAGAGACTGAAATGTAAATCTCGTGTTAACATGCAGTGCACACTTTGAGCAGAAATGGAAACCCTTAGGGAGGAAAAGAAAAAAAAAAGCCCAGTTTTAGTGTTATTTTAACATTGAAAATGACGTAACCTGCTATATTTTCTTCTTTATTTTTCAAGTGCATTGACTTATTAACTGAGTTTCAATTAATTCAAAGCAAAGACAAAGAGGAATATTCTACTTTCTTTCGCAGCAGTTATTAAATGTGTTCCCTAGTTATTTTTTCCCCACAGCTCCTTTAAATTAACAATAAACTGCAAATAATCATCCTTAAAGCCCAAACAACAGAGACCAACTATTTTGAGAATGAAACTCTTCAGAAAGGCCCATTGCCCAGGCAAAACGCTCAATCAGTTTGATTTTTTTTTTCTTACTGAAAATGTGGGTGGTTTTCAAATACAGGAAAGAAAACACGATGGCTTGTGGTGATATTTTCCACCAGAAAGATGCAGCTTTAAGGGCTTTTGGTTTCCAAATACCTACACCCACAGGAGTGGCCTCCTCTGTTGTAGAAGGCAATGCCTGATTAGTTGTACAAGTCAAGTTAAATGACAATAATAATATACAGCAGTTGATGCGTGTTTCAGTGGAAGCTTTGTGTCAGCTGGGTAATTAATATAGCAGCTGCCTCCCAGATGACAGCGCTGTCGGTTTTAAATATGCAAAAAGCTGCTGAGAAAAAGAAGGGGAAAATCTGTTCTCCGTGTCCCTGGTGGATAGGATCTAGCTGAAGATGACCCTGCTCCTTGCAGGGGGGGTTGGACTAGGCGACCTTTAAAGATCCCTTCCAACCCAAACCATTCTATGATTCTAACAAGTGGGTTTAAATCACAGCAAGGAAGGTTTAGATCACACATTAAGGGAATGCTTTCCAGCAGTGAAGGACAGCTTTGGGACAGACTGTGGCGGGCAGGCGTGGAGCTGTCACCAGAGGTCTGGAGGGACAAGATGGGTGAATTCCCCCTTAGAAAGGGTGCATATTGGTTTTTCCTTGGGGCAGTGTCTGGAAGATGTCCTGCCAAGGATTTTTCCTGCTCTGAGACCTCGTTGTTGCACAGCCAAATGTTTTGCTGGGAGAGGACGCAAGCTGAAGCCTTTCTCTGCCCCGAAGTTGGAGCTAAGTGACCCGATGCGCTGTTTTGTGTGTGATATCCAGAAACTAATCCTGAGCCTAAATATTTGCAGATCTGCAACATTTCCTATAGGCAAAGTGATCCTCATGTAACCGCTGCTGTGTCACACTCTGTCCCCTGGGTGGGATCTGGTATATGTGGGGAGGCAATATCAATGGGGTCAGCGAACGGGGGAGAGGCCATGGGGCTGCATCGCAGCTGGGGATACGCCACTATGATGCCTAAGCTGGCACTCATCCAGTCTCAGTGCAGGTGGATACGATGGTCCTCCAACCATCACGTTCCTGTGCAGAACTGTAGCAACAACATCAGCAACCAGTGGAGCTGAAAACTTAAGCTTGGGATGGAAATACATGGGATTTTAATTATCTGCAGCTCACCTTCACTTGGGGTGAAAGAACCTCTTCTGCATGCTTCTAGTACCGACACCACACCCTGTGCCTCCCCAATATAATGCACTCCGATGCAGACAGGAAGGATGATACATAAGTTAATGGTGTGTGAGCAATTAAGGTGCAAAATCATCTGCCTCATGAAATGTCTTTTTCTCTCCTGCTGGTAACAGGAATAGGTATTATACTCGGCTCAAATCATACCAGAAAATAGGAGAGAACCACTCTTTGAAAGCAATTCACTGCCCCTGATTTCCAAAAGCCCAGCAGCCTTTCCCTTTGCCTTGCCTTGCCTCCCCTTTCTTTATTTTAATGCATAGTTTTACATTTTAGGAATCAGCAGCAAGGGAAAAGTAATCACAACGGTATTCAAAGAGCCATCCCAGCCTGTTCAAAGTGAACACTTACAGGTCTTAAAATTTCTAAACACCTCATTTGGATGATGTCAAAGAAAACATCTCTTTTACAGGTCCGCCAGGTGGCATGTTCTGCACCTCTAATGGTGCATTGACCTCTTAGGGAAACACCATTTGAGATTCTTCACCAGAGCATTAGGACCCACAGAAGTTACCTGAACATGGCCTCATGTCTTCTGTGGGTACGTCAGGGGTATGAAGGACATCTGTAGGTCTCCTTGCTATAGCTATAATCCTATTTGTTTGACTGTTAGCAGCAGCAAAACCCACTAGTCTCACAGGGCTGGTGTGCTCCTGCAGGATGTGGGGATTCTGCATGGTCTTCTCCAAAACCCTTTGTCCCCCAAATTTCTGGGGTTTCCTTTCCTTCTTGTCACTCCTCTCCCAGGTTCCCAGGCCAGTTTCCCCCTCCAGATCCGCCTGTCCACAACCCCCAGCATCACACCTCATCTTACAGCACAGGAGGAAGCCGCAGGACCAGTGGAGCTGCGAAGGTCTCCCAGGGGGTGTACCGGGCAAACCCCACCTCTGACACCCTCAAGCTCTGAAAGGGGTGCACCAAGCAGGTACCACCTGGCCTTCTTTCATACAACAACCTGGCCCAAGGTTGGGCCTGCCTGGAAGAGAGATGTTTCAGACACTCATGGCCAAGAACGTAACACGATGGGACAGATGAATGAGGAAAGACATCCCTGTTGACTTCCCCTCTGCACCCCTCAGCAAACCCCCCCTCCTAGCCACGACAAGGCTCTGCAGCCTGAAAAAATTCAGGTTGTCCTAATTGTTTCATTCTTTTTGGTGAGCATTTCTTTGCAGCCATGGTTTCCCTGTCTGCAAAAGGGGGTTCTGCGCGCACAGCCCCAACGCGGGGTCCCTTGCAGGGCTGGACACGATGCTCACCTCCCAGCCAGCACCAGGCCCTGGGGGGTCGGGCCCTTTTTGGGGGCAAACAGGAGAGGAGCCCGGGGGCACCCGGGGGCGGAGAGGGGGACGCGG
>NW_008794449.1:1480600-1494324 GCF_000699145.1 Aptenodytes forsteri
TGCGCAGGGCAGCGCGGTGCGCGCAGGCTGTGTGCGGGCAGGAGGGGGAACCTGTGCCCAGCGGGGCAGCAACAGCGAGGAAGTTTGGGGCACTATTTGGTGCTGTTGGCATTTCGTTTTACCTGGGACGCTGCTCAGGACGCTCTGCTTCAGCTATCGGTTCTGGTTCTGTGACGGGGTTTTAAAGCTGTCAACTTGACATTTAGCCAGAGTTGTTGGGTTTTGTGTTTTTTTTTCCTTAAAGAAGTGTTTAAACTACTTTTAGGTTCTACACCTGATGTCTTTTGTGAGTGTTTGTGGTTTCATAATCACATTTTCCTGCCTTTAAAAAACTGTTGTTTTCTCCCATGTGCGAAGGCAATACAAAGAAGAGGGGAAAATGAGAAAAACAATGAAAACCGACTATAACCAAAGTGTTATTCAACACGGTAAACAAACTGGGGAAAATATAGAGGGAAAATACTTTCCCCCACTAGGTTCTGTGATGTTTTGTAGGTGTTTCTTGGTTACAGCAGTGTGTAACAAGACAGCCAGATGGAAGTCTAGTTTTAGAGGCGACGTTGTATCTCTGTAGCTGGGTATATCATTTTCGGATCGAGTTTGTAATATTCTACAGACTAGCACTGTGATAAGTTTGAAAGCAGATTTGAGCGGTAAAGAGACATGAACTGTCTCCATCCCTCCTCCGCTGCGTAGCGTTGTGAGCTGCATTTCCTTTTGAAGGAGGGGACTCGAAAACCCAGCCTGGCTGCTGGGTCTTGAGACCTGGGTTATGTTCCCCGCATGCACGTTGAATGCTAATGAAGTTAAACCCTTGGGTGTAATCGGATCCTTTTTAATTGTAACTACAACGCAACTAACTAACTTCTCGGCTGTACTTTTCCCTAATTTCCAGTAGTGTGATACTTTGCAGGGGCGGAAAGCTTTTTGCGGGCTCTTTTTTTAATTTCCACCAATGACACAACAGTAGCAAAGAAAATGACTTCAGCAGCTGAAAGCCACTCAATTGAGTCATGCTAATAGCAGATTATTTAGTAGGGTTACTAGGGCAGGAAGAGATAAAGTTTCACTGAACTTGCTATTAAAAAAAAAAAAGGCTGGGGGGGAGGGAGAAGCAGAACTATTTGCGGTGAATAGGGCAATGTTCTGACAGCCAAATCCTTGAGGTCCTGGACCTGTGTTTTTTTATATTTCTTTTTTTATCCTTCTTTTTGACTGAAGAAAGGACTCCACATCCCCGTTGAGGCCGCCAGGCATTTTTGAGTTTCTGGGAAATGTGCTTTAGGAGCCGAGTCAAGGGACCAGCAAGGAGCACCCGCTCCAAGGAGGTTCCTGTCCCACCTGGTTGCGGTGGAGCAGGGCTGCATTCAGCTGGAGGGATCAGATGCTTTCCTGGAGCTCACAGCCCCGCCGAGCTGCCACAGGCTGAACGCCTGCCGTCGGAGTTGAATCTGGATCCCAGTGTGGGCTCCGGGTTGTTGCCTCTGTCTCTTTTTTTGGTGTCCAGGCTGGGCGTGAGACTTTGACGTCCACCAGCCTTCACTTGCCAAAGCTCCCCGAGCCATGCTGAACCCCTCATTTTCCTCGCGTGACTTTTTGGCCAACTCCTGTGAGGACACATGATGAATGAAGCAAGTAATGCTCAGCCTGTGCAGAGGTTTCTGACTTGAAAGACGCCCTGCTTTAAGATGATGCCACAGTTGCACTGGTATAGGCAATGCAGAGTTTAGTTAGACTTTCTCCCCACTTCTACATGTCCTTTGGGATTTTTTTCAAAGCCTTAACAAAGATCCAGATCCCCCTCCTGAACCTCCATCCTGCATCTCAGCAGCCCCCCTGTGCCCAGGCTCTTTTTCTAATCACACTGCTACACTGGGTAAAACTTTTCATTTTTTTTCACACCAAGGAGAGCTATGAGCAGAGGGTTATTACACTGCCAGGGTGGAGCTAACTAATTTTTTTTTTTCTGCCTTAAGTGCGTTTCCTTTCAAAGAAAGTCACTCAGTTGACTCTCAGAGCTTCTCACAAATACAGTGTGTGCCTCACCGTCACGTCAGAGGCAGAGGGTCTCAAAGGAAAGGCTTAGAGGGAGAGAGGAGGAAGGAGGGATGGAGGGAAGGAGAGCACCCGCAGCTTAGCTTCCCAGCATGACAAGTTTTTATTTTTCCTCCTTGGGATCTTTTCCAGGTTAGTCTCTGTATATCCTGCCACTTTGTTCTGAAAAAGGTGATATGGTGAATATAACTTCTGATGGCAACTTTTTGGTTTCTTCTCTTACTGTCGGGGTTTAATTGCAAAGAGCTCTGCAGCAGCCTAGGAAGGAGGTGAAGTACTAACCACCTACCAGGGCTTTGTCAGGAGGGCTGCTCTGTCGGAGCTGCTCTTGGCTTTTTACGTATATGTTTGTGGATCTAAGTTAAAACACTTGGCTGCAAATTCTGCCGTGGCTTCCCATTTTGCTGTAGCCAGGATCTGTGTAAGCAGAATGTTGTTCTTTGCCTAAGCTTTGAAAAAGTGATTCTCAAAATAGAAAAGGAAGAGAAAATCAATACAGTAGTACGAACATCCAGAACTTGTATGCATGAAATCATCTATAGGACTAACCAGAGCCTTGATCCTGTAATCTACAGCTCAGTGTGCATGCACAGCTCCCTTGCAGGGTTACTCACGTGCCATCTGCCTGTTCTCACGTAGAAATGTTCACTGGATCGTGTTCGTCATTGACATCAGAAGGCAGTCTGTGTTAGCCTGCAAGCTCACCGTGACAGTTTGTTTCCATTCCGTGGTGGTGCTCTCCGTTTGCCTGCGCTTGCATCCTAACCAGAGCATCTGACTCCTGGTTGTAGGCCTGGCTGGAAGGAAAACATTGGCAAAGGCAGCGTAAACTGCAAACCCTTCTCTATAGCCAATTGCAAAGTGCTTTTTGTATCGTAGCTTGTTTGTGTTACTTTTGTGATTTATCAGGCCTGTTGGAGATTTTTAATTTGTTACCGCCAACCAGATCACATCCAGCAGTAAAGATAACGTTTATTAACTTCAATGATGTATGCGGAACGAACCCAGATTGCTTTTCAAATTACGCAGAGCTGTTTTAGCAACGGATAATTCCTCTGGTTTGTATCGTACCTTGTAGCAACACCATTGCTTTGGAGCAGCTTGCTGGGGCAGAATTATGCCATCCCATTTTGGGATGTTTTTAGTTCCACCTATGTGTAAGAATCCTTTCTCGTGTTTTCTCCTTTTGGACAGAAATGCTGCATGGAAGAAGTGTACGGTTTAGACTGTACCCAGGGCAGGATGAAAAGAAAATGGTGCAGCTTTCACGTAGCCGTACCTTGTCTCTCTCACCACGGTGCCATGTGTGTGGTGCGGATGTAGGGTTCGGTTATCTCTGAAGTGAATTTCTTGATACTTATCTGAGTCGTAAAGAGCCCTGAGATTTACAGACGATAAGCTCTACATAACATTTTTCTGTTTTTTGTGAATGGTCATTTCCACATCACGTTCAACCTGTTTTGGGCTGGCTTGCTTCTCAGTAATTATCTGCCCCAATTATTATGCCTTTTAATTTGCTTGGCATTCATTCAAAAGACGTGTATCCCCTTTTCCTTATCGTTGTCACGTACAAATGTCCCACCTATCTGCGGGAGATACAACAATATAGTCAGAGCGTATGCATAGGAAATACCAACCCTAAAAGACAAAAAAATTTCCAGTTGATAAAGGACTGAGCGCGGGGACATTATGAATCTTGTGGCCATCTGTGTATCGCACTCAGTCTGATTCTGTTGCTCCTGTGACTTCTGTTACGTCTACTGAACTTGCCATTTCATCAGGGACGTGAAGCGAGTCTTAACGCTGAGACCAGTTTAGGGCATCTCACCCTGCCAGGTCAATGGGGAGGGAGGGGCTGGTGGGTGCAGCTCATCACGTGAGCACTTCATGCTCTGTCCTCTGCAATGCTTTTCCTGCATGGCCAAGTGTTTCAACCTGCAAGTGTTTGACTGACACTCTGTCACTAAGCTGTCAAGGACCTGACCTGCATGTCAGTCTGGACCTGGCTATAAAACAGGGGTAAAACCTCCACGCTTTGTATAAAGATTATGGAGAAAGTAGCTCTGAACTGCCTGGGAGGTGCTTGCAGACAAAAAGAGGCATCTCAGCCAGCAGAACGATGTGAAAAACCTCAGGATATCCACAAACCAGGGTATGAACTTCACTGAGCAGTGAAGTTCACTGCTGAACTTCACTTCACTGAAGCCCCACACAGTGGGGCTGTGTGTAGACTTCAAACGAAACAGGGCAGAAAAGATCATTCTGCCCTATTCTGTCCCATTCTCTCGCCCAAGGCCAGGACACTCTTGCCCTTCCATCAAAAGATGACGCCACTTCTCCAGGGGCAGAAGAGACTCTTTATGGAGAAACTGTATCTTTCATGGCGTAATTTTTTTATTTGTATCTGTCTCATCAGTGATGCCTGCTGAATAATTGAATTTAGAAAAAGAAAAAAGCCCTGCATCTTATCCCCACTGATTATGAACTAGAAAAACAGAAAAAGCAATTACAAGAAGTGTCAATTTTTTCATGAGAAATATGTATTAGTTTACCAAAGTATTGCTGCATTGAAATGCATTGAAATATCCTAGCATAGACAAGGCACCTACAACGATGAAAAATTCAGACAGCTTTCATCCAGGGTTACCAGACCATGAACCGTTAAAGGAAAGAATTTGATGTGACATCAAAGAGTGCCTATAGGAGATGGTTGGAACATCTTCCATGATATGTAAAGGAATTCAAAGATGGCAATAAAAACCTTTCTGTACTTAGCACATTATAATCATCAGCAAACATGACAGTAGGAGGACTGTCTCCATAATTACTACTGCCCTGACCAGGAGCTGAGGATGAGATAGTGCATGAACGCATAAAAAAAGTTGATCCTAAGGAGCTTACAATGTACGTAGGAATGAGTTATAGCAAAGGTAGCAAAAGCATGGTACATATGGAAGTAGAAATGGTGAAAGAAGGAGATGGAAGGAAGGAGGAAGTCTTGCAACCTTACAGGTTGCAAGATCACAGCTCTCCATGGGCATAGTGACACGCTCCCAGGTGAGGTGTTAGAAGAGCAGGATCTAAGCTGGAAGCTTCAGGGTTACAGATTCAGTTGGTTTTAGAGGACAAAAGAAATAAAGGTGTTTTCCTTTCCAAAACACAGAAAATGTTCAGGTTTTTTTTAGTTCTTTAGTGGAAATATTTTGGTCCACAACAAAAATGTTTTTATTCTGAATGCTGTTATTTTGTGTCATAGGAATTTAGTTAGAGATGGTGCGTGCTTTTCCATTCAGTTGATTTCCTGGAGCTTCCAAGATGCACCATGACGTCTTTATGTGGTGCAGAAAGGTGTTGGCTCCATCCTCAGTGTCCCTGACAATAGTGTTCGTGGAAGATGTGGTCCTGTGGATAAACCTGGTTGACAGAAAGAATGACGGTATGGGGGAACCTTATCTATAGTTTCCATGAGACGTTATGATAGGTTGGTTGAATCAAAACATTTCAGACTTTTCACCTCAGTGTCCTAGAGTAAAAGCCCAACTTTTCATTAGAAAATATTTTTTTTTTAGTTGAAAAAGTCATTCTGTGTCAAATATGTTTGACAGAATTTTCTATGGCAACAGACAACACCAGCTTACCACCTGCTGCTCATGGAGGGGTTTATTTAAAAAGGCAGGAAAATGACCTTTGAAACTGGTTTGAAAAGGTCATTCCGGGTGCTGGGGGTAACGTGGGAGAAGATGTGAGCGTGCCTGCAGAAGTGGATCACTGAGTGGAGGTGGTAGGGTAGACTTCAGACTCATCACGACAGCAATCTGGGAGAGGAAAAACCCTGTATAGACAGACAGACAGCCTGAGAAGGCGGCGCTGGTTACAATGAGGTGGGTATAAGATAGATAGGTATATGGTGAGAGGTGGGTGTGGGGCTGGGTGCAGCTAGTACGTTCCTCGCTGCCGCAGAAGGGTGAAGATTTAAGCTAGAGATTCACCTGTGTTTAGGCCTAGCACATTGCACAGAAGTGCTCTTCAGTTTTCTTGAAGCTTTGGCTCTTTCCTCGGCTTCGTTAACCTCATTCCTGGGCATGAGGATTCATGCTTACACACCTCGCCAGAACAGCTAAGACAAGAGCATCCTTGTTCCTTGCTCCTTGTAAGAAAGATACACCTCCAGAAAATGTGCCTGGGACAGACTGAGCTAATTACCTCCTGTTAGGTGATATCCAAGGCATAAGATCTTTCTACCTGTTGCTTCTTTATGGAAAGAAGGCCATGTAGCCCCAGAACCAGAGCAGACTCACTTGGACTCTGCAATAATGCAAGCGTGCCTTTTCCTCAAACTCCCACCTTGTGGGCATGGGCTTTTCCTCCATGGCCAAGTGTTTTAACCTGCAAGTGTTTGACTGACACACTAAGCTGTCAAGGACCTGACCTGCACGTCAGTCTGGACCTGGAGCCACTGTTTACTTTCAGGGTGGAAGGTGAGGTCTCAAGAGAAGCAGGTCAACTTAGTGAACCCAAATGTTCATCTTATGTAGCCCAAAACAAGTCCCAGTCCAAACTAAAGCAACGATGCCTGGTCATGTTCCCGCAGTGATATTTCTTTTCCTCGCTGGCACATCTTTGGTGTTAAGCAAAGGATTGTGACCTGCTACCCACTCTTTCCTGCTGGGCCGAATGCACAGCTCCACCTGATAGCTGGTGTGAGCCACTGGATGTGCTTCTGAGAGCAAGCGTGTCCCGTTCTTTATTGCGTATCCGGAGTTACTGGCTATGCTAATAAAATAACAGGGCTGAGCACTGTGCTGCAGTCAGCAAGACCATTTAAGTGACAGCACAGTCCCACATCTGGTTGTGGCCCGTTTGAGCAACGCTCTGGCAGGCACGCTTTGAGCGACAGCGTATGATAGGGACTCTTCCCTGTAGGCAGGATGGATGAGGGTCTTTCAAAGAAGGGAGATATACCTAAGGGATGGATGTGCTTTTGCTCTTGGGACCAGAGAAGGTATCTTGGTCCACTTGGTGTGGGATATGTGTGCCCATGCACTGCTGATCCCAACAGTATTGGCTTCACTTCACAAGATCAAAATGCCTAGTTTGGGTTCTAAACCCAAAATGACCTTCATGACCTATCACTTACAGCATATGTGCCAGTCACAGGACAGAAAGGAGACATACCCTTGCCCTCAGGAAGGGATGTAGCCAGAAGGGGGTAATGAACCTACATAATTGTCCTTGCGTGATGCATACAGAAAGTTTTGGACCTCAGCAGAGAAGGTGAGAAGAAATGGCTCTCCCTGGTCACCAACATGGACCTGCTCCTCACTGCTGTGTCTGGGCCAAGTGTTGTGGACTAAATCACAGCCCTAAAAAGTCATCTATGAGGGCATAGACTCCTCTGGACTCCTCTGTTTCTTACCTTGATAAGTATGAAGCGTTTGAAAGATCCAGTAACAGTACAGCACACAACTTATAACCCAAAAAATAGCTTTAAGTCAAACACAGATTCCTCTTCTGTCGTCACATCTGGATATTTCACTGCAGAGCAGCCACCTCCCACCAGGCCAGGAAGTGCAATTCCTCCCTCATATGCCATTGCACCACGTTTTCTGGAAAAGCAAATAAACCCAGTCCATCCCAATAAGCAGAAGGGCTGTCGCACCACTACAAATGCACGCATTCGCTGAGAGCGTGGATTTAATGTAGCTCATCTCGGGGATGCAGGGATCAAGAGTGAAAGAGGATGTGTTCTCAAGGCTGTAGGGCTTTGGCTGACTCATTGTTTTGTGAAGTTATTCTGGTGTTTTGTGGGAGAAGAACGCCTCTAACAAATGTACTCATAACTTTGGACTGACAGTAAGGTTTTCTTGGGTTTGGTAGGTGTATACTTTGTCCCTGTCTGTCCTCACTGATGCAGTAACTCAGCGCTTGGGACCCAGTTCTGTCCTCGGGACCAAACATGCAGCAGCAGTAGCCTCACTGTGAGCTAAATGTCTCTGTCTGAGAGGCCAAATTTAACCTGTAACCTAAATAAACTGCCCAGGTATGTGGCCTTAATTTTATTTTTTAATTAAAAAAAAAAAGAGAGATAAATGCTAGTGGCAGCAGGATTATCTGCAAGCACACACTTGTAAGGCTGGAGTAACTTTCCTGAAACACGCAGGCTTGTCGCAGCTTTGCCTTGGCACAAGTGAAGTACTAATTCAGTTTGGTCTTTTAATGACCCCATGGTTTTGTAAATAGCAGATAACAATCTACGGGGATACTCAGGGACTCCGCAGCCAGCAACAGGATGGTTGTCACATGAATGAAGAGGCCAAGTTTTGGGGTCATCTAGCGCCGTAAAACCCCATGAACCTCGCTCCGGACTTCTGCAAGTGCACTGGGAGCAGAAACTTAACTTCTATTTTGTTTCAAAACTAAACTTGCATATGATTAATTTTTCACTTGGATTCAAGCCTTTTCTTCTGAGGAGGTTTTTGATGTGGTCATTTGATTTTGCTGTGGAGTTTCTGTGCGCTGGTGAGCCGGCTCCTCTTCTGATGTAAATCAGCAGTACAAGTCGGGAATAGCTGCGGTGGGGGAAGAATCAGTCTGAGTGAAAGAGGAGGGATTTTGGGCCTGATATCTTGAGAACAGGAAGCGCAGCTGAGGCTTATAGAGATTTGTTCTGGCTTGTGAATGGGATTTAGACAAGGTCGTACCCTACTTATCCACGGAAACCAGGGAGACAAATGCAAATGTCGGAGTCACCGTTATTTGTCTTGAAGGACTGTGCGCATGTTGAGAGCTGAATTTACCCAGGTTTTCCCCTCCCACCCTTGCAGTAACACTTGCTATTTATGTTTTGATTTATAACATTGGTGAAAAAGTTATAAAGAACATGCATCCTCCAGCTTCCGTTTTCAGCTCCCCTGTCCCCTCCTCCCCCTCGTACAAGGGGAGGGTGTTTGTCAGGGCAACTACAGATGTTGTTATTAAAACATTTGAGCAAATTAGATAGAGAAGGTCTCTTGAAAACGGCTTTGTGTCTCCCTGTCCCCTGCTATCAAAGCAAGGTGTTTCTCTGTAATGTATTTTGTAGTGAAATTGGAAAGGATGGTGCTTTTACCAAATCTCATCATTAGAAAATTCAGTTATACAGCTTATGTCAGTTTTTCCAGTTCATAGTTATTAACATTGTCCTTCTGCCTTATTTATAGACCAGATTCAAACCCCATAGAAAGTTAAATAAAGCTTTCAGTGAGTTTTGGTTCAGAGTCTGTTGCACTTGCGCAAAGCCATCATTGTGTCCTCAGCTTATTCGTCTCTCTCTGCAAAACATGTGTTAGTTCATTTGGGTCTCAACGCAGACAAAGACCCATAAGCTGATCTCTGAATTTTCTTAACTGCTGGCAGATGAGACACCACGGCTGGGAGACATCCCCTCTTGCCTCAGAAGCCTAAATGCCAGACAGACATCTCCATCTGAACCAGGCGCCTGGTCTCTGTCGGCTGTGGGGAGAAAGAGGCATTTGAGGTCACCAGGCATTTGACCCATTTTAGTCAGCTAGATGGAGATAATGGAAATTGAAAACCCAGCAGGTCTCTTTCTTTCTGTCATTTATGAAGGGAGCCTGGGGTGAATAGTCCATGTGCAGATGTATACGGAGTAGGTAGTAGAGTGGATTTCTAAAGCTAGGTGTCAGGAATCCCAGCCGTACATAGGTTTGTTTGGGCAAAGAAGGGAGGGAAGGGGACCTCCAGTGTGTCAGGATCAATAGATGGACCCATATCTCTGTGGGAGAAGTTGCCGTAGTGTGGTTCCCGGGGACTCTGATGCCTTTTGGGCAGAGGACCCCGGTAGTAGAAGCATCACCAGCTACAGCCCCATCTGGTCATGGACGTCTCCTGCTAATCACACAGAGGGAGGCCATGGTGGTGGGTGAGGAGTGAGCAGAGGGCAGTGGCATGGTAGACAAGGAGGACGTGGTGTTAATTGAATGAGCTTTGGACCACAGTACTGATGTAAGCCTCTGAATTCAGTCCTTTCAGGGAATGCCATATGTGCTTGCTGAAGTCCTAGTCCTAGTACCCACCATTACGCCTCTTCATGGTACAGCTCCCACTTGCACAGCCCCGCTGGCTCTGCAGTTCTATGTTAGACCACAGCTATGCTATCACCTCAGAGAAAGGGACTTTCTTCCTTTTGGGAGTGGTGAGGAAGGGGCGGTAATTGATTATAACCTTTGTCATCTCTAGAGCAAAGCGCCGCCTTGACTTCTTTGGTCAATCCTTCTTCCTTTTCTGATCATAGTGAAAATGACCTCATTTGTCTAAAATAAATAATCATCTGTTGCATCTTTGCAAATGCTGCTATGGCTGTAACTCATACGACTGTACAGAGGTGACACGGCTTTTGAGCTAGTACCTGTTTGGGATTTTGTGAGTGCACCGGGACTACCTGTACTATTGCACCTGGATATCTGAGTGTGCAGCTGAGCTTTTCTCTGGCCAGTGGTGCGTGCAGGAGGGACAGCACATCTTGCTTGTGCTCTGCATTGCTTAGCTGAGCTAGGAGAGTGATGCTGAGGTGAACCCTCCGTGGTTCTTCGGGATTGTGAGCCACAGTAATACCGAGATAGCTCGTGTAGGATGGACCGAACATTCATTTGCATTATGCGAGGCTCTGTGCTACCTCCTGAGCTCAGGGGACAGCATGAGCCAGGGCTAGTCAGTAGGGAAAACAGTGTGAGTTTTGGGGAGAAGGGAGACATATTGTCTGCATGATCATGATTTAACTCTTCATACAGTGTGAAGGTGAACCCATGAAGGTTTGCTTAAGCAGCCGGGAGGTGATATGAAAAGAAAGGAGAAAAAAAAAAAAAGAAACCAAAACAACAAAAAAACCCAAAACAAAAACCTGATTCTTTGGGCTAAAATTAATTTTGACCGTGTTTCATATTACATTCTTCCACCCACTGTGTGTTCTATATCCACCCAGTCAGGGAGTTAACTAAGGGCAGAAGCACAGAAAGAAACTGGTGGACAAATGACCTCTCAGAGAGTTGGTGTGAGCTAAATGGTAAGTGGGGTGGAAAGATATGAAGAGACAGACATGGACGGTCTCTCAGGAACCCTCCTGAGGCTCTAATGCTGAGAATAGGACACCAAACTATAAGTGGGAAGAGGGCTTTCAGCCTAGCTGGAGCTAGAGCTTCCTTATTTAAATAGAAGTATAGTTTTAAATTGAGCTCTGGTCTGACGGTGGAAGAGGGAATGATATGTCAGAGTTTATTTAAAGAGGTGGCTGGAGTCCAAAGGCATTGAGAACGGGAAAGACATAGAGGTTGGTGTTGTGATGGTGTTGACAAGAGAGGGCGCAGGTGTGGCATCTGCAGAAGGGAGCCCTGAGATTGATGGATATAAAGAAAAACCTCATTGAGGGTCATTTTGGTGAAGCCATGGAAGCAAAGACTGATGGAGCAGAGAATGAAGGCAGAAGCTGCACATCTGCCAGCTTCTGCCGTGCAAAAGAAGTATTTCTGCTTTTAAGGCGTTTAAGAATAAACATGAAACTGCAAGGGTGTGGAGAAGGCTCAATTATCTGAAATATTCATGGTGGTGTTCATCGTAAAGTGTGAGCTGGGCCAGGCACTTACAGGGGTAGAGATTCCTGCAGACTTACTGGGAGGACTGCAGGGGAAGGAGAAGGCAGCTGAGGGCTGTGGACCAGAGCTGGGCTTGTGCTGTTGGCGTGCCTAAAATGAAGTTATCTGGCAGTCAGGTGTCTTTTTGCAGTTCCTATCTGCTGTGCCTAATAGGAAATGCACAGTGCTGGAAAGGAGCAAAGAGAAAACACTAATTCTCTTTAAATAATAGGGCAAGCTCTGGAGAAACACAGGACAAGCCTAGGTCAAAATTGGTTTCCTAAAATACATCTCCTTTGTGTCACACAGAAGTAAGGTGTGGATGTCCAATGTGGACTTCAGTTACAATCTGAGGCTCCTCTGTAACAAATTTGTCCATGTTTTTGAGGAGTATGTGGTAACACCAAGCACACAAGAAGCTTCATTCCTGAGAGATGGCTAGACAGATACGTCAAGGATGATGTAGATGTAGTCTGCCAGGACACAGAGGGATGAGAAAAACTCTCTTTTCCAGCCCAACATTTCCGTGATTCTGGGTCCAAATACCTTTAGCAGATTTCCAGATTAAATAAAGACATGAAATACCTCTACTGCTGAACAAGGTTAACTACAGGCATGAAACTGTGCCTGCAGAAGGAAGGATGTTATTATGTCCCATTATGGTCCTGCCCCCCTCGTTTGGAATTTTTCTTTTTTTTCAGGGAAAGAAAGTAAAAAACAGGTGCAGATGCTGGCACTGGCAGGAAGTTCGGTGCATTAACGACCGTCCTGATATAAGATGGTGAAGTATTTGAGGCAAACTCCACTTGTGTCATTTTAAAAAAAACCACCAAAACAAAACAAAAAAAAAGTCGTCTGTGAACCAGTGCCAAAATCTTACAGAAATACAGGAACTGCTGGGCTAACGAACAAGAGGCCAAAGGAAAGGAGATATTGTAGCTACATCTCAGTTCAAGTTATTTTTATTTCCCTCGTTACACTGAAAAGCTGTTTGAAAACTTTTTTGTGTGCAGTGTTTGAAAAACTGGGCGCTGTTGCTTCAAGTTTGTCCTGTGTTTGTTAGAAGGCAACTAAAACCTGAAAAGAGAAGTCAGTACTAAAAGTTATAAATAAATACAATGGGGATAATTATTTTGAAAACATTTCTTTTGAGTTTGTGTGGCCCAAGTGTTGCACAAATGGAGTGATACAGGGAATTAAATTAACTAGAAGCTCTCTAGGCAAATAAGAAAGCAAAACCAACAAGTTGCTTTTAATAATCTGAACCCAAAGGGAAAAAAATGCACAAAAAAGATTTACAAAGGAGAGTAAACTGAATAGTTGTGCATGTTTCAGGTGGGACAGGTGAGGGTGCAAGTTTGCTTCGTTTCAGGACCACACGTGACAAATGTTCATTAAATGTGAGGAAAAAAAGGGTTATGACCTAGCTAAAAAGGGTTATGACCTAGCTTCAGGGACAGGACCTGGAGAGGTTTATTCCCAATAGAGATTTGGTGGGTCTGCTCTGCTTCTCTTTCCAGTTTGCAGAAATAACAAGGGTTTTAGCTTGAGAAATTTTGCCTCTCCAGGAGGAGATAAATTCACGTTGTCTACTGGAAAACAAAAGGCATATCTGAAAGATTCTCCTTTTGATGGGAGACTTTGGCTCCTTCTATATGAGCAAATTAAGAAGTGTCAAGGAGTGTCCCTGGGCACTAGACCCTCTTTCCATTTCTAGAGCGACTTTCAGAGCAGATGGCCCTGGACAGGCAGGACGTGTTGTGTCCCCACCCAGCTGATTTCACGGTCTTTTCAAGCTATCGTAACTATTAGACATGAATGCATCTGCTCCTGCATCAAACCCTAAAATCTGGGTCCTTTTCACTGGACATCATAGAATCATAGAATCATTAAGGTTGGAAAAGACATCTAAGATCATCAAGTCCAACCGTCAACCCAACACCACCATGCCCACTAAACCATGTCCCTAAGTGCCTCATCTACACGTCTTTTAAATACCTCCAGGGATGGGGACTCAACCACTTCCCTGGGCAGCCTGTTCCA
>NW_008794449.1:1495113-1500487 GCF_000699145.1 Aptenodytes forsteri
TCCCGCCCAACTTGGTGTCGTCTGCAAACTGACTGAGGGTGCACTCGATCCCCTCATCCAGATCATCGATAAAGATATTGAACAAGACTGGCCCCAAAACTGAGCCCTGGGGAACACCGCTCGTGACCGGCCGCCAACTGGATTGAACTCCATTCACCACAATGATTACATCAGAACATCATTAGTAGGACTTACCCAGTTTTGGGCATCTTTGGGGTAGACATAATCATAGTGGGGAAATAGCAATTCCAGGATGGGGTTGGATTAACCTATTCTAAGTGTCTTCTTTAGGATGGGGTGATGCACCCCTACAAGTACTTATATCTCCTTACTGTGTATGATGGGAGCTGGGGTGACAGCTCATATGTGCACTGCAGTTGTCTGCATATATTCATGTGGATCCACCCTTAATTTCTTCACCAACAGCAAGACCACGGTTTCTCAGTCTCTTTATCCCAACCTAAATGCAGTTGCTGCAGACCATCCCCCATGTCATCATTCCTGCTTAGTGCAGGCCCCCGCATCCGTGCCGTGTCGGTCAGATCAGGGAAGGGATGCAGCTGCAAACTTGCTTCTCAAGTAAAGAAAAGAAGAAGGGTTGCTTTTCGAGAAATCTGTTGCCTGATCCCGTACTATACACAGACACCAAACTCCTGGAAGAGGTTGAGAACCTGCAGTGTGAGATGGGGTGGAAAGCTGAGCCATGTCTTTGGACATAGCCTGCATTTAGGTCAGGTTAAAGCAATTGCTATGTGGAGACCTAAGGATAGCAAAGCATGAATTCCCTATTTTACATGTATAGTTCCCAGCTATACATGTATCTGCTAGAATGGTTGTAGATCCCATCCTAGAGTCCATGGATGTATGCAATGACCACTGGCATTCCCAGCAGCAGTGTTCTGCAATTTCCCCAGTGGGATGAATACCAACGCTTTCACAGCTGTAAATCTGTTCACCTGCGTTAACTCCGCTGTAGCTAAATAATGTATAAGATCTGAAAATAAACCTGAGGCTCTGGCCTTGTCTTGTGCACAACAAATGCAACAGGAAGAAACCACGTGAATTTAGCAGAGTCCAAACAGCCGTGTTTGTAGGCTATATATAACAGACCAGGTCCTGTTACCGATATACGGTAACAGGCTGTAAACACGGCATCACAAGATGGCCCAGAGACTTTTAAAGAGAAATTCCCATTCCTGTGCCTGCCATGGACCCCGGAAAAGTCTGCAAGCCTCATTTCTACATGACAGAAGAAATGCTTTGCCTGGCTCCGCTGTGTCTGCAAGCGATGGGGAAGGGTTTGCATAGAGAGCATCACCTATGTTTTGAAATCAAGTCATTCCATGAAGTTTTGGGAGGCTCTTTAGTTGCATGGAATTCGGTATTGAACGAATCCCATCAGATACTGCTGGTCCTGCCTCTCCTTGCCCTCTCCCTCCACTGCCTTTGTGAGATGCTGCAGATGGAATGACTGACTATGGAGAGAGGGAAAATTAAATGGCTATGCAAATTCCCTCCTTTTCCTCCTCCTCCTCTCATCCACACCCTTGTAAAAGGAAAATGTGAGAAATGTTGGGTGGCACCCAGGGGGTTCTGGACTTCCTCCTTTATGAACAGGCTGGTTTGATCTCCACTGAAATAACAGGTGATACGGGCACCCAAAATTAAAGTCACTCAAGGGAGTTATTTAGATCCCTGTTCCCTGCTGTATGGTCTGTGGCATATGAGGAGTCAGGGGGCAGAGATAGGGACTCCAGCCATCACTGTTGGTGTTCAGTATTGCTCTTGAAATCTGCAGGAAGACCCTGAGGTGCGTTGAGTTATGCTCATGTGCAGGTCTCCACCAGCTATATAAACAGATCTTTGCAGGGTCAGGACCCGCCTTTTTGGCTGGGAGATGCCTTTCAGTGGGTGAAGGAAAGTTCATACCCTTCAGCTACAACTCCTGGTTCCTTTCCCTCTTGGTGACGCTGATCCTCAGATTATGAACTCATTTTGCACACACAGTTTTGCCTCAAAAAGGGGAGAGAGCTGGAAATATTCCCTCCGACCTCTAGAAAATTAGAGTTTGATGACATTAGGAGAGCAGCGTCTCAAATCCAGAAATACTTCCCCTCCCCTCTCAGTTGGCCCTCATTCAGTAAATTGCCATCGTTACTGCATCATGCATGCACCCATTTTCATCCAGCAAAACACAAAAGCATAAATCCCACTAAAGGCAGCTGTCCTCAACGCAGTTCTGCCACTGACTAGGAGCAGGAGCTCATTTCTTCCTCTCTCCTTAACCACAATTGATTAAGGATATTAAGGAGTTTATTACTTCCTAATATCACCTGGGAGTTATTTCCATATGTTGCATTATTCTCCGGAGTGGGCAAAGCTCCCCTGTGCCGGTGAAGCAGGGTGCAGTATTGCTGAACCCCGGTGACACTGTATTTAGTGTTATGGGAGGAGAGGTCACAGGTGGCCCTTTATGGAAAGATGCATTTCATCTTCAGTTTTCAGATACCTTATAGTATCCTTTCCACTGGGAAATTAAGCAGACACTCTCCATATCCATTGCAGCTGCTTCTGGTGTTAAATTAAACTGCTGCTATTACAGCGAGCCATTGCTGGAGCTGAGTTGTGTTGTTCCTTAATTGTTTATGGCTGTGAATGCGAGCCAAGTAGCAGTCCTGTAGTGGCAAACGCTGGAGATATGACCCAGAAAACAGATGTTTGGGCCAAAGCCAAGGTGGTTTCAGGAAAGACAGTGAGAGAGAAGCAGGAAACCAGTTATCTGTCTGATTTATTGGACAGGGTGGAAGAAATTCACCCCAGGGTGGAGTGCTCACACGAGGCTGGTACAACAGTAAACTCTGATTTGTAGGTAGCTTTTAGCCAGCCTTTGCAAGGTTTATATGGGCAGCTGTTGATTCGCTAGTGCTAACACAAGGTGTGCCAAACCTACATGCTTTGCAGCTGGGTAGAAAATTCTTGCCTGTTTGCTGGTGGCTGCAGAACATCTCACAGAATAGAGTGGTTTATGTGAGGTCCCAGCATAAGTCTTTTAGATCAGATACAATGCAGGGCATTTTCTGAAATTTGATGGCTTGAGGAATATGATCAAAAACAGATCTCCACAGTGGAGGTGCTCCGTGTGAATGGATCATCCCCAGGCATTCCCCCCTCTCCTTCTCAAAGGAGAGAAATGGGTTCATCACATGCTAATGGAGGGGTCTAAAATGGGTCCAGCTCATGATCTGAGGGTGCCCGTTTCACTCTGTTCCTCTCTCAGGAGCCCAGGTAACTGTCTCACATGGAGACGCAGATGCTGTAGACATCTAGGATTAGGTGAGATCTGTCCCACCCATGTTTTCACAGAATCACAGGCTAGTTGAGCTTGGCAGGGACCTCTGGAGTTCATCTTGTCCAACTCTCCTGCTCAGGCAGGGCCACCTGGAGTCAGTTGCCCAGGACCATGTCCAGATGGCTTTTGAATATCTCCAAGGACGGAGACTCCACAACCTCTCTGGGAAACCTGATCATGAAGTGCTTGATTGCACAGAGCCAAAATGAAGTATTGCACTGGAGGGGAGGGAGGGGGTGTCCAGCATTTAAGACTAAGAAAAGTTTTAAATGTCACTGTGGAGCAGATCCACAGATCTGAACAAGTATCTTGTAGCACATCCAACCAGTGATTTTTGGAGCAGTGATGTGGGTATTTAGCAGGACAAGATGCTTTCACAGTTTTAACTATGTTGTAACTACATTGATTTCATTGAAATGTGATGAATGCCAGGCTCACACTTTTAGCCCTAATTTTGTTTCTTTAGTACTTAAGCCAATAGTGTTGCCACATTTTAGTGCTGAGGAGCCATCAAAAAACCTTTGGCTTCCTTTAGCAACACTCATCTTCTTCGATGTCCAACATGTGGACTAGTAATTCTGGCTAGCGCTCCGAGTTTTTAAAGGTGAGTTTTGAAAGTGCTGGTAAGGGAGCGCGTACAGCCCTCCCTGCATTTCTTCCTGCTCCCGTCCATGGAACAATAGTTTTTTAAAGCCAAAGGTGTGGGAATTGGGGATTTGGAAGAGGATACATAATCTTCTCTTGCCCAGCAGTCACCAGAAGTATTAGTGGAGTATGGTAGAGGCAGAGAGAATACATCTCTGTTCACACAGAGAGGCATGATACAGATGTTTTGACTGTTGGCCTTAGTCTTTGGCTCTTGTTAGCTTTCCACACTGATGCTACATTGCGCAGACAGAACATGCAACTACTTGGATTTCCCTTCTGCTGCCAGAGACCCTTTGATTTGTTTTTCCTTTTGTCTTTAGACTAAGTAGGCTTCTTATTTTTTGAGACAAAGGAAATGGCTAAATAATTGCATCAAACAGAGGGGGGAAATACATATACATATATTTCTTCCTGTTAAAGAGATTTTGTCCTACTTAATTTGATCAGATTTCTCTGCTCCTGTCAGTCCAGGCAGAAATTTTAGCCTTTTTGTGCCATGGACCACTCATAAACAATTCACTGTACTATTGTGCAGTGCCACAAATGCCCCTCCTTACAGAGCTACCTGTGCTTGAATACCTAAATGCAAGTGGCTTTCCAGAGCAAGTTCATCAGGCACTTGGCTAATGTGTTACTGAACCACCCTTCAGAGAGATGCTGCCCTCATCCAGAGGAGAACAGGATCATGCTAATCTCCTGCACCCAGCCCCAGGTGGTGCTTTGCCTTTCCCACTAACTTGTGTAAAATTGCAAAAGTGCTGATGTTTTCGCAGATGAGGGCAATGCCACATGCAGAGGTCCTTGCAGAGTCTTCAGAGGAGGTCCGATAGCTGCTGGTGGCCCATGATCTGTGCATTCCTAGGGATACAGAGTAGACATGATTCACAGGATTTTTTTCTCTCTTTCTGTCCTATCCTGTCTTCCCCAGAAACCTGATGGTTTTATTCTCTTTTAAGCACAGTATCCAAGAGGGTTATCATAGAATCATGGAATAGAATCATAGAGTAGTTTGGGTTGGAAGGGACCTTTGAAGGTCATCTAGTCCAACCTCCCTGCAATGAGCAGGGACATCTTCAACTAGAGCAGGTTGCCCAGAGCCCCGTCCAACCTGACCTGGAATGTTTCCAGGGATGGGGCATCCACCACCTCTCTGGGCAACCTGGGCCAGTGTTTCACCACCCTCAGTGTAAAAAATTTCTTCCTTATAACTAGTCTAAATCTACCCCCCTTTAGTTTAAAGCCATTCCCCCTTGTCCTGTCGCAACAGGCCCTGCTCAAAAGTTTGCCGCCATCTTTTTTATAAGCCCCCTTTAAGTACTGACAGGCTGCAAGAAGGTCTCCCCGAAGCCTTCTCTTCTCCAGGCTGAACAACCCCAA
>NW_008794449.1:1500698-1532759 GCF_000699145.1 Aptenodytes forsteri
CATTTTTGTGGCCCTCCTCTGGACCCGCTCCAACAGGTCCGTGTCTTTCTTATGCTGAGGGCTCCAGAGCTGGACGCAGTGCTCCAGGTGGGGTCTCACCAGAGCAGAGCAGAGGGGCAGAATCACCTCCCTCGTTTATGAGTCTTTGCTGTTTTCCTGAAAATTCAGCCCAGTTGTTAGCTAACCTACCCAGGAGCTCAAATGGGAAGGAGAGTCTTCCTATACTGTCCATTGTATAGATTGGCTTTATGTAGGGTAACAAATTTAGGGAAACCTCCTGAGAAGCCTTCCCTACCGAAAGCTCTATCAGAGAACAGCTGCGGTTGGCTGCGTGGGCCATCTGTTTGCCAGTGTGTCAGAAAGTGGTGTAGTGTGAGTGCTCAGTACTTGTGAATATTTGGGCCAGAATAGTTGGTGTTTCAGTCCCAGTGCTAACTGTAGCTGTTTGTCTTCATTTTATAAAACAGGAAGAAGGAGAAGATCTCACCATATCCAGGACACAAGCAAAACAAGCGCCTGCTATGACCTGGCCACGCACTAACAAACAGTTGTTCTGAGTTTTACAGTCACCCTAGACTTTTGCACAGGGGGCTGATGGAAACTCATCGCTCCACACTGCTGGGTAAGAGAGAAGACACTCAAGCAAAGGGCTATGTCTTGGTTCCTCAAGTTTTCCTCTCTTCTTGATGGTCTTGCCTCCTGTCTCCTTGAACAGAGATTCCAAGTTTTAAAGTCAGCCCAACCAGAGAAGCAGTTATCCTCATTCTTTAGCTGAGAAAAATCCTTTCCATGGTGTCCACAGCTGTGATGAAAAGAGAAGCCCATCTTGCCAGAGACTGAACTTGTCTGTCAGGAAAATACCATTTACAGGTAAGAAAATGCCATTCCCAGCAAAGAATCTGGATCTTCTTCTGTGTGACGCTACAGAAGCTGTCCTTGGGATAGAGCATTTTATGTGTAAAAAGGAGAAGAGGCTTGGGCTGCAACCCCCACCACATTCAACTTCTTGCTGTTGTAGTTGAACAATGTATTATTGTCAATATATTTGACAGGTAACAGCTGGTGATAGGACTCCTGTCTTTTAACTTTGGTGATCCAAGACATAGACATCTGCAGCTGAGTTCAAAGTGCCTCTTGCTGTCCATTGGCTAGAAGGGGAGCCAGGAAGGACAAGCTCAGAAGTTGACACAAAAGTTGGGTGGTAAGCCCAGTCCTTGGGCCCAGATGGCACAATGATGGGCACCAGCTACAGCAGTTAATAATTTCTGGCTTCACTAAATCTTCTCTCTGGAAGCTCTGAAAGAGCCTACAGAGAAGACCAACCCAAAGGCTTTGTTGTTGTTTTTCCTGGCATCTTGATTTTATATGTTTCTGTTTTCAGCTGCTTAAAATTATCTCGAGATCCTTTTTTTTTTTTCTCCACTCGCTACACAGTGTGGTTCATATGAGCTGAATTTTTCTCTTTATAGATTCACTTATGAATATGGGTCAGCACCCAGGCAGTTGAATGCCCGTGATCATTTCCATGCTGTATATAAATAGTACGCAGTTATTTCGCAGTTTCATGTTCAGCTTGCAGGCTTCCAACAGCCTTGTATTCCCGAAAGCCTTTCTATTCTCATAGCGTTCGGGTTCTTGAACACGTGACTCAACATAAATTACAGCAGAGGTTATCCCAGCCAAGAAAGTCCCGATTTGGCTTCTGTGTATTGTCGTTCTTGTTCCTGAAGGCCGGCATCAAGTCACTAGTACTCAAAGCTGCTGTTGCGGGTCTTTCCAGCCCTGCGATGAGTTCAGCTACACGGTTAAGCTGACAGCTAAGTTACGCTACCTTATGCACGTTAAGCGGCGCTCAGTCAGTCCATCATCTTACTAGACAGTGGAGGAAGTCAGAGAGTCTCCAGTTGGATGGATAACTAACGGCCGGCGTACCCCTGCCCGACAGAGATAAGAGGCTGGTTAAAATCAAGGGAATTTTTAGACTCTTCCCAAATATCGCCTGTCTTTTGTTTGACACAGGACTTGTCATGTCTCCCTTTCTGCGTATTGGTTTATCCAACTATGACAGTGGCCCTTACCTGCCATCCCAGGGGGAGGTGATTAACCCTTACTGTGCTGTGATGGTTAAAGAAGCCGTGGAGTCAGGTAAGTGGGGAGGTGTTAAATATGCATGCGAGCTTTTATAAGACGTGGGCGCCTTACTGTGTCATTACTGGGGTGTAGGGAGCACACTGGTAAATCTTTATACAGGTTTGTGAAGGGCCTTTTGTGCCTCAGCACAGTGCGAGTTTGGGTTTGGCATGGCCTGCAAGACAATCTGATTTTAAGATGACGCCTAACAAGTCTATGTCTACAATTTGGGGTTATTATCAACTGAATTACAGGTCCCATCATGTGACAGAGCAGATGAGGTGAGCTATGTTCGGTTTCACTTTTATATGAGCAGTTGTTGGTTTGTCAGTGGGACTCCAGACAGATGAAATCTGGGTGTCCTAGAAATATCCTGGGAGGGCTGTCTCTGTTTATCACATTTTTTTGAGGAACTGACAGGTCCAGCAACTTCCCCCATGTTAAAAAAAAAGCTCTCAAACAGCCCCAGTCTTTGCAGAGAGAGTTAATTTCTCTGTGTACTTGCTGTACTATGTAAAATGTTTGAAAGTGAAACCTCCTGCTAAGCTGTTTTCTGTGTCTGGTTATATGGATTGTTGCACACTTTTCCTGATTGAACAACGCTGATGAGTCCTCATTGGGAAAACATTTCTTGTATGTCTTATGCATGAAAATAGTCCCAGTGAGAGGAGGAAAAGTTCTTCAGTTCTGCTTTTCAAGAATCATGAAGATCAAGACCTTCAGTGTTAGGGAATTCCTCATATTGGCTGTTATTTATCTTAAATCTTGGATAAATTCCTAACTTGACTGCTGTGATTCTTTTAAAAATTAAGTCAACTCAAAAATCCCTGTTTATACCTCGAGAAACCCCGTTACTCTAACCTCTAGAGGATGTTAAAGTAGTTTAAAAAAAGAAATTTTAGAATTTTCTCTAACCTCGAGGATGTTAAAGTAGTTTAAAAAAAGAAATTTTAGAATTTTAAAATAATTAATTATTTCACTTTTTGTTTGCCTGTTTATTTGTTTGGTTTTTTTTAAAAAAAGAGCATTTATCACATTGAACTTTGTCTTGGCTTAAATGATTCTGGAAGATGTGGTGACTGGTAAATTCAAAAGGAAAGAAAATAGTGCATGACAAGATAGCCTTAAGATCTCACTTCTTACTGAAAATATGTCCTATTTCAGCTCTGTGCAGGGCTTGGCTGTTTGCTTTAATGAGGCCTTTGAAAGCCATAACTCAAATTGAAGTCTCTTGGCAGTTCAAAAGTGAATAAAATAAATTTGGTCGGCACAGACCTGTATTTATTTTTCTTACACAGAGCTGAAAGTGTTTTCTGGCATCTAACAAACAAAAATGTACTAACTAAAGGATATATTTTTTGTGCTCCTGAGATATAATAATAATAATAATAATAATAATAATAATAATAATAATAATAGCACCTCTACCAACAAGAAATAAAAAAGTGTGTTTGGGGGAACTTTTCTCCATTAGTGAGGACTGAATATAGGAAAAATGATGTCCTTCTGTTAGGAGATTTCTGTTTGCTGGGGTGTCATTGCACTCACCTAGCCGTTGCTCAGAGCACGGTGGGGCAGCCAGAGGGACCTCTTGTCGTGTCAGTGATAGCAGCAGGAAACTCCCGAGATTGATTCATCCCAGACTCCTTTCTTAGGGTAGGTTGAATCACCCTTGGGAGGTGTTAATCTGCTGCTGGTGGAGGGTCTTTAAATGTGTAGATGGCTAACCTTACCTTAAGGTGGCTGAGACAAGATGAGGCCACAGTGGGATCCATCTCCCCTACAATTCCAGTCTTCTGCAAGGATGTTGATATCCGAGCAAGTCAGCTAAGTTTGCATTACAGCCCAGGGGAACAAACAGGGATTTCCATGGTGGGATTCATCTTATCTTGAAGAAGACATCCATAATGGGTCTGATGAATCACACCCTAGAAAAGCCCGGTGCTCTCCACTGGCTCCGAGGGCAGTTTAGACAGTCCACTCAGAGGTACACGTCTGACGTTCAGTGAGATGAGCCCGACTCTAAATGCCAGAAATGCTCTCAAGATGACCATCCCGAGGCGCTGTCACGCTCAAACAGGACTAGAGAAGGCAAAAGGCCTGAAGGTTTCAGGACAAACATTAGCTGAGTATATTTGAAACGGCATCCCTGCTTTGTGATTTTTTTGATCATAGTTTGCTCTCCGGCTCCCTGGTTTCACAAAGCACTTGCTACTCAATGGTAGTGGGATTCAAAAAAAAATTATATTGATACCCTGATATGCAAATTTTGGCTAAAGTGGCATGTCCAAGGAGCAGGAGTGAATCAGCTGCAAAGCTGGTAAGAGATGCAAACAATGCTGACTCCCAGCCTTGTGCTCTGACACATGGCCATTAAGATTTCTTCAGGGCAAATGATTGCTATATAGCGGTGAGTGCAGAACGCAGGGCAGGACGTGCCTAAACCCAGAGCTGAATCTAGGATAGGTCCAGTCCCAAATCCCTGCAAGTTCTGTGCTGGAAGCGTTTTGGTAGATGACTCTGCTCCAACTTTTGCGATGTCCTATTATGGATTGGATATATACCATGTGTAGCTTTAGCAAAGCATGAGGAGTGGGTTGTTTGGTTTTTTTTTGGGGGGAGTGTGTTTCTTTTTTTGCGAACAGAGCATTGGTAGGTGATGGATGTGTTTCATTCCCCCAAAAAGGGAGCTTGAGTCTATCTTTGGGGTCACGTCAAAGGCTGTCCCTTGTTGACCAGCCGTGATGAATAAGTCATTGGGACAGAGGACCCCAAGGGTCTGGGAGTAATGCACATCATCTGTGGACACAAGGGTGTCACAACAAGGCCACCCTAAGAAATTTCAGAAGCTTGGGAAAGATATTGGGCAGCCTTTTTTTTTTTCCCACTTGTTCATTTTGTAAAAGGGATGCTGGTATTTTATGATATAATCTTTAAAAAAAAAAAAGCCTCCATGTAGTTAGAAGTGTTATAGCAATTTGTTACTGAAGACAAACCGTTTCAGAGATCATAGGCGCCTTTGAGGTATAAAAAAATCTGCCCTTTAAAAATGGCTTCTGCCTTCACAAGCCACCCAGCCCGCTGCCATTTCACCACCTGTCTTGATGACATTTGCTTCGTGAAAGATCCTGCTCCATGTTTGAACTCAGCAAGCCTCCGGGAAAAGTGCTCCCAGCTGCAGTGGAAGCTGCTGCCCGGGAAAGACAGATGCTATTTCATTTTTCAGGAACTCAGGGTCAGACTAATCCCTGTCAGAATTCCACAGACATCAGCGGGGATGCGCCGGGGGTGACTGTCTCATCCCATATATTGGCCAGTGCATTCACATTCCAGGGTTTGTTTATTTAAGCCATATGTTTTGGAGTGCAATGCAAACAAAAGCACTTGCTTTGCAAGTGCTCTCTGTTTCACATCCATGGAGTTTCACTGATGTAGCAAAGGAATAACGGTTCTTACTAAGAATTCCTTTCTCTGTGACACTGGGAAGTTTATGTCTCACTTTTATGTCCCACTTTTATGTCTCATTTTGTCTGCTTTTGTTGAAAGAGTGCATTGAATATATATTTGCAAGCTTGATGGGACTGAATTAAGCCTGCAGACAATGAGCTCAGTATATGATGGCCTAAATCTGCACATGTGAAAAGTCAACCTCACTTAACTGATAGAGGTGGATTCACCTTAGATTGAGGTGCTCTAAACTTTGGGGAAACTGAATTTGAACCTAAGATTTAGCTGCACAGCCGCTTGTCATACCGGGCAGGGCAAGTGTGAGAAGAGATTTTATGCTGCAGGAATGATCTCCACTCAGTTTTGCGATGCAGACCAGTGCTGATGGTCAGAGTGGACTGCAACTCGAATCAAGTTTATGTGATTGAACCAAGCGCAAAACCGCTTTGCGAGAGCCGGGTGTTGGGTCGTGGAGTGAAATTTCAGCAAGTCGGTATTGGTTGCAGGGTCCTGCATGCCTCTCCTCAGGAAGCGTTCTCAAGCTAGGTCTATCTGGTGGCTCTGGCAGTTGTTTCTCCTTTCGCAGGAAACCAGTGTATGGGGTGGTGAAGGGAGATTTTTGTTATAATCTCACAGCCCCGATATTTGTTTTCTCCCCAATAAACATTCTTTCATTTCTGGAGCTGAATATTACACAATCAGGAGTCACTGTTTCCTTTCTTCTCCTTCTCTCCTGCCTCCAATAACTTTGGAGCTTGCTTACCAGTTTTAATCCATCCTGAAGGTGCATAAATGAAAGCTGAGCAGAGGAATTAGTCCTCCCATCTTGGGAAAGATTTTCTCCAGCACGTGCCATGTTCCAGGCTATCAGCTGCATGTGTTTTTCCAGCTGGATGGGATGAGGGAAAGGCTGGGATTATTGGAAATAGGAGCAGGGTCTTTAGGAGACAGGAGTCACAGGTCTGCTGCTCACACGACTGCTTTTTATTCTCTTATTCCACCAGCTTCGGCATTTGATGGGTTGAAAATTTGCAGAGGGTAACTGTGAAATAGAATTTACCTTGAGTAAGTGTCCAAGCCTTTTACAGGGCTGTATGAAATAAAATGGGCTGTCTGAAATAAATAAAGCTGGCTGAGACTCTTTTCAGAGAGAACTAACGAGAGAGAACTCTCTGCAAGCTAATGCTAAGCCTCAGAGATACCCTTCACCATTTTAAGACGTGTCTGCTGTGAAGGAAGAGGAATTAATGCATGAGGAAGAGGTGCAGGAAAAGTTTGCTAGGTTGAAAACTCTACACCGCTGTGGATGTGGTTGCAGGTCTGCAAGACAGTTCATATATTAACATCCCTGAGTTAGCTGAGATGTAGCAACTGACTGGACATGCGCTCCAGCTGAACCTTAATCATAAAGTGCATTCAGTTTTTGGGGGGATTGAAGCAAACCTGTTTCATTTTGCATTGCCATTGGACAGATGACACATGTAGCTGGTTATCTGTGATGAGATTCACCTGATTAGAAGTGGGTATTTATGGTGTCAGAGTCTACATTTGAGGTCTACTCAATAGAGTTAATGGAGTCAAGGGTGGAAATTATCTTTTCTAAGGTAGATGTCTGCACTTGGTCAAATGAACACACCCTATCTCCATTGATTTATATTGATTATATTCTCTTCACTGGCTCTGAATGGACCGAATGTTCAGACAGCTCAGATATGGGCATACACATTGTTGACACCTAAAGTTAAGTAAGATGGATCCCATCCTAGGTTTCACTTCACACAGTAACCTTGTAAGACACTCTAACATGATCCATTACACACCCTGCCTGGAGAGAGACCTTAAAGTGGGTAAATAACACAGATCTGTCTCAGGGACTGTAAAGTGGTAGCCGTAGTGCAGATCAGAAGCAAGTCCAGTCAATCCAAACCCCTTCTTGTTGACAGAAAATGGCCAAGTGTACGTTCAGAAGAAGCCCACCATGTACCCACCCTGGAACAGCACTTTCGATGCCCACATCAACAACGGCAGGGTCATGCACATCGTCGTCAAGGACAAAAGTGCTGAAATGGTTTCAGAGACCACGGTGGAACTCAAGGTGCTGGCGGAGAGGTGCAAAAAGAGCAATGGGAAGACAGAGATATGGGTGAGCATCGTTATCTCCTCTTGCAGGATGTGATGGGGAGCTGCTGTGGGGTAGGGGAACGCCTTGTGTCCATGCCGTGCTGTGACTCTAACCAGCAGGGCAGCAGGAACTGGCTGCCATCCAAGGAATAATGTTTTGAGTCTACCTGGGTATGACTTGAAGGAAAGACTTCTATGCATATCAGAAAAAAAGAGCATGGCACATTTATATTACCTGCTGCTGTTATATTGAAACATATACCCTCTGTTAGCAAGGATTCTGGTTCAGGTGAGCCGTGCCTACGTATTAATCTTCACTTAGAAAACCCACCGGGGACAAATGGTAATATGAGTGGCTAAATGTGAATTATTTTATGTGCTCTGGGGAAACAGCTTTAAAAATTTAATCTAATATCAAGTAACTGATTCACAGCTGCCTGACTTCAGAGTTATGTCAGAGGAACTCCTTTAAAATCACTGGAGTTACAGCGGAGTAAATTTGAAGTAACAGTCTTCATAAGGATGCTAAATGTAAGGTTGTGTTCCCTGGTAGTCCAAGCAAGAAAGTTCTTGATGATAGTCTTTAATATGTAGTAGTCAGTAGCCATGTCATGAATAACAATAAAGTGGAAAGACATTTGGAGAGAAACTGATTTCCTGGAATTTTTTTTGTTGTTTTATTTTTCATGCCAGTTCTCAGGCTAAGCTGCTTGGGTGAAGCAGAGAGTAGAAAAGTCAAAAAGGCCTTGATCACTTAACAGACCTAGGAGCAAGACTTGGTAGAGATTCGCACATTTAACACATAACTTGGAAGGAATTGAGATACTTAGGGATGGAATTGAAAACCAAAAGGCTCTGCTCAGCATGACTCCAACCCCAGGCTTCAAAGCCATGGGAGGCAGTAGCCTGCTGAGGAGGAGAGGGGGGCACGTAGTCTGGGGTGCTGCTTGCTTGCAGCAAGGGTAACAGACCCAAGGTCAAGTGGAGTTGGGAGACCCTGGTCCTGTTGTGTCCCAGCCCGGTAGCAGCTCCTGAGATCTTCTCTCCACTCACTCCCTGATACAAGTTACAACCTGGGCAGGGTGGTCCCAGATATCTCATCCTGCAAGGGTCATGAGGAGAGAGAATAGCATTTTTCTCACTTTTCTGTGCAAGGGCACTGTTTCACCTGGAAGGTAGAGAGGTAACCTCGCTCAGGCTGTGCTGGAGGTGGGTGGGGAAGGCACTGTTGTGGTTCTCAGGCTGAAGAAATCCCTGAATGTAGGTCTTCTTATTCCCAGGCAAGTGGATCCAGATTTACAAAAGCACCTATGGACGGAGGTTCAGATAGGTGGGAATTTCCAGGTCCAGTGGGAAGGCCTAAAAAATGCCTCAGTAAGCTTGTAGCATCACTCACACTGACTGTAATGGAAGTCAGACTTGCAGAACCAAGTGTCTGAAAGATTTCAGCATCTTTTAAGTACCTGTCTGAAGTTGGCTGGTTTTTTTGAGGTGCTCCCACTTCCCCCTTGCAGGATCCACTGGGAACGACAAGTTTTCTCTATAGATAGTGCTGGTCCTGAGCTGGTGTCTAAAAACCTGCCTACAGCTTCTGCGGTTTAGTCACATTTATCTCTTCTATCATGCCACTCTAAGAATTTGATAAGAGGTGATCTAGCCTCCTCTCTCTATAGTTGCTCCTACCCTGCCTTGTTGCCCCACATGGGTACGAACAACCCAAAAATTAGCGTTCACTGGCATTCAGCAATTCCCACTGGGAAAAGGAGATAGCTTGAGTCATCTGAAATGATTGTTGCTACTTTGAATGACTGTTTAATGACTGCACCGGTCTTTTTTTCTTGTTTTTCACTTATCTCAATCAGCTAGAACTGAAACCTCAAGGCCGAATGCTGATGAATGCAAGATACTTCCTGGAAATAAGCGGCAAGTGATTTTGTTGTTAATTGATAGATGTAATTTCTGGTTATGTGGGGCAGACATGGTGTCTTCACTGAAAGCAGTGCCTATGTTATTACTGATTTATTCATAGGAACTATCATAACAGTTTGAAGTGAACACTCCAGAAAAGCAATTTTTATTGTATGGTGGGGACGAAGATTGACTGTTCCTCTGTGATTTGCAAGGCAGATTTTTGGCCGTTTTACCACTAAAATGGCAGATTTTCTCATTACGCTAAGTAAGACAGAATAGATACATAAGGAGCCAGCTTCCTCTGAAATCATCCTGCTTGTATGTACGCATGTAACGTGTGCCGTGGTGTGCATTATAGTGCAGATGTAAAGGTTGAGATACAATTTACGGTCATCAACACCTAAGTATACGTGTTAGTTGGGCTTTTAAGATCAAGAGCAATCTAGGCAAAACAGGAAAAGAACCTAGAGAGCGATTCATCTGATCAGATGCAGGTTTCTGCTGCAAGGTGAGCTGAGTCATTCACTGGGCTCCATTGCCTGCTCCAGCTAGACCTCCAGGGACGTGGCAGCAGCTTAGTCACCCTGGGCAGGGGACACACCGTCATTTACGTGTCTTCACTGGGAACCATATCCCACCTGCAGAGTTCGATGTACATGTGAAATGCATTTTGCTTTGTTGAAGAAAGTGGGTTGCAATCCAAATGCTCGGTCTTATTCTCCTGTCTTTGACGCCAAAGTTCTCACTGCCTTTCACAAATGTGGCGTGAAGTTGTAAGGTGTAGATATCTAGAAGGATCTTCCATTTATAGAAACATAGAAGTAGTGAAAGCAGCTAATAGCATGTCCATACTGATATTTTCTTCATCCATTCCTACCTTTAATATAGAATAGACTATTGTTGCCTCCTTGTATGTTATAAGATATTAGAGAGGCCAAAGCATAGAAAATGCAAGTTGTGTTTGTATTACAAATAGCAAGACCAGCATCAGATCGCACAGGGGGCCAGTTCCACAGAATATCTGTGTAACTTGCTGTGTAATGCATGAGTAAAACAAGACAGAGATTGAGAGTGAGATATTGTGTGCATGTCCAGATTTGTAGACATAAGCACATATATAAGTGCACATGTGTATATGCATGTGTAGTCAAAATTGGTTTCTTTGCTGTTCTAAAAATTTTAAGTGTGAACTATGACTAGTGGCACGGGCACAGCAAACAGTAAAGCAATTGTTGGCATGGAAAAACAACAAGAAAAAATCCTAGGAAAATACTTACGTGCTTACTCACACACACGTGCATGCACACATAAAGGATTCAGTTAAATACCCATATATATACACACGTGTGTGTTTGTGTGCATATATAGGTAATTATTAATTTTTATGTAATTTCATCTTTATTAGGGCATGGTTCTTCAGTGCTATAAGTCAGAATTTTATGTTTAACTTGGGAAATTTCTGGTCTACATTTCAAAAGCAGCATTACGAATATTCAAGGGAGCTCAGAGTCCCAAGTTTAAAGTCATTTTAGTGTCCTTGTAGGAATGGTAGATAAAAAACCATCCAAACAAGGCTTGTGTGGGTTTCAGAAAATGGTATTTCTTAAAAATATTCATTTCCATGAGTGAATCATTAGCTTCAGTCACTCAGTATTTTGGCAGCTGCATTTTCTCAAGGTGCCTGATCAGGACAGGGTACCCTAATAAATCTTCTGTTTCCTTTCCCCCCAGATGCAAAGGACCTGGCTGACTGTGAGACTGAAAGCTTTTTCTCCTTGCACCAGCGCAGGGGAGCCATCAAACAGGCCAAAATCCATAACGTCAAGTGTCACGAGTTCACAGCCACCTTCTTTCCACAACCCACCTTCTGCTCTGTCTGTCATGAGTTTGTATGGTAAATGAAAATAGATCTATGCGTTTTCCCCTTTTAACCCTAGGGACCAGTTCTTGTGTAGCCGTGGTGCTTAGGGACATGGTTTAGTGTGGACTTGGCAGTGTTAGGTTTATGGTTGGACTCATTTCCAACATAAGTGATTCTATGATTCTCTGGCGAATATCTGTGCTCCTGCTGTCAGTAAAGGCAGCAGGACTGGACCCTTGGCATCTTACTTGTAGAGTTATTGCATCACTTCAAGGATGTGGTTCACAGTTGTAATTCCAACTGTGAAAATTCCCTTCATTTTTTAGTTTATTTTTTATAAATATTTTTGTCTTTGGCCAAATGCACGGACAAGTCTCATCAGCCCAGTTTGCTATTTCAATATCGTGAAATTCAGAATGTGAACATGTGCTGAAAAGGCTGTGAAAACCACAGAGAATCACTCCACAGTTGGATTGAAAGAAGATATTTAGATTAGAGTAGCTCTATAAAGACTGATAAAAAGCAAAGCTGTTTTATTCTGTTTCTTTCATAAATGTTGCTCTCCTTTCTTCTGTCGAGGCTTTCAGAAAATTCAGAGTTAACCATTTCTCTGTTTATTTCAGGGGTCTGAATAAACAAGGCTATCAATGCAGACGTAAGAAACTTTTTTGGTTTTGTTACTGTCATTATTTACTTGATCCTTACTTAAGGATTTTTTTTTTAACACCCTGACACACTTGTTCTTTCAGAATGTAATGCTGCCATTCATAAGAAGTGCATTGATAAAGTAATAGCCAAGTGTACAGGATCAGCAATCAATAGCAGAGAAACAATGGTATGTATTATTATTTGGCTGCTTTTAAAAAACTTGGGCGTCATTCAGATCTCTCCTACATTGCTGCAAAACAACTTCTGATGAAGCAAAAGGTGCTACTGAATTAAAGGCTGTGTGATTTGATCTGTGCCCTTTGTTTTTTATGTTCCCGGTGGTTTCATTACCTCCAACTTCTGATTTACTCAAATGCAGCCACTGAATAAGCAGTTGCTGAATCAGGACTGACATTTTTCTAATGCATGAAGTACAGCTCAGAGAGAAGTGGTGGACATGAGGTGGAGATTTACTGGAGGAAATTCTTCACTATATGATGTTAGGCAGGACGTCACACTGAATTTTCAGAGCAATACTTTAACATCCCACTCTGTGTTATCTGAGATTTCCAAAGTCAGTGGAAGATCTAGCATCTCCACCATTATTTATTTTATTTTTCTCATTTCAGTTTGTAATATACCTTTATTTTTGGTGGGCAAAAGTGGAATGTAACTTAAACTCTTGATAGGGCTATTCCCTTTTTCTTAATTGTGTCCCACAGCTTCTGTTTGCTTCCAGTCCTACCCTGGCTCCTGTTCTCCTTTTACAGTCTTTAGAAATGAGATTCATCTCACCTGTCTTCTGACATCTCCAGGGTAGATGTATCCAACTTTGTCATCACCTTCAACGCCCTATAAATTAAAAGAAGAAAAATAGGCTTTTCCAAAGAGTGATTCATGACAACAAATGTAGACATCCATTTCAGGATGGGATGAATAATTTTTAGAAGTACCGCTGTTTTTCCATTGAGCATTAAGGGACTCTGGGTGTGTAGCTGCGATGCAAGTTATCTCGTCAGATAAATCAAGCCCAGGGATTAAATTACCCAGTTCCCACTGAATTGTACAGATATTATGTCTCAAAATTTAGCTCTCTATATCTGAATGATAGTTATAGATCATTTCTTCTTGGTGGTCATACTCAAGGATAAAGGGGCAGTAGACATCCCAAATTCTGTGGTACAAGCCTGGGGGCTGTCGGTTTTCCATACAGAGCTGAGGTGGAGAGGAGCGAATTGCCAACGCGGCTTTTCTCTTGCAGTTCCATAAAGAGCGCTTCAAGATCGACATGCCTCACCGCTTCAAAGTCTACAACTACAAGAGCCCGACTTTCTGTGAGCACTGCGGCACGCTCCTCTGGGGCCTTGCACGGCAAGGACTGAAGTGTGATGGTGAGTCAGTCCCTGATCTATGTGGCATGAGCTGAGCATGGGAGTGGGCTGTTGTCTTTAGAGGGTTGCAACCTGAAGAGCCAAATCACGCTTCTCTACAAGACCTGTATGAGATGGCATCCAGGGCGGTGAAGGAGTGGTCAAGAGGGCCATCCTTCAAGGAGGATCATTCTTCAAGGAGGGTGACAACTGTCAATATACAGAAAGACATGTGGTCCACAAGGCTGAAAAGTCGCTTCCCAGAAAGGCAAAGAACATCTCAGTGACACTGCTGATCTTCCAAAATCACTCCTAGTATCAACTTGCATGCTCTATTTCCACTATCAGACAGACCCAAGACACTTCAGCGTCTTCATAATCCTATACCAATGGGGAGATCCTGTTCTGTGATTATGGTTTATCTCTGAGCAGATAGAGTGTAGAGTTTTGGTAGCCTGTAGCTGCAAAGGCTGATGGATGTGGAAATGCAAACTTTTGCCCAGAATAAGATATAAAAAAACTTTGTCTCCATAGAGAACCAAAAAATGACCTGAGTGCCGTCTCATGAGACATAAATGGTGCCCAGGCTTTGAGCTGTTTATGTGGCTGATCTCTGCCCTTGGCCAACAGCAGCACATGTTCCTGCCCGACCTGATGTCAAACCCTTTACAGCCTAGCTACCCTTTGTTGTCCTGACGCCTCTTGTTCTTTCTTTCAGCATGTGGCATGAACGTCCATCACAAGTGCCAGACAAAAGTAGCAAACCTTTGTGGAGTTAACCAGAAACTAATGGCTGAAGCTCTGGCAATGATAGAGAGCACCCAGCAGGTAAATACTTTAAGCCTTGAGTGACCTGGAGAAAGGAGGATCAATTCTTCAATGTTTGTTTCAGTGCAAGAAATAAGGGCATTGAGTGGAGCACTGTGAGTAGCAAGTTCAAAGTAAAGACTAGGAAATGGGTCCTTCATGGAATAGGTAGTTAAGCTCATCTCAACACTTTGTGGTGGCCAAAAGTTTTCATGGGTTCAGGTGACAATCTCCAGTGTTCATAGAAGAGAAATTCATTCGGGAATAATAGAATGATTAATTCCGTTAATAGAAAAACACTGCCTTTGTATCGGGAAATCTCTGAGCCGCATAACTCTGGATATAGGGAGAATATTCTGAGGACATGACTTCACATGCCTGCACTCTTCTTATATCTTTACCTGGTGTGTGCTTGACCCGTGTTGCAGACGGGACATGACCTGGATTGACTCTTGCTCTGATTTGGTACAGTTGTAGTTACATTATGTTTGTAACTGAGGTTGTGTGACAGGGTCCAAGGCAGAGTGAGAGGAACTTGGTTTGGGTCCTTTTGCTGTCACTACTTTACTCCGTGCTTGTGACTTAGCAATTTGTCCTGTGACTCTCTGATCTGTTTGGAATGAAACTCCCCAGAGCGTGGACTCTCATGAAGAGACCTGGGCCTTGTGGAGAGGATCTAGATACTCCTCTCGTATAAACAACACTGTATGAACACAGGAAATTGAATTAAAAGAAGGAAAAATAGCTTGTCGCAAGCCCAAAACCATAAAAGAATTTAGAGATTCTAGTTCAAAATCAGGATTGTTAGGATGCCTCTCAGCTCTTGAGTAACCTCAGAGAGGGACAAAATCCGTAGATACCTAGTCCTCCATATTTACATTACTCAAGTATCCCAAGGCAACATCTTCATCCATAAAGCAGGTGTTTTTCCATCTACCTTCCTGAGGGGCTATCTACCAGGTTTAGCTCTGCATATTTCTCACCTTTATGTGATAGGTAGTGCTGCCAAACCTCCAAAGAGGAGTGTTTTCTGCTCTTGCTTCTCTATTTCCTACCTGATGTCTCTCTACAGCTCCTTGTACTGTACACTTGGAGTCACCATTGAGAGGTGAAGAGGGCAAACACTAGATACTTTCCCAAAAATACTCTTCTAATCTCCAGAAATTAGGCTTTGGGGACTTCTTGAGCCATAGGTGAAGTCTTAGTGTTTAGTAGCCCTCAGAGGATTTATCTTTCATGCTTTTGTCTAATCACCCTTGAATCCAGACAAACTCTTACCTTCTGCAACATCCTGGTGCAAGGAGTTCTTCAGAGTGACATCCAGACACTGTATAGGGATGAGGCTGCAGCATGTTCCAGCCTCTAGTGTTTTTCCAGATTTCTCTTCAAAGAGGACTATTGGGAAGGAAGCTGTTAATTAAAATGCCCTTTGTGTGGATAGCCAGGGACTCAGACCCCTGTGCAAAATAGGGGATCTCTATATTGGCAGTACAAAGACCTGTTAACACCCACACACATCTCACAGCAGGCTGTGGGTTCCTCTAGGTTACCAAACCCCTAAACATTAGGTACAGAGATGCTCTTCTCATAAGCAAAGACCTCTTCTAGATCTTGGCTTCTGTGACAGTCACACTCAAGAAGCCACAGTGTCCATAAGCTCAGAACATGACATTTGGCTCAAAAGTCATTTGTTGTTTTCTGTAATCCAGGCTCGCTGTCAGCGTGACACTGAACAGATCTCCAGGGATGGACCTCTTGAAATTGGCTTCCCAGTTCCTGTGAAGGAGGTAACACCGCTTCAGGCATTGCCAGCATCTACAACAGGAAAAAAAGGTAGTTTCCCCTAGTGATATGGGACAGCAGGCTTTGTTAATTTTTTGGTTTGTACACGGTTAGGTGGAGGTGACAAGGATGGGGAATTTATTAGCCATTGAATCTTTCATGCATCTTTCCAGCCTAGAGCAAGACACATCCTTTCTCATCCCAGGATATCAACAGCTCTTCCCAGCCGCATCACTTGGGCATGGCAGATACCCTAGATCTCAACCTCGTTCCTTTCCTTTCTATAAGCCTGCACTTCCCCCATGCCATCCCAACCTCTGGTGACATGAGACACCAACCACCACTCATTCAGCTAACCCCTAAACTCTCTTTCTGACCCTGTACTTGAGCATGTCTCATACCTCCAATGGCAATAATGTGTTTATTCCCTTCTTGGGACTTGTAGACTGTAAAATCTGAGAACTTTAAAGAGAAACCCAGCTCTAAACAGGAGATTGGGAGTCCTTCTGATCACCATGGCCAATTCTCTCTCTGATTTCATATTTTTGGGTGAGGGTTGACATCCAGTACCTTTGAAAACCGTTGACAGATCCCCACTTCATTCACCCAGGAGCTGATCTAGGTGTCACGGCCCTCTGTGCTACAAAAGCAGACATTTAGGAGGGTGAATGAGAGATTGGGGAAAAGCATTGATTAACAGACCTTGGACAAAGCTACTGGGGGCTCAGTGGCCTAAAACAAAAATTACAGCCTCCTGGGGAGATCCCTTGTTTGCCTGCTTTGTGCTTGAGTCACTGAACTCTGGATGTTAGGAGCAAAAAATTCACTATCTTTCATTAGACCCATGTGGTCCATGTAAAAGACCATTTACAGGACCCCTCCGGCTTCATGGTTCATGGTCCCCCTCCAAGAAATGTACTGTAACTGCAGCAGACCTATGATGGCACTGACACAATGCTTTTCTGCCTTCCACAAGCTCTAAAATGCATCTACCAGAAAGGGGAGGGGAAAAAAGAAGAGTACAAGTGAATCAATACTTAAACCCAGCAGGAACTGGGGCAGTGGGTCCTCAGCTTCAACCCTAACCAAAGGTCAAGCTGAGAGCCCAGGCCCCACCATCATCCACTTTCTCAATGCAAGTTAATACTGCCCTGTGTGGAGATAATATCCTGGAAGCTGGACCTAGAACACAATGTCAGAAGGCACTGGTTAAAGCACGGCAGAGCAACATTCTATCAGTGCTCTGGGCTTGATACTGTGCAGCACCAGGCTACTGAGCTTCAGAGGCTGGTTTTGGTACCATCTGAGCTAAGGGGACAGTGCCCTTTGGCCCCCAAGGGGAAATAAATTATGTGCCCATCTGTGCTTATTTTCTTTCTTTTCTACAAATAGAACTTGCTATGCTGATGTGACTCAGCAAAGCCCCAGATGGTTTCAAATCTGGTTTACCTGTGGGTCTGTTTGTCTGCTGAGTAGTATTCTTGCTGTTCAGCAATTTAGGATGGTACAGCAAATGCGCACTTGAGTACATGAGATAGATAAATCCAGTAAGGGACAGAATCTCTTAGAAGTTCACGTACGTCCAAGTGAATGGAGTATTGAAGAAACTCTGAGTGGTCCCACTCCAGGACAGCTGGAGTGCTTGATCAGAGCTTCACATCCAGAGCAGGGACCCAATATGAAAATGCTGTCCCATCTTTTCACATGCTAGCTTTGCCAAGGGTCTTGAAAAGGCCTCGAAAAAATGGGACCACATCATAACGGCAACCAGCAAGAAGGAATGAAGAACACAGGTGGCCAGAAATGAAGGGGTTGGTCATGTTTTGCTGCCATAAAACAGAAAGACAGATGAAGGAGTTTGGAAAGTGGGAGTAATGCCACTGAAGAAGGTGGAGTTACACTGGAGTAAAATTTCCTACAGAGAAAAAGCAATGTGGGAGCAGAGCCAATCTACTTAGTAGATGTGGCCACCACGTTTCCATTTATTTAAAATACCCTTTTAAAACTCTAACCACAATACCTGTAAGTGTTTGGGGGATTTTCTGCTCATTTCCAGGGGTTTATTTGAATGCTTTGATATGTGTTGCAGAGCCACAGGGCATCTCCTGGGAGACTCCGGTGGAGGGCACAGTGAAGGGGGAATCTCTAATAGAGTCAGACTTGAGAGAACAGCCCCAGGAGCAGGAAGATTACCAAGTGCAGCTAAAACTAACCATCGAAGATTTTGTCCTGCACAAGATGCTGGGGAAGGGCAGTTTTGGCAAGGTAAGCATCAGGGGACTAGAAGCCACCGCACAGGTCTGCATATTGCTTATTATGGCACTAACTAGCATATGGTTTGAAGGCCACTTAGGAAAAAAACATCTCCAAGCCCTCAAAGAACCCTTGCTCTGGCATGGCTGAGTCTTTAACTCGGCCTTCTCCTCGCCTAAGACAAAGATCTTCCTTGCCCTTCCCTCTGCCCCGTTAGTTTGCTGTCTCATGGGTGCCCGTGACAGGCGAGGAAAGCAGCCAAGTAAAGCTGCAACTTCCCTTTCTGTGCAGGTTGACAGGGCCTGGGCATCCACAGAGGGCTCTGTGCTGTCCCCCGTCAGGCGGCTACTCCTGCCAACTTAGCCGAGCAAGCTTGGAGGGAGGCAGAAGCATTAGTTGAAAAGTTGAGTGTGGATCACCTCCCCTCTCCAGAGCAGCAGGTCCCCAGCTGGGAACGCTAACTGCTCTTTCCCAGCTCCGATCTGTGCTGGTGTGTAAAGCAAATTTTGCAACAGCCAAGAATTTGTTCTTTTGAAACAAGAACCACCTGTTTTCAGCAGATTCATTAATCTTGATGAATTGTGGATTGTTCCTCCTTCTTGCAGACGTCCTCTGGAAGGGGACTCATGTTATTCAGTGCCAGCGCAGAGCTGCATGAAGCAATTTCAGAGGAACTCACCATTGTATTTTCACAGCCAACACGGAGAATGAGTATCATTATGTATCGCGTTGTTCAGATCCCACATCTTTCCAAGGCGGAAACTGTGCCTTAAAGAAGGGCTGCTTTTTGCCTGCTAAGTGAGCTGGAGCAATTGCTGCAGCCAATTCTTAAACTGATGAAATATTTGCTGTGTTGGCTTTCCATACTTGAAAATACTTGGCATGTCTACAGTTTGCATGGGAAGCAGAGCTGAGGCATCTCAGTTACAGCTAAGCCAGAATACCCCAAAATCCACAGCCCAGACTAACCTGGACTCAAGAGCATAGATGTCATAGAAACATTTACGTTGAAAGGAAGGGACCTCTGGAGGTCATCGAATCCAACCTGCTGCTCAAAACAGGTCTAATCAGGGGTTTATCTAGTCAAGTCTTTAATACCTCCATTGAAGCAGATTCTGTACCTTGCTTCAGCCCCCTGTGTTAACATGGACTCTCCAAGTCTGCAAGCATCTGCATCTCTCTGCAGAGCACCATGTGGGTGTGGAGAGGATGGGCTATTTCATGCCACAAGTTTCCTGTGTAGGTGTTGCTCCTGGAGCCCTTATTTGCTTAGAGCAAGATTCACTTCCCCATAGAGGGGACAAGGTGTGCATATCTCAGTGTCTGAGGGGTCTCTCCAGCTCTGCATGGACCAGGGAGGTTGAGGGCCAGGCCCGTGAGGAAGCACCCTCTGCATGAGGTCTAGCATGGCCTACCTGCACCTTGGAAGTCACAGCACAAGTCACAAATGTACTGCGTTCCCCAGTTTCCCCAGGAGAGCAGTGCCCTGCACAAAAACAGGGGTTAAAAGGGTGCCTGCAGCATCAGCACTGTTAGCATTTCTGGTCATTCATTGCAGAGGCAGAGGGAGGCTCTAGGCTCTACTCTCTGTCTGGTGCTACAAAGTGAAATGCAGCAGTAGCCAAAAGGGTAAATAAAACTTTTGTCAGGGCTAAGACATGTCTGAGCTTACTCAGTAAGTAGTGTCTGGTAGAGAACTTCAAAGACCTCTTTGATGAATCTTACATATTTATTCAGTCTATGGGAAACAGTATCGACAGGCTGTTAGCGTAAAGATCAGGACTGGCACTGCCTTCCAGCAGAGACTTCTTTGCCTTGTGGTCTCTAGACCCTTCTCTGCTTCTCCGTGTCTCATTTTCCTTGCCCATAAAAATAGATAGAGGTCCTAACTCCTCTGGGATGTGTTTTGCTCTTCTCAGAGAAGAAGTCCTGCAGAAGCACGGGGGACCCAGCCTGTTTGCTCAGGCCTCCTGCTGACTGGGAGGAAGGGGAGAAAGTCACACCTGATATAGATCAGTCTAACTACTGGTGGACATCACTTTACACCTGCTGAGGATCTGGTGCAGGACATTTGCATTTCACATGTTGACAAAGCAATATTCTATGTTTGTTATTTGAAGTCAGAAAACAGGAAATGTATCTCGTGAGCATTTGCCTAAAGATGGTTTCTGTTATCAGAAGCGTTTGGCTCTCGACATGTCCTGTCCATACGGGCATGTAGCCCCTGCTCTTGTAATCACCAAGACCTTCTGGTCCTTCCCTGGGGTTCAACTTCATAATACTATTCTGGGTGTGGGGAACAAGCTCAAAGTCTACAAAGTCTTAATGGCAGAATTGGGTCTTAAACATCAGCTTTTTTAAGGCCTACCCTAGTGAATTCCCCAGAGCTCAACTCCCATCCTCACATGGCTGTGTTGCCAGCTCTGAGAGAAGAGCATCGCTCTTTCTGAGCAGCTGTTTCCACCCTAGGTGTTCCTCGCCGAGCTGAAGAGCACAGACCAGTATTTCGCCGTGAAAGCCCTGAAGAAAGATGTGGTGCTGATGGATGATGACGTTGAATGTACGATGGTGGAGAAGAGAGTCCTCTCCTTAGCTTGGGAGCACCCATTCCTGACTCATGTCTTCTGTACATTCCAGACCAAGGTAAGACAAGGATCTGTCATCTGCCTCCACAGGCTGAGGATCCTTTGCTGAGATACAGATACTTGGTGAAGTGCTTCGGTCTCCTAGATGTTAGGGAATAGCTTGGACATGAGGTGGTGCTAAGGGAAGGCACCTTCAGGTTAACTACTTGGGAAATGGCTCTAGAAATTTCATCTGCCTTCCTCGCATTAACCTGGGGGGTGCATTTGAGGATTATGGCATCCAAAACTGATTGAGGTGGCTAAGCAGAGACCCGCTATTAAAATCTGCGTCCTGGTACGCTGGGCTGAGGATGTGCAAAGGCCACATCCATAGCCAGGATGCAGATGTGCCCACGCTGGTGTTACCTGAACCTCTTGGACCATGAAGCGGTATGCTGCAGCGACTAGCCTGGATCAGAGCTAACTCAAGAAACTCTGGTTATGGAGAATAAACCTGCTGTTCTTCACTTTGGGAATCTTCTTTGCCCCTAGTTACTGTTAAATTGCATCAGACTCCTCCTAATTCGTGCAGGACCACTGGTGGTGAAGACTGCAGTTCAGAGGGGCAGCAGAAAGCATCTTCATCTGAAATCCTGCTTAGGACTCCAAACAAAATTGAAGTGACATTTAAGTAATGTAGATACCTTCATGGCCTTACGTGGCAACAAACCACCAACTGATTAGCTTTCCAGAGCCTTTTCTACAGCCACAACCAATCGTCTTAACACTAAAGTACACACAAGGCATAGAAAAAAAAACAATGGAAGGAAATTTGAGAGATTGTCTTGTCTGTCCAACCTACCCAAACCACTCCTGAGGGGTGTTTGCTATCCCAAAGCTCAAATTCAGAGGAACATCACTCTCTTAAGGCTGCTTGTTCAGGGTTTTGTTAGGATGCTCCCAGTCCCCGCGCAGTCCCAGGATTTAGTGATACAAAATCCTGCTCGGTGTGAGGTTAGGACCTGCTCAGCAAGAGGCTTGCTGCTTCTGCAGGGTCAGGAGAAACAAATTTAACCTCTGCAGTATATCCCAGTCACCCGTGGGATGCGGCACCTGTTTAAAGACAGATTAAATTTATAACAGGGAACGTCTGCGAACTGCCATAGGCGATGTGACACTAAGCCCAGGCATTCATGTTTAACCCCTTCAGGACTGTCAGTGAGGACAGCATGTCCTGGGAATGGATCCTTGCCTGGAGAGGAAAGGAATTAATTCCCTTTTTTGGGGGCTAGATTTCAGAGGAAAATATAAATGACCCAACTCCAAAAGCAAAGAAAATCAAGACTTAATTGAAAAGACAAAATATTCACAACAGTCACAGCTCTACGAGGGAGCTTATACTCCAGGGAGAGCTGCTTGTGCTGCCTGTAACTCCAGGTGTCCAAGGAGAGGTCGACTAACACCAGTGGCTGACTTGCATGCAGCAGCAGAACCATGTTTTCTGTGGTCCAGCCTGGTCCAACCCTGGTCTGGAAGCCGGAGGTCAGGTTCAGGATGGATACAGCAGTGGCAGTCTGCAGCTCTGGTTTCAGGCAGTGCATGCATGCAAGTGTCCACTTTCCTTATGAGACCACAGCAAAAAAGATGAGAGACCAAACGGAGTCATGCCAGGAGCCGGATGGGATTTACTGACCTTTTAAGGGGGTGGACTGTGCTTCCAGCTGTGGTTGAGGCAAGGAAAACCTGCGGGATGGAAAAGCAATGAGTGCCTGAAAGATTCATGGGTGCCAGGCTCAAAAACCCAAGTGATCTTCTCCTACACTGTCTTATGGGCAGCATCACAGTATTGCCCTCTTGACATATAGAAAGAACCTCCAGCCATCTCATCCCAAGTCTACATTGCCACTTTAAAGTTATTTGATCTCTCCATTTTGCCCTCAAGTTCACAGATACGGAAGCTGGAATGTGGCTGCCCAGGCCAAAGCCTCTCTGGGCTGTGATTGATTTCTAGCTTATGTTTTTCTCCTCTGACCTTTGCAAGCCAAGCGGCGATCGCTCAACGCGTGAAAGTCTTTCAGAACAGGAGAGCTGTGACAAGCCATGGACAGTCTTTCACGGCTCAAAGGACAGCATGGTTCAGTTGTAATATCTTTTAGAGCAATCATTTTAGAAGCCAGGGCACTGCGGTGTAGTCCCTCTCTGGACTTTAAAATTGAAAACTTGAATTTTAGTTGAAAAATTGATTTTTTTTTTTTTTTAAGGTTTCACTGGGTAGATAAGTATTTTCAAACATAAATGCATGTGTCAATGCCGTTCTGAATCTCTAATGCTTTGACTCACAAGGTTTCTGAGCTGCTTCAGGTACTGAGTGCCTCTGCAAAGGACAGTAAAAACAGGAATATTCCTACGCTGAAACAAGAACCTCAGTAGTCCCCATGTCTCCAGAGGGAAAAAAAGTCATATAATCTGTTGACAGTTCTCTGAGCTCTGGGATGAGTTTCTTCCTGGCCTCAACCCAGGTAATCAGTGAATGCTGAAATATATAAAGCTTGACAGCCCTTCAGACAGGTTTTTGTAGGCACCAGGCACCTAATGCTCCTTTTTATTCCTGCGGAGGCTGAATGATCAGTGCTTTCAAAACTCAGAATACTTGTCATGTTTTGCTACATGAGAATAAATTCAAACACATGGGGTTTTTTTTCCTGATCTGTTTTTGAACTTGACTATTTTATTTTACTGCAGTAATCTCTGCATCCAGATATTCAGCTGACATAATTATATGGTGTGAATTTTAAGTTGAAAAATATTTTTTTTTTTTTTTAAGGTTTCACTGGGTAGATAAGTATTTTCAAACATAAATGCATGTGTCAATGCCGTTCTGAATCTCTAATGCTTTGACTCACAAGGTTTCTGAGCTGCTTCAGGTACTGAGTGCCTCTGCAAAGGACAGTAAAAACAGGAATATTCCTACGCTGAAACAAGAACCTCAGTAGTCCCCATGTCTCCAGAGGGAAAAAAAGTCATATAATCTGTTGACAGTTCTCTGAGCTCTGGGATGAGTTTCTTCCTGGCCTCAACCCAGGTAATCAGTGAATGCTGAAATATATAAAGCTTGACAGCCCTTCAGACAGGTTTTTGTAGGCACCAGGCACCTAATGCTCCTTTTTATTCCTGCGGAGGCTGAATGATCAGTGCTTTCAAAACTCAGAATACTTGTCATGTTTTGCTACATGAGAATAAATTCAAACACATGGGGTTTTTTTTCCTGATCTGTTTTTGAACTTGACTATTTTATTTTACTGCAGTAATCTCTGCATCCAGATATTCAGCTGACATAATTATATGGTGTGAATTTTAACAACAAGCTCAGAGAGCTCTTCTGTTGTATTAGATTTAAAGGGACACTGTTATGTTAAAGAGGCGGAAAAACATGCTTATAATTCTGTGAAATCCCAAAATTGGTAATGCCAAAACAGTGACTAGCCTCCCAGTGCTTGTGTTTTATTCTTCTTTTTGCATTTCACTGATCTTCTGTGATAAAAATAGGCTTTCCCTTTCTGAAAGTCACTTTTGTTTCTAACTGTTTCTTTACTTCATTGACCAAGTTTTTATTCACACCCTTTACCTAATGCAAATTAAGTCCTTAGGCATTTTGGCTTGTAGCACAAAATAGCAACACAGAAGACTACCTCAACCCAAAAGAGAAGTAATCTTTATTGCAATTTAAAAGGAAATGTTGCAGAAGCATTTCTTTTCTGCTTTACTAATCTATTATAGCTTTTCAAGGTCCTGGTGGTGAGCCATTTTCACATGCTCTGTTGTTTTAATGTGCTTAATACTGACTTTAAAATCTCTTACATTGGCAGGAAGGAGAAAAGGATTGTAAATAAGGAGTGTGATCGTAGTTTAAAAATTCTTAGGCTCTGAAGTGTTTTCCATTAGTATTTTCAGGACATTTCTCATTAAAATATCTCCTTGGAGGAAATTGCAATTCCTGCAAAATTTTCCAAGGGCAATTTCAGTTTTATTCCATCTTTGTCTTGCCGTTAGAGGGACAGGGCTGAATTATTTGACCTGTGTCAGGGCGTGTAGGTTGGCACATGCATGTTTCACACCCGTTCGATGTTCAGTTCCATTGCCTGGCTGTGCCAAGGACCTTCTGAGCAGCCCTGGATCAGGCCCACATGCCCTCCCCAGGCAATGCAGGATCCTCACTGACCACAGCATGGCTGCAGGATGCTGATTGCAGGAGAAGTCATCCTGCAGGGAGGTGACGTTGCAAGCCTTGACTTCCAGCACTGCTGAACCACTGAAGCACAACAAAATATTGGACGGGCTAAACTAAAAGCACAACAAAAATCTTGGTCACAGGATGAGGTCAGACCAGATATCTTCCTAGCCAGCATCCAGTTTTTGGCATTGACCAGGAAGGAAGGGTAAGGAGGAGAGTACAGGGCAACACAGTGATATTTCCCTTGCACAAACCATCCCATGCCTTGGTGTTCAGCCGTTTGGGAGACACGATCTTGAAGCTTCAAAGTTTCTAGGTCTCCATCCTCCTAGTATTTTGTGGGGGATAAGTCAGCTTGGAAACGTCTAGTTGGCCAAATCTGAGCTAGCTGATGGGAAAGCTGGGGAAGAACTGGAAAGTTTAAGGAGGCTTTGGGGATTTTACCTCTTGCAACCAGCAGGCAGGAAAACTGGCAAGGTCTCATTCAATCCTGGCCAAAATTTCAACATGGTTCAGTAGAAATAGCAGCGTCTCAGCAGAGCTTTTGGGATTTCAACAAGGTTCTGCCAGAGAAGGTGTGAGCAGCTGTAATTATAACATCAAAAATATGAAGTCTTTACAAGACCCTTCTAGGTGGTGTCAGCCCATGCGGTATGGACAGGTGGAGTGTATTGGCAAGGAAAAGAGGGGGCCAGCTCACAAGCATAGGTTTTTTAAGTGATAGATGATCGACATATTAAACATACATATTCTAATTGCCTTCCTGTTGTTCAGTTCTGAGGAAAATCAGCCCAAAATGCACTCAGCTTTGCCTGAGATTTCTGAAAGTCTGCAGTGTAGCTGCTCTTTGTCCTGGAAAAAAGTTGACTTCTTAAAAAAAACCCCTTACTTTTTTCCCCCTATTTTTCAGCTGATAAAATATTTACGTTTCCTAAATTTGACTACTTTTTGTTTAGTTTTTGGTCTGGTGATTTTTTTAATCCCCAAATTTTCCCAGAAATTTTTTTCTAGACTTGAGAAAATTAGTCTCTTTCCAAGATCCCACCCAATACTGATAGGGAAAACCACTTTCTCTTGCAAGACAGGGCTGATAGTAACTCAGTTTACCGCTGACAAACATAGTTTACCGCTGTGAGTGATGTAATCTGCCTGCTCTGAGCTGTGAGGAAGGGTCCTGGGATCTCAGAACTCAAGTTAAAGGAGCTATTGCCAGCCATGTCTGCACCTTTATGTATACATATGTATTTTTATATATGTGTATAAATATATTCATATGCTTTGTACCAAGTAGATGGGCACACAAAGCTAAGCATCCCAAATGAGCAGTTTAACATGCCGTCAAAAATGCTGACAGTGCAAAGATTAGAACAAAAAATAAATCGTGAGATCAGGGACTGGACTGAATTATTTGACAGCTGTAAGAAATGCTGCCATCTCCAGAAGATAGACTGATATTACACAAGAGGGGGAAAAAAAGTCTTTAAACCAGAGAACAAAATTAAACCTGGGGTTGCTTTAACCTGTAACAAATGGGCTTTGCTCATCCCCACGTGGTGCAAATGGCAATGTTAATACCTCCTGTGGTCACCTACTAGCAAGGAGTGACCCTGCGTTAGCTGTTCCTCATGAGAGTAGACACGGTGAGGAGCGCGTGCATTGCTTGCTTTCCCACTGGATGGGATGCTGTGATGGGACTCACTGGGTGAGGTGGTGAAGAAGGACTGAGAGGCCTTTGGCTCCCATCTAGCCCATGAAATAAAATAGATCCGAAGCATGGATGAGCACCCAGGCTGGGCTGGGCTGAGCTGCATGAAAATGTGAGACAAGAATCAGCTGCAGGAATTGCATGGTGTCAAACCTTTCTCTTGGCAAGGGCCACCCTAATTCAACGGGCATGCGGTGGGGTTAGGTCACTTAGTATGCATTGTGGAGCCTTCTCCACATGGAGCCATTTGCTAGGGTAACTGCTTTAAATAAGGGTAAAGCCACACTGTCCTGCAGCATTAATTATTCCGATATTCATCCTCCTGGAAGCCCCGGGAAGAAGAATTTTTACTCTTCAGTAAATGGTGTTAAATTGTGTATTTGTATGTATGCAAGTGCTTTCAAATGCAAAGAAAACAAAATCTGAAAATCTCTGCAGAAAAGTGCTCTGGAGGGCTTCCAGCTGGTTTGAGTATTTTAAGAGCCTGTTATAGGATGTACCTTCAAAAAAGATCAATTTGAATGCTGTCTGCTTTATACTCATTGTTTATAAAGCTGAAAGCATCTCTGATAGTGACTATTCATCCTCACAGCAGTTGCATGCAGAACAGAAGCAGGTTGGTTTAACTCCATCCCTGCCATGTCCTGGAGAGGCAGAGGGAGCGGGTGGCTCTGCAGAGGGGAGCTCAGCTCAGCACAGGCACTGAGGGACTGACAGGGCAAGAAATTGAGTTCTTGCAGTAATCAAGTTCTTCAGCACCTGGCAGGATTGAGTCGACTAGGGAACCATGTTGGTTTGTGTGCAGAATGTACACCTGTATGTGTCTAACTGTGTGTTGTACATCATGTTGTACAGTTCTGTCTGCTGTAGGAGCAGCGCTTCGTCTTCCCACAGAGGGGTTTGTCACGTTCCCTCTGCTGTAATGGAGAAGGCCCCTGGAAGATGACCTAGAAGTAGGGAATGGCTGATATATGGATGTCCACAAGACAACTAGTGCCAACTATCCTGGGGCAGTGTCCATCGCTAGTGCAGGAAATGCCTTTACAGTCCTCCTTGAGCTCTGTGGTTGTAAAAGATGGCCCCAAACTCTGCCGAGAGACCAGACTTGTTCTGTTCTATTGTGCGAGTCTGGAACCATGACCAGAAGTTTGACTTGAGTGTTTGCTACCCAAGGGTGCTCTCACAGGGGGTCAGCAAGTCATCTATCTGCAAGGCAGACAGGTAGGGCGAAGGTGAGGGGCTCTTCCCAAGCCTCCTTCAGAGCTGTGTAGGCCTCATCGCTGAGGAACAGCGTTCCTGTTTGCTTAGCATCCCTGAGTTAGGACCGTTGTAGGGGATAAGGGCATGATAAAGTCATGCCATCCTAGCTGCCATGTCTTGAGAAGTACCCACTTAACCCACTCCCGCCTACTCCAGGTGCTGACAGACTTCAGACCCTGGCAGTAGCGGACAGGAGCCGTCAGATAACTTTCCCAGGATAAGAGGAAGTGTAGGTCAGAGCCTGTCTGCAAACATGTCCCCCATGCTGTTCTAACCCTTTAACTTCTAGCACACTGTTGAATTTTCGGTGGTTTCAGGCATGGGTTTTGCCATTTGCCATTTTTAACATGTTGTACTGCTCTGTAGATCTCAGGCTTAGGAAGCTGTCTCCAATAATTTGTTGCAGCTTGCACTGCTTGGTTACATCTTGCTACTCATAATGATGTACTTAGGGCTGATCTCAAGCAATTTTTCTCCATGCGCTGTTCCAGACAACTGACCTTACAAGAAGCGAGGGGAACTTCCAAGTCTCAGATCAGAAAACTCAGAGTGATGCTGTCTTTCTTTTGAACAGCGTTTATGTACCACTCTGTAGCACCTGGTAGACCATGAACTTCAGTATTAATCATCCCTAAGTCAAGTTTGTAGTCTACAGCTCCATAGCTTTAGATGGTTGAGGAACTGAGTTCATATAACGATCTTTGGATGCCAATTAATCTGAGAGGTTGTCCACCTTTTCTTTCCTCGGATGGCAGAAGGATGTTGCCAAAGTCCCCAGTTCCAAGTTAAGAGTCCCCAGTTCAGTTAAATAGGTGCATCAGATGGTGGCTCAAATCCATGAGCAAGCAGAGCACGACTGCTGAATAAACGTGGACTTCAAGTTATGCTTCAAGATGTGTGATAAGGTGTAGCCAAACTCAGTGGACTTTCCAGGGAAACCCAGGGGTTTTCTTCTTCTCAGTCCGCTGAAGCTGAGTCTGGCCCATTTGAAGACCCATGAGGTTTCTTCTGTCCCAGTGTGATACATGTGGCTGCTGGTCTGTTGTTAGCTAAACCTCATCACATCCCTGTGTACCTTCACAAAGAGCATCTGTTCAAGTGTTTCCCTGAACGGGCTCCTGAGCTCACATTGCTTCCAAGATTTATGCATTTCTGTACTAAATTGCCCATCTCCATTTGGCCTTCTTACTTGCTTAAACTGTCTTATGTGCACAGACCTCTATAGATGCAAGACCTTCAAACTGAAAACCTGCACCCATTTGGTTTATTGGCCAAATTTGTATTCTTTCCCTGGGAGGCCAGATCTGGCCCTGTGCTTGTTGGATGACAGGTGGGGGTTTCCAGCCAGACATCCATTTAAATAAGAGTACTGTAATTAAAAGGATCTGGCTAAAGAAATTGCACAAATTAGAGCAGACAGCTGTTATTTGAAAGGAACAAACACTGTTGTTTTTTTAAACAGCTAGATCTTGGCTCGCTGCCAGAGATGCTTACATCAGATCTTGTGGACAAAAATCCTCCTTTGACTGTTAGAAATATAAGTGAAGAGAACTCTATTTCCCCCCGAAAAAAATTGTGATGGGCAATACGCAATAAAGGGAAGATACTCATGAACTTTAACATAGCCTGGAGAAGACTAACTTCAGATGTGTACAGAACAGAGAGAGGCTTTTGAGAAAAAAAAAAAAATACTGCATCCATTTTATTTTATCCAGGCATTTATGCACAACAGCTGAGATTTCTGAAACAGAAGTTGAAACTGGGAGCGTAACTTATTGCACAGATACTCTTCTTCCAGAAAAAGGCACCCCTCCTGCTTCGTAGGTGCAATTCAATGTGGAAGGGATTAGTCTGAATCAGCCTGCAGCTTCTGTGGGGGCCTGGTGGTGAAGTTATGGCTCATGAAGCAGCAAGGGGATCAATGTGGTGTACATCAAGGATTGGAAAGGAAACCTTGATGATCTGTTCTGCTCTTTATTCAATACAGAGATTCGCCCCATCCTTCCTGTGTACCAGGAGGAGAGTTTTCCACTGCCCTGGTAGAATGGCTGATGGTTGCATGCAACTGGGGACAAGGACCGGATCTTTTTCCAGTCTCCTCTGACATGCAAGCACTCAATGGGCATCTAGAAATATGATTAATTCATGAATCTTCCCACTAGCAAGTTACGTCTTGCCTTATTTAATAGAGCAGCTCCCAGGCTTAAAATCAAGCGTGTGCTTAAAACAGGTTGCAGCATCTGGCCAGTGTCTCTGATACCTTGAAAAGGTCAGACCCATGTGCCTCCACAAAAGATGTGCAGGAATGCCGGTAACACCAGCTTGAGATGCCTCTTCTGGTCCCCAGCCCAGTGCATTATCCATCCAGTGAAGTGATAGCTTTCTGGGGGACCGGTGGAAGAGGCAGAAGTAAATCCATCTCTCCTTCCGTTATACAGGCACTGTAGAGTCACTCATCCCCTTCTAGTGAGCCTTGAGGTCTACTGGTAAAAATCAATGGCACCAGCTGGTTATTAAGTGGATTTGCAATGTTTGCTAATGCTGTTTATACAAACCAGAGCAGAGAGGGTGAGTACGGGCTTAGAGAACAAAGGAGAAGTGAGGAATCTGAAAAAGAAACTGCTTTCTTTCCAAAACCCTTGCTGTAATCTTTTCCTTCCTCTTTTTGAGTGCTTTCTGGGTGGGTTTTTTTTCAATTTTATCTCACTCTTCCCCGCCCCTTATTGTCATCTTGTCTCATTCTCTAGGAAAACCTCTTTTTTGTGATGGAATACCTCAACGGAGGAGACCTCATGTTCCATATCCAGAGTTGTCATAAGTTCGACCTTCCCAGAGCAACGTAAGATGTTATTATTACCTTTTGGCTTGCAGGTCACACACATGGTAGAAGCAAAGGCAGCAGCTGGAGACACCAAGGATCTTAATTTTATTCCCAGCTCTGCTACTGACCTGTAGAGGAAACCTTGGGCAAATCATTTGACCTCTCTGCACCTTACCCAGCTGCAAAGTGGGGATAATGCTTGTGCTGGAAGCAGAATCACTCTCTATCCCAGCTCTCTCCAAACTGAACAAAACAGACATGCAGGTCATCACCCTGATGATGGACTTGGAGCAAGTCACTTCCCCTCCCTGTCCTCTTTCCCCTCCCACAGAAGGCTTTTTAGAGGCCATCCACACAGCTGATTTCAGTCAGACGTGACCTCGCTTTGCATTCTTGGTCAACCAGGGAAGCTATTTCTGTCTGGAAGCGTTACAGATGCTGCTACACCCTCGTCAGCATTGCATCTGCCTGCAGGCTTATCCTTTAGCCTGCAAACCAGGGACCTCCTTCCAGCCTGTGATCTGGCTCCCATATTTTGCGCTAACCGCAGCATAGTCCCACAAACATTTGTTCAGAGCCGAGAGCTGAGCTGGATAGAAGCTGTCCCTTAGGCTGCCCTGCTTGCCGGATCAGTCCCCTTCCCAGGACTGCAGTCCCCCAAACAGAGAGGGGCTCCACAGGGACCATCCAATCCACCTGAGATCTTATGTCTGGAAGTACCTCCACTGTTTAGAAACATCCCCAAGCATGCCTAAGACCTTGTTTACATGGCCCATGGATGAGGGTCATTTTAAAGCAACCTACAGGTGTCTGCTGTGAATTACAGCAGCCCTGGGATTGCTCTTTGTTGTACTCATTGAGTTCTTGCTCAGCCCATGATTGGAGGCCCCAGTAATGACATCGTGGACCCAACCTCCGCTCCAGATTTACCACCATCAAAGAAATCCCACAGATGCATTTTCAGCCATCTGTGGAACCAAATATCTTGTTCTATACAACACTGGGTGGCCTGTAGCCAAGCTGCAGGACCTGCTTAAGCTGAGGTTCCCAGTCCAGTGATCAGAGGTGAAGCTGTTGTTTGTTAGAAGTAATAAGATTTTCCCTTTTTCTTTTTAAGGTTCAAGGGCGGGGGGCGGGGGGGGGGGGGGGG
>NW_008794449.1:1533013-1568614 GCF_000699145.1 Aptenodytes forsteri
GGGGGCGGGGGGGAAGAGATAAAACCTATCAAAAATGCAAAAGGTAAATTTAAATAAAAAACTAATACACCAACAGGGAGTTAAAAATTTATTTCACTTTGATTAAAGTAAATAGAAAAATTAGAATAAATGAAAGGTGCTTTTAATCCTTCTGTGAGCAAAAGGTATTTTAAAAGTCAATATTGAAACCACTATAGGAATTAATTTTTATTTAATAATTAAAAAACCCCATCATTTAAATCAGTGTTTAATTTGATGATTTTTTCAAAAGCATTTGAATGTTCAGAATTAAGGGCCAATGCATTGAAGACTGAGGGAGCAGCGCTGTACAACACTGGAGGGGCATACGACCCTGCGGTTACATTCCCTTCTGGGAGAGCACTTTCACGGTGCAATGGTGCTTCAGCCTTATGCTGCCTCTTTGCAGCAGGACGTGGTGGTGTCCTTTAGGCAGAAATGTGTTGAGAACGAAGATCTCAAACTCGAAAAGACTCCAGAGGAAGGCCAGCAAGCTGCTAGCTAGTTCGTATCTTGGATAAAATTTCAAAAGCAGGTCATAAATCTGAGCAGTGAAGAGGTCTGTTTGATAAGCCAAGGAGACTGTCTGTGGTCCCCACACCCAGATGCCCACCTGCCTGTCCCATTGCTGGGACCATTCCACTGTTTCTGCAGCAGCTACTGAACATGGCAAATTACAGCTGCTCGTTTGAGGTCTGAGGCATTAACTGTAATTTGCAGTTTGCAGTCTGGTGCATCACTGTAACTCATTGATTTACTTTAAATCTGTAAATGAGAGGCACAGACACCACCCAGTCTGCCTTCCTTGCGACAGGGACCATATCTTGAGGCGAGACAGGGTAGGCAGTAGGAGCTGGGTGGTGTTTTTTTTCTCTACGGCTGATCTGGAGACATCCTTGGGCACTGAAGGACGTGTCCTCAGAGTCAGTCACATATAAAAAAAATGCAGCCAGCCATGCAGTGTGGCTTCCAAATCCCTGACGATGAGTAGGCTCCAAATCCCTACCATTTCACAAAGTGGTTTCAGTGGGAGTTGGGCTGCTAGCCGTGTGGCATGCTTTTGGGAATCTCACGTCATCCATCAGTTACCTGTAAAACCCAGTTACCCCAAGGCTTCTGGGAACTTAATGAGATTTTGGCTCCTGTGGAGACAAAGTTTCCATCTTTTTGGTTCTAGTTGAAAGCGCCTGTTGGGAAGCATCCATTCTAACTTGTGCCTTCTGTCACTCAGGTTTTATGCTGCTGAAATCATATGCGGGCTCCAGTTCCTCCATTCCAAGGGCATAATATACAGGTAATTTTACTCTTTAGTGCCTAACATGCTAAATCTTTTCTGCTTTCCCTGCAAGCACTAATGGTAACTGAGAGACTGTTGCTTGGATGTACTTACTGGTATTGCATTTCTATGCAGATTTCCTCTTTACAGAGTCTGGCTGTTTTATTTTGAAGAGACAGTATAGAAAAGGCATTTTTAAGCCCTTTTTGAGAATCCAGTCCTATTTCAGTTAACATTAAAACAAGCCCTTTCATGCATTTACACTGCGTCATTCATATAGCACCCAGGGTAGGCACCCAGTTTAAGCTTTCCATGTATGAAGGCATGTAAGGTCAAGCTAACCATGAGAAATTTAGTGTATCTGCTGTGCTGGTTACCCTGGGACAGTGGTGACAAGCTCAGCTCAAGTAACAACAGCAGGGAGACAGTGATATCCCTTAATTTTGGGGTTATTAACAGGTCTGCTGTGCACAGTTCCACGGGGAGATGGGATTCATCTCACCTACCATCATGAATCTGAACTAGCCGCCCAAGCTCTTCTTGTAGTAAGCAGAGAGGAGTGGGCTTTTCTAGGTTCATCAAACCTGTGTTAGAATGTGTATAAGTGCCCATTTCTACCAGCAGGCTCTACAGGGAGCCGACGGGGACTAGGTGGGACACTGCGAGAAGTGCCCATTTCTACCAGCGGGCTCTACAAGGAGCCGACGGGGACTAGGTGGGACACTACAGGCAGCTGCACTCAGATAGAAGAGTCCTCTCCCAAAGTTACTGGTATGAACTTAGTCCACAATGCATCAATCTATCAAATTCTGAGGAGGAAAAGTCCGCTACTACAAAACTGCCCATTCCAGCTTCTGCTTGACTTCCCTAGGAGCTTCAAAGTTATGCACGGATGCTTTGATTTAATGCACAAGTGTTGTGCTTCAGACGTATGTAAAAGGACAGAGACAAGATGGGAGCAAGAAGGGCTGCAGAAATCAGGCCGCAGTCTGCTTTCCTGTGGCCGAAAGGAGGAACTGAATTCCTGGGGAGCTCTAGTCCAGCTCATCTTCATGGCAAAAGTTAGTTGCTACATTGCAGCCTTCTGTAAAAGCAGGAAGCAAATAGCTTGTCACAAACAAATGAGAAAGCTCACTAAAGCAATGATGTTTGCTGGAACCAAAATGAGCTTATTTCAATGTTTGTCATGTGGTGTGAACATTAGAACAAATGCTAAATGTGAATGGCTTGTTTACAATCCACTCTCCCATTAAAATGCAAGCTTTGATTCGTATAAACTCACCTTATTATTCATTATTAGTACTCATGTGGGAGGCATTTATAGTCTTTATTGACCAATGATGGTGATTGCATAAACATGAGATCCATATCGATGGCATTAAGCTAAGATGGTCTCTGGGGTCTCAGCAAGTTTCTGGCTCTAATTATTGTTCTGGATGACTGAAGGGAAACATTTTCTGAAGTGCCCAAATCACTTAGCCACGTCTGTCATTTTTACTCAGACTTCTCAGAAAAGTTGATTAAAAATATCTGCAGGACATCGTGAGTTTGTGGCAGGGCTGTTAATGCTGACATTTTGTTTATAATTCACATTTTTATTTGGAATTGCTACACCAGCGGTGTGTCGGGGTTTGAGACCCATTTCCTCGCGAAAGGAGAGAGATATTTAGAGTCTGGAGCACTGGGAAATGTGGGCAAATTGGGATAGCTAGACATTGGGTAGCATGGTGATAGGAAGAAATAGCTCATTCACAGGAGTCAGTGCGGCATTGCTTTGGGTATCAAGCTTTGAGAGAAAAGATTTAACCAGTCCTACTCCTTTTTCCTTTTTTCATCGAAGACAATGACAACGAGGTCAGTTGAGAACACACAGCCATCAGTATCTCAGTCAGAGCTAACTAAGCACTTAGGAAAGTGAATAGAAATCATTTTTGAAACTACATCACTTGCGATATAGTAAGAATAATGAATCCAGCTGTTCTGTCTCATGCACCCACGTTTGGAAATGTTGGCTTAAATTTTAATGAATGAGCCGAGGCATTTTTGGCAGAAACTCCAATCCCTGGAGCCAATGAGTTTCAGACTCATCAAAATAATGAAAGAGAACTGTAGGTGATGGGTTTTTTGTTTTGCTTCGATCTACCAGATGAATAAAAGCAGTGCTGGCAGCCAGAGATTGATCTCAATGTGTAACTAAAATAAGTCATTCCAGCTGGAAATTGTGACAACATGAGTGTCTGCCACTTGGAAGGCAAATGTCTCGGTTGTCTCTATATTTCTTTTTGATTGATGACTCCCACTTTTTCTTGGGCCATATTCTAGCAGCAACGAACAATTGCCCCATGACAAAAATTTAGTGTGTGGACACTAGCAGGTCCCCCACCCTGATTGGGACCTGGCTGAAGCGAGATGAGGAGCTTTGCACAGTCCCACCCTGATTGGGGAGGGAGATGAAGCCTGAATGCTTCAGGCTGAAGCGAGATGAGGAGCTTTGCACAGAGAGAGGCTGAACAGCCATCTTTCCTGCAATTGTAGGCGATCATCTCAGGAGCATCATGCATTAGAAATTACCTTCTTTGAGGGAGTCAAAGCCATTTCTGAAAAAAAGACATCATAAAACAGTTGTCGCTGGGAAGGTAGCTATATAGCAGCCTGGTGGTTAGGACTCTTGCCTGAGATGTGGAAAATGTGTGTAGGCTGTGAATCAGCAGAGGTTGGAAAAGACCAATTGTCTCCTCAGCTGTAGGCACAAGCAAATGTTGCGTCTGGGTGCTCTGGGAGCCCTGAGAAGGAGCAGTGATTGATAGCACAGGGTAGGCAGTGCAGGAGCGTGGGTGCTCCGAGACCAGGTAACCCAAATTCTACCTACATCCCAGGTGAGGTGCAGAATCACTGATCCAAACATCTCCCTGAGTCATTATTTCAATGAAAAGCAAAACGTTTAGGTAAGATATAAAAAATTTAACATAGAAGCCATGCCAGCCTTCCTTTCTTTCTGCCTTTTTCTTTGCTTTCTTGACATGCTTTTCTCTCCTTTCAGAGGTTGTTCCTGCATGGGGACCTCTTTGTTCTCTGTCAATGGCCATGATTCATCAGCTCGCTTGCTTTTATTTCCTTCTCTGTGCATGTCTTTTTTTTTTTCTCTCTCTGGGCTCTTTGCTTCCCACAGTAGCTCAGAGCCTGAAACCTCTGACAACAGCTTGGCAGCTATGTGTGAAGGGCTTTGTAAATCCCCGGGGCTCAGATAATAATGCAGCCTGGCAGTGAAAAGATGGTGGGTGTTCTGCTGATGTCTGGGGTTATTCTGACCCTCTGCAAGCCATGCAGGGCTTGTGGGTCCTTACCTCTTCCAACATTTGTCAAGCCTGCACTGGGAGGGAGAGCTGGCAGCAGCTTCAGAGAGAGCACTGAGACTCCCAGGGAAGGAGAAAGTGAGCGTTAGCCGGTCCCTTCCTGCTCACCTTCTCCAGGCTGTGTTAGGGCAGAAGCACCAGCTGGCACAAAGCCCTTTTTAGCTTCGCTATTCTGCATTCTCAAAGGAGGCAGCTTTTAGAAGATGTCTTGGGTAAAGTCTTCTCCAGCAAATGAATCAGTGCTGGGACAGGAGGAATGAGGAAGAGGGATACTGAGGTCCAAGAGAGCAGCTCGTCATTTGGCCCTCAGCCATCCTTTGTAATTGCAATGTGTAGGCACTACGTAGAGGCAGATAGCAAGTTAATAAGTGTAACCTGCTAAAATAACTTGTGTGGCTCTGTAACACTTTAAAGGAGGGGTTTCCTTCTCTTCTTCCACAGAGACTTGAAGCTAGACAACGTCCTCTTGGACAATGAGGGACACATCAAAATTGCTGACTTTGGGATGTGCAAGGAGAACATGTTTGGAGATGCGAAGACAAGTACTTTCTGTGGGACTCCTGATTATATCGCTCCTGAGGTAGGTGTGGGGTCCAGGGAAGTCAGCAAGCTGCTGTGGGACAGAGAACGTGTCTTAAGACGTGACTGTCAGTCAGTGGTGGAGGGTGCAAAGAGTAATAACCTGCTTTTGAGCGGTTCCAAGCTAGAAACTGGATTTCAGTTTGACTCAGAGTCTGCGTTGCTGTCTTGCATTGCGTATTTTTGTGGCTAATTCATTTTTTGTGCAAATGGGCCTGGGAAGCAAGTGGTGCTTGGCTTAACCAAGAAACAGAGTGCTTAATGGAAATCCAGTTTGGGCCATGGCAGAAGAAGCTTGAAGAGGTAGGTCCTGCAGTTCAGGGACAGAAACAGCACAAGGAATGGGAAGCATGTTCCCGAGCTAGCTAACAGTAGGCTTCCATGGCTGTACAAGCTCCTTGATAGCTAGTAGGGAGCTACGGGCACTTCTAAGGGATGATGTTCATCACAACCTAAGAGAGAAAATAGAGAAAGGTAGGACAAAATGCCCGCCTGGAGCTGATTCTCCCTCCTCATTGATTAACCACCTTTTAGATAGAGAAAAGAGGCTGGGTCCACGATAAAGAAGAGCTTGGGGTTCACCTTCCCTCTGGGATATGCTCTGACGCTTGAATAGGGATGGCACCCATAAGATTGGACTTCTCTCTTACTCAGAGAGGTTCTTAGCTGGCTGCAAACACAGCCTGCATCACAAGCATCCTCCCAGAGCTGAATAAGGCACTATATGCTCTGAAAAGGCTCTGCCATCAGAGGCATAACTTTAAAACTGAGCACAAGCTTGAAGGACTGTCTAGATAAAAAACAACCAACAGCTGCTTGTAAAAGGGACTGAGATGCTTGGAGACATAAACATGAGAGTGGTCATACATCCTGATTTTTCCCCTCCGAATGCCAGCAGTCAGAGGATAGGCGTTGCTATCTGGAGGACAGCTGGGACCTGACCTGCTGACTCTGGGCTCTGAACTACCTGCTTCTCTGTTTTGGCTGCGCACAGTGCCACAGCACCTCATGTCACTGCATGAAACCATCCCTGGAGGACAGGCCTCCACAAGTTTCCTTCTGGTGAAGGAGGCTCTAAAACTAGAGATGATGGAGTTGTATCAGGGTCAGGCTGTGCTTGAGCTAACGAGGGCAAGGCAGAGCTTGTAGCTTGTGTTAAGGTCCTGCTCTGTCCCCTTGACTCAGGAAGGCTGGGGCTTGCACGGAGACAATCTCCAAGCTCCGTGCAAAAACATACCAACAGTTCCTCTTCTCCTTCTACAGCTGATATCTACTGATACTCGGTGGAGAAAAGCTGAACCTGGCCTCCATGTGCACATGCAATAAAACTGGGTGGTCACAGACACCAGACTCCGGCTTGCCCATAGCGAGATCCTTTGCCCTTTCCCCTTATTTCTTTCCATTTTTTCCCAGACAGAAACTTGTTCTTTTTTTTTTCCCCCCTAGTAAATCTAGATATTTTGGACTACATCCCTCCAGAAAAGAGAAAGTTCCCTTAACCTGGTGACTTCACACAATGATAGATCTTACTATGGAGAGGCTTTGACTAATTAGGTGCCAAACTGAGGCCAAAGAAAACATCTTTCAGCTCAGAGAAGAACCTACGAGTCATCCATGCATCATGTCTGACATCACTCTGAAATCCATTTATTTGCCTTTCAAGATCCCATTTCCTGATTTTAGTGTTTTCATGATGGATATTGGTACTTTAGAAATAGCTTTTAAAGCTTTTGGTTTTTTCCCGGCCACTATAATTCATTGATCTTTTACTGTGCACCAAGGGCTTGATTCTGATCTGGGTTACACCACTGCTGACACAAGGGCTGGTCTCTTCAAATCAATTGGATTTGTATTTCCTAAGAGCAGGTGTAAGTGTGCTCTGCAATCAAGCTGCAATTGTCTTTTATTCCACTTCAATATGCTTTTATTAAAAAAAAAACCCCAAGGTATTTTCTGATCCTAAAAAAAAGAGAGCCAAGTGATAATCCATTATCTGTGATTTTACTTCATAGAAAAGAGAAAGACTAAAATAGCTCAGAGTTTTATTTCTGCACCATCATTTATTTTAGAGATTCAACAAGTGCATATAAAACATTTTACCTCTAAATTGAAAGCACTGCTAGAGTTTATGGATCATCTCTCCCACCAGAGGCTGGAGCACTGGACTTTTTGTCAGTATTTCAATGCAGCTTCTAGCGCTGTAATTTGTACAGACCCAGCACCTTGGCTACAGCCGTGCAAATAAGGGGACTTTGGGTCAGTAGACAAGCAATTTTTTATTTCAAAAAATATTTGACAAAAAAAAAAAAAAGACTTAGCCTGAAATGAAATTTCTGAGTTTGTTTATTTTTTCCAGAGAATTGCAAAGCTAATAAATCCTTTCCTTGACTGCCATAAAACATTTAATTTCATTCTCCAGACATTTTTTACTTTAAAAGGTAAAGCCTTATAAAAACAATGTGTCTTTTCAGAAGGAAAGGTTGGGGTGATTATGTTTATAAGTGACTCAGAATAAATATATTTGGGAGTCTTGCTCTTTCCTTTTTTTTGACTGTGAGTGAAACACATTGCCTCATATTCAAATAGGGTTTTTGTCCTTTTTGCATCTCCTCTTTTGGCATTTTTGGAGACAGAGGTGTTAGTCATGAACACTCTACATCAGTTTGGGTTTAGACTTCTGATATTAAGGTCCTGCTTTTCTAGATGCCACAGGTACATTAGAGGGGGATACTTCTCACCTAATGTGAGAAAATTCATCTAAAAGTGAAGCACCTGATGGCACTTTATAGTGTTGCAGAAGGGCAAACATCCCAGAAGACAAGTAATCCCTTCCTACCTTAGGTGTGTAAGTTAGTTAAATCACCGTTTTTCCTCCATTAGAATGGAATGGAATAGAATAGAATAGAATAGAATAGAATAGAATAGAATAGAATAGAATAGAATAGAATAGAATAGAATAGAATAGAATAGAATAGAATAGAATAGAATAGAATAGAATAGAATAGAATAGAATAGAATAGACTATTTCAGTTGGAAGGGACCTATAACAATCATCTAGTCCAACTGCCTGACCAATTCAGGGCTGACTAAGTTTAAGTGTGTTGTTAAGGGCATATTGTCGAAACTTCTTAAACACTGACAGGCTTAGGGCATCAACCACCTCCCTAGGAAGGCTGTTCCAGTCTTTGACCACCCTCTCGGTAAAGAAATGCTTCCTAATGTCCAGTCTAAACCTCCCCTGGTGCAGAGACTCTGGATAACTAAATTAATAAAACACATAACTTTTAGGCAATAAGGTTAATCTGAGCCCAAGTGGCAATTTACAAACAATGCAGACAAGGTATGAAAACAGTGAAGAAACTACTCACCTACTTCCACTGTACCTCAGGGCCAGCAGTAAAGATCACCTCTCTAAATCATCATTTTTCAACTATCAGCAGTTCCATACGTACTGATCTGGATAGTTGCTTTCACTGGTATTAAGCCATCTCCATGGCTTGTCATTGGTACCTACACCGTAGCAATAGTATAGGGGATCACATGTGCAACCAGGCCGTGGGCTCAAGAGTGAATATTGTGCCTTAAAATGAACTATTCCCCTCTCCAGCTCTAAAATCCTGATAACGATCCTAGACATCATAGTCATCACATGTACCTTTAGACATCTGCAATGTAAATACCTATATATGAGCAAGTTGTCTAGGCTCCTTGATAACCAAAGGAGACAAATAGGGGGTTGTATTTTACAGCAGGTAGATACTTAGCTGGATGTCTAAAATTGGACTAATTCTCTTCCTTGACTATAAAAGGAGCTAATGATAACTGGCTCAGCTCTAGGTATCTCCATAACAGATGTCTAAAGGCAGGTGAGATTAATTTTGCTTCCCCAGAGGGGAAATTTAAGAACTTGGTAGTGTCTGGCCAGGTTTGTAGGGGAAGAAAATGCCACATCCCTTCTTAGGGGAGGTCGTCACTCCAGCCAACCCTCCCTGACCCCCACATACTGAATGTAGCCTTCACTTTATAGCTGACACAGAAAGGCACAAACCAATGGACTGACTGAGGACAAATTCCCATTCCTCTACCTACAACTCAGTTGGTCTCAAGAGGACAGATCAGCAACCGCTTTCTCGTGTTTTTCCTGGGGCAGATTTTGCTGGGATAGATTCACACCGTTTCCACTGACTGATAGTCCTAATGCACCCTTACACTGTCAAACTTGTAATTTTAAAATACAGCTTGTGTGAGTTAAATCAGTCCCAAAATGCTAATACCTAACCATTTGTCTTCTTGGAGTTCACAAGCCTGATTTGAACCCTTGGGATAACTTGGAGAGCAGGCAAAAGATGACTTGCCTCACTTTTTTTCAGATCTCTCTGGTAGCCAAGGATTTGTTCAAGTAACTTAAGAGTAACTAGAAAAACATGCAACCTGTTATCTGTAGTGCAAAGGACTGTTTTGGCACCCAGGTGTAGCTGCGATTTGGAGCTCCCTCAGCCGCCGCCTCTGCACCGCTGGCAGATGCTCTGGCTCATGCTTCAGGCAGGGGGAAGAACCTCTGCTACCCCACTCAGTGCAAAGTGGCTGTTGAAAGGTCAGGGTCTGGCCACCCTTCTGAAGTTGAAATAACTGACGTAAGACGTTTTGTGTCCGTCTTTGTCACTCCTCTCTTTGGGCAGATATTGCTGGGGCAGAAGTACAACACCTCCGTTGACTGGTGGTCCTTTGGCGTCCTCCTGTATGAGATGCTTATTGGCCAATCTCCTTTCCATGGCCAAGATGAAGAGGAGCTTTTCCAGTCTATCCGTATGGATAACCCGTTCTACCCTCGCTGGCTTGACAAGGATGCAAAGGACATTTTGGTGAAGGTAAGAATTAACACACATTGAACGAAAGTCTTTTTGCCAGAACCGTCATTTTTGATTTGTGCATCTTCAGCTGTTGTTCAGAGAAACAAGTTCAGTGTGATAGGACCAGAGAGAGTCCCTTTCTTGTCTGTGGACCTCAAAGCACACCTGACCTAAGTCGTAAGGCCATCTTTGTGTCTTCTTTCTCCTGAGTTGTGATGATGGCTTCTCACATCCAGTAAGTAGGATCACAGGGTATCAGATACCAGCAGAGATCAGTTTCTTTGCAGAGCAATCCCTAAGGTGCAAGGCACGTTAACTCCTGGAAAAGATATTCTGCCAGGCTTCAAACTAAGGGTTAGAGTGACTTCCTTGAAAATTATGGCGTTGAAGCAGTTCTTGTGCCTCAGAGATATGAGGGCATCTAGGGTAGATTGCTTTGGTGTTCAGCTTGATTTTCAGTAGAGAATATTTTGCATCTTTGCACTGAGCTAAAGAGCAGGAAAACAAAGCCTGAGCTGTGTCCTGAAGTGGCGGAGCTACTCAAGCTAGTAGCACCGTGGCATCTGGGTTTTTGGCCCTTTGAATCTCCTACACAGCAATGCATAGCGTCCTTTCTGAGTGGAGCACTCTTCTGTTTCCCTCTAATGGGCGTCCTCCTCATCTTTTAGGTTCTCTTCCATTAATGCACTGATTTTTTCATTGCCTCCTTCTCAGCTCCATGGCATTTAGCATTGTAGCCTTTCTGGCTTGGGATGCAAGCATTCCAGAGTTGCAGGATAAAAATGCAATGAATTCACAGCTAGTCTAATAAGTTACCTCCCCTCAGTCGGGCTTTGGACTGACGTTGAACATGATCTAAGCTAAGACATTTTACCTCAAGATAGATGGTGAGAGAGCACGTACAAAGGGTTATAATGGCTCAGCTGATGTGATGTAACTTGTTCATCACTAGATTTTGGTCATATTTGACCTACAGTCCCTACCTTTACTTTTGCATTTACAAAGCGACAGGGCAACATAGAGCATTCCACTACAAAAAAAATGGGGAACAGGAGATTATTTTAGCATCTGCGCTGGGCTCAGATGTTTAGGTATCACTATAAAATGATAATAATGAAAACATTCAAAAGCAGTTGTTCAGGAAGACATACCATAGCAGACTGAGATTTTGAACATCTGTTTCTGGACATACGCTGCTATCTTTCTGCACAACCAGCCTGTACTTCTGTCGGGATTAGAGATGGTAATCAACTTTATACCAATCAATAAACTTCCTTGCTTAGGAAAAAAAACGTTTTCTCCGTTATGGGCTACTCTCATCGCCACTGACTCTGGATAATTACATATTCCACCCTGCTTAATGCCTGTATTATCAGCACAGAATTTAACCTATGGAATCTGCACTGCTGTGTAATCAGTTGCCTGTAGGACACTTCAGTTTTGTTGAGGCTTTGCCCACAGTGTTCACCAAAACCCAATGCCTGGAGTTTTTTCAAACAGGCCCTCAATGGTCCATACATCAGATTCTTTTGCCGCCATTTCTGGTGTTAGATATTTATACTTGTTCTTTTCTGAGTGGTATCTATTGTGTGCTCGCTGTTGGCCAAATAGATACTTGTATTTATTCTTTGCGGAGTGGTATCAATTGTATGCTCGCTGTTGACCAAATAGAGTAGCAAGAAACTTGACCATATGTAACCCAAGTCCATTTTGAGATGACCTCCAACAGTAAAGTGCTTTTGAAAATTTGCCCTTACCTCTGAAGTAGGACATTGGCTGTACTCAGGTCACCTGCTATCAAGTGTTGCCACTATTCCTCTCCGTTGACTTTAGAGGGATCTAGGATCTGGCTCTGTATGGGCTAGCTGGCCTGGAGGCCCCAGACATTTTACTGCAGATGTAAAGATAAATTTTAAACTATTCACACCCACCTTTACAGCAATATTTCAGCACTACATCCTGCTCACGAACATTGAGAGGAGCTCTGAAGCGTTTAGCACTCCTGAAACTCTCTCCCAGAAACACTTCAGCTGCTTCCAGAGCCAAATGGCTCCTGCACCACCATAAAAACATCTGTGGCAAAACAGGCTGTGTTTACACTAAACTGAAGAGTGGGCTTAGACCTGCATGTAGCTGATGGTGAAAAGATAGGCCCCCAGTTCGAGCTTTTTCCTACCTTCAGCAGAATTAGTCATCCCCAGGACTTGTAGCCTGCAGTGTGCAGCAAACACAAGCTATCTGAATTGGGAGTCTTTTGACAAAGTAGATGGTTGTCAGCATCTGAGCTAGTCGGTGGAGAGAAGCAAGCACTTCCAGGGTGTCTTTTATCTCATCTTTAAGTGTGTGAAGAAGGTCAGATGATTTGCACCTAAGATGACTGTTTTTCTCTGTTAATTATAAAGGGTCAAATAGTGACACTCCAAGTGTCCCAAGGTATAGGAGATGAATGCAACCCCACATAGGCCAGACTAGTATTTTCACATATTATGCTTATATTTCAGCCCTAAAAATTTTCCTGATAGCAAGAAATTGTCCAGACAAAAGCTTGCAAGTGCGATCCAGATATTTCACCTGTGTAGTAGCATATTTGCATGATCAGACACACATGTTGTTGCCGCTGTAGCAAATTTGTCCTCTCTCACCTGCAAAGGAAAAATATGGCCAAGGTCTCTCAGTTTTGGCATGTTAGGCTAAGAATCCGAACTGGTTCCCCAATCAGAAATTTAGTAGGTTAGAAGAGTCTTCACACTCTCACCAACCATGCTTGAGTCTGAAGTCTGAGGCCCTGTCCTGGTAGGACTGTCCTAATGAATACGCTGTTATTGATAAAAGACTGAGGTATTTCTCTTTCTTCAACATTCTAGCTTTTTGTGAGAGAACCTGAGAGGAGACTGGGAGCAAGAGGGAACATCCGCCAGCATGCCTTTTTCCGGGAAATAAACTGGGAGGCTTTAGAAGAAAGAAGGATGGAGCCTCCTTTCAAACCAAGAGTGGTAAGAATGCATCTTCTTTCAATTCCACCCATCTCATGTCTTTCTTTCCTGAATGATTCATTCCCCAAATATTTAAGCCCTCCAGCACATGCTAGCAATAAACTGAAGCCAGGACCCCCAGTAATGTTATAAACCCATTTATTTAGGGGCATTGTCCAAAATCTTCAGACATGGGTCTTTAATGTCAGAGACCTCAAACCCTATTTAGATTCACGGAGTGAGCATTTTAAAGGTGGATACATGTCTGCTTCACACTGGAACTAATAGTTGAAGGCACCAAGTTCAGGCTTTCAAAATGCCCTCAAACTTTCAGGGATATCTTCTGGAGTTGCTCTGCACATGCAGCCTCTCTGTCTAAAAGTAGATAGAGGACCTTGGCCTTGGCCAGTCAGAATGGAAAGTGTTGACTCTTATTTAAATGTCTAAATGCAGATTAAATTGTTCACAATTTAATGTCTGGTGTGTTGTGTACATCAGATACAAGCAGCTGAAACCATCTACAATTTGGATCTGTCACAGCCTACGTCTGTTGGCTGGGCTGCCTGACCTGATCATCATGACTACTACTTTCTGATGGCTATAAGCCCAGGTCTGGCATGCCCACACCTGAGAAAACATAAATTACTCATCGCTTTCTCAATTACCATAGCAGGGGTCTGGATACCACTTAAAACACCTTCCCTTAACCAGATAGTGCAACCCATTCTGTAGGGATTATCTTTCACTGCACTGCAGAAGGTAAAGAAGGAAAAGCAGTTCAGGTAACCAGGTGGTTGGCTAAGTCAGGATAGTCCTGGCTATTAATAACAGTCCTAATAAACTCTTAAAGTCCTATTAATAACAACAATATAATTTAATTTGACAAGTGCATCATACTTTCATTTTACAGTCCTTCACAAGTGTTATTTAATTGATGGGTCCAGCCTGCTGTGTTACAAAGCTGTAACATCCCTGCCCGCCAGAATTAATGGATCACAGGCTCAGTGCCTCCTGTATAATACTTATTCCCATTTCTACTTCAATAGGATGGTAATAAGCAAGTGATTAGCACTGGTTGCTGGATATTAAGAGCTCAGACAGAAGTTCACTGCAGTTTGACATGTTACTGTGCATCGTTTGGGCTGGAGTAACTAATCATTGTGCAAAAGGCCAAGAGAAAATGCATTGCGGGTTCCCGGGCTGAGCTGAGCTTGCTCCCAGCTAGCTGAGCTGAGCCCATAGGAAGCAGCCTGATAGAGCCAGTACCATTGTAATGAAGATCTGAATATTAGTGGTTTGACATCAGTTTTTTTTTCCTTTTCTTGAAGAAATCTCCGAGTGACTGTAGCAACTTCGACAAGGAATTTCTAAATGAAAAACCTAGACTGTCCTGTGCCGACAGAGCACTGATTAACAGCATGGACCAAAATATGTTCAGCAACTTTTCTTTCGTGAACCCTAAAATGGAGAAAATATTTTCCTGAGGTCTGCCTTACTGAAGGGGTTCTCTGTAATGGTTTGAGTAACACTTTGTCAACTGAAGACTGTGCATGGTTATTTTTATCAAGAACTCACCAGAAAAACACCTCAGTGAAAGTTTGTACCATGCCTGGAGGCTTCCAGCTTATTCCAGTCCATAGCAGATGCCAGCCACTCTTCACTAATGATGAAGTTTCTTTGTGGTACCTTTTGGTCTCTCTTCTCTCTTTTCCCAATGTTCTTGAAGTTGAGAGCACCTGAAAATGAGGAAGTGACAAAACCTGTTCCCCACTACTTGTACACGCAGCCAATGGGTTTCTCTATAAGAAAAAACAAGTATATTTGAGGTTCTGGTGATGTCAGTGCCCATTTCTGCAATCCTCACCTTGGCCCACCTCCTTCTGAAGGATAAGTGATTTGCTCAAGGCCTGAGGGCATCTGGGAAGACTTCAGGCTGGGTGCTTTGGTAACCTCCACTTGTACATGTGCAGAACTGTGCATGTGTGCACAGGAGTTTTGAAGAAGCAATTTTACTCCCTACACACTTTAAAAGTCATGTTCACAGGTATTAGGATTCAGTTTTGCTCCACTGGGACAAAGAGACTTTGCAGGTGCCCATTCCAGCATTCGTACATCTCAATCAGAGGCCCTGGAGCTAAGGACTCAACCCCGAAGAAGGATCGTTGCCATGGCAAGTGTCAAGATCAGTCCAGAATACCAGTGGTTTACACTTAGTACTTGAGCAGGAAGGGTAGGAAGTCGCAGTCCAGCAGAAAGCCTCGAGAACCCCTGTTCTAAAGCTTTAACTGTCCTCACACACGCCAGGCTCAGAGCAAAATCTGGACTGGGCTTTCTGGAGTTTTATGCTAAAACTGCGTGAGAAAGGTGGAAGAGGTTTCCTCAAACCATTGTTTAAGCGTCATAAAACTGGCCTTCTAGTCACAGCATTGGCATATTTTACTTGAAAGGTAGTAATCAGTCCTTGCAAAGGCTGATATACTTTCTGTTGCTCTAAATGGTGTCCCAGCTCTTTGGCATGCACTGCAGGCATAGGTCAACAAGTTGCACCCAACGGTCACAGGGCAGGACAGCACATCGGGTGAGGGTGGTCCTCTCCTTAATCTCGTGACATTTTGCTGTGTGTTCTGTCCCTTTGCAGTCTGTGGATGGGTTAAAAAAAAAAAATCTTTTCTGTGATCCTTTCATCATGGGATCCTTTAAATAAAGACACACTGTTTTCTGAGGTTGGAGAGTGCAGAACCGCCCAGTTACTGCTTGTCACTGAGACACCAGTTAAATACCAGGTCAAAACTAAGTCAAAGCCCAAATAGAGGATTCTGTAATAGCTTAGACTTAAGCAGTCACCCCAGCTGGTGTTAGGCTCTAATTGAAGTGTATACATTTGGAGCTTTGTTGCATGAACCCCTCCAGTCCGTGGAGAAAGAGAAGCTCTAGAAGGTGCGTCACCCCAAAATCAGATTCCCTTCAGAGGTGCCTTTCTGGCTCTGCTGGACCAGGCTGTCAACTTGGACCTCCCGATAGAAAGAATGCAGCCTTGCAGGCAGTGCTGGGATACTGCTGACAGTGACTGCAGGCACTGAACCCTGCAGGACCAAGACCAGAAGCGCCTAACATCAACAAGAAAAGCAGAGAGCCCTGAAAAGGGTTTCAGTCCAGTGACTCTCATGAAATCCTTGTTTGTGCTGTATGAAACGCAGGGGGCATCTGTGCTCACGGTTTGTGCAGCTGGTCATCACGTTTAATTAGAACAGTTAACATGAATTTTTTAAATGCCAGTGCTGTTTGTACAGTTTAATAAAATGTTGTGTACAATTGGAAAATGGGCATTGAAGTGATTAAATAGGGACAAAGAACAGAGGTGCTTAGAAAAGCCATTAAAATGGCTCTGTACTTTCTGGGGGATGTTCCCCAGGGGGAATTTCAACCCATAAATACACAGGATCAGCAAGCATTTGAACAACTGTAACTACTCCACAGATCAGCATCTAAAACAGGATTTTTGGCGCTGTGCAAAGGTATCCAAGAAGAGAATAAAATGTTCCTTTTCACTACCAGAAGGTGACACGGCTACAAATGGGGTCTGGTATCTCAAAGGGGTTGCAGAGCCAGATGTGCAGAGGTCATTACTATTAGAGGGCGATTCAGGTCATCTTCCTTTGTCACCTGAATGAGGCTGGATCAGCCAAGTCCTGGGAGGGCCTGACTCTGTCCACATGCTATGGGTGGAGTCTGGATGGCCTGATCCAGACCAGAGACTGCATTTCTAAGCATTTGAAGATTGGCGGTAGCCCACTCTAAATGACTGTTAGGGATGTTTTCTTTGCAATGGCACAGTGATTTGTGCTTGACACCGATGCAGGGACACCCCAAGCATAGACTAAGGAAGGAGGGTGCTGAATCACCTCTTGCGGTTAAGTAACTGAAGAGCAACAGGGTTTAACACCTCTCTGACCAAAGGCAGGGCTCTCTGCACTCCAGCTGTGGTCCCGTATAGTTAAAGCAGCCAAACATAAGAGTGACTTGTAAAGGAGCGTGTTTGAGTAACAGCTGGAGCAGACACGGTGTTAGGCTTACTATAGGGCTTTTGATGCAAACCACAAGAAGAAGTGCCTGCTTCTCTCTGCACGGTGTCTTCAGCTTAAAAACCAAATGAACCCATTGAGGATGGGGGGAGGGAGATGGGGAGAGGTGGGTACGAGCCACCACGAACGTGCGTGCTGTGTGTCTTACCAGTGCCGCAGCCTGAAAACCCTCCCAGCTGTGCCTGTGGTGTGCGAAGAGTGACGTGGTAAGCAGCAAGCGTTTTCCTGTGGTGGCAGCGATTGAGAGATAGGAGCTGGTGAGGGCTGAAAGCCAAACACTCGCACGGAAATGAGCAGGAGCCCAGGTACTGACAGAGATGCTCCTTTACCTTGAGTAAACCTGGCACCTCCATACCCATCTTGTCTTGCCTTCTTTCTTTGTTTTTTTTTTTCTTTCCCCTCCTCCATAAAATGTTCATTTTATAGCATAGTATATGGGGCTTGCCAGGTTTGGTTATTCATTCGCTGAAGGCCCAATCCTGTTCTGGAGCCCCATGGGATCACAGCACTGCTGTAGGTGCATGGCACCTGCAAACATCAGGGTCTGACCTCCAGCACCACCTGCTTCAGCTCAAGTTTTGGAAGTCCTCACCACCCAACTGCTCCTTCCCCAGTCTTGCTGCTTCACTCGACAGATGCACAAATTCCTACTTGTTGGCATTCACCAAACCAAACCTCAGGCTGATAAACAGGTCAGGACGAGTGGGAGTCACCAGTGAGCGACAGCCCCGATTTCAGCCCTCCTGCAAAGACCTCCGGGTTGCTTTCCAGAGGAGGCTGGTTGGTCTGACAGCTCCTCAGCATGTAGCCCGGGGGTATGGTTGCCTCTCCCACAGGGAACACCAAGCTGCATCCTGCACCCCACCATGCCCTTTGCTGCCCATGCAGAAAGGAAAGGCAACTTTGCCCAGTGGTTACCAGGCACATCTTGCAGTGGAGAGGTATCACAAAAAGTCCCTGTCTGCCAGTACAGCTCCAAATAGTGGGTACTGCAAGCAGGTATGTCCCTCCCTTTACTATTGTATTTGTACCTTAGACGCTTAAAACCCAAGCGAGAGATCACAGCTGGGACCTAAACTGCTCTCTCACTCCAAGAGATGCCATCTCAGCTAGCATATCACCTACAGCAGCTAAGATCATAATCAATACATGGCCCAAAGCATGCCTTGCGGCGCTGTGAAGCCAGCGGAGGTCTCAGTGCAGACCACAGGAAGCTTTTCTACCTTCCCTGCTTACAAAGAAGTTTTATCTTTGCTGTATCACAGCAGCCAAGACAGCGCATGCAGAGCTGGTAAAATACAGGAATTAATGTATTTCTGGCTCTTCTGTAACTGGGACTGGTTGCAAGCCAGTGGTCCTGGTACAGCTCAGTGACTGTACTTGACATGATGGGGTCCATTCTACTGTTCGGTAACAGGCGCAATGGAGTCCTTTATCCTCTATATTACCTTAATGTTGATATACACAAGGATGTGAAATAATTGAAAAATAAAAAGAAAGTGAAACAAAGGAAAAACATCATTGAGTTGTCGAAGATGAAACAAGCATAGAAAAGGAAAGTAGGGAAGAAAGGAGGGATACAGGTTGGTATAATCTTATGCAACACTTCCCTTCATTCAATGGTTTCAATTACAACTCTGCTGGTTTTCTTCAAAGCCACCAGTACCATCCCAGAGCTGCTTTTGTAGCTGAAGCACAGGATTTTCAGAGATTTCAGAGGATGGGACAGCCTGAGACAAGAACAGATGAATGGCTCTAATCTGGCCGCCCGGGTAACACAGAGCAGCCACTCCTACCCTGGCACCTCCCCCAGAAATCCAAGCACTTCTGTCCTGAATCTGGATTCAGGTCCCAATTCAAATAATTGAATTCAGCTGTCTGTGGCATAGGAATGCAGTTTAACTGCTCACCTTTAGTCATCTAGCATCACTGAGACACCCTGGGGTATCCCAGAGGACTTCCGCTGAACACGGGTCTCTCCTACGACCTGTGGCATATCCCACAGCCCTATTGCCCCAGAGCACCCCCAATAGCAGTGGACACCGCTGCGTAAGCAGCTGAATCAAGCCCGGTGATTGAGTTCACCCTACAGCAGGCACCTGCACTCAACCAGCCGAGTCACTCCTTGTGGCGGGGACAGCATGTCACAGCTCAACATATATAATTGTTTTGGGGTGGGTTTTTTTTTTTTTTGCTTTTGCCACCGGGTTGCAAAAATACCATCTCCTTGACTCATGTCCTGAAAAGCACCAGAACAAATATGGCTTTGCCATGGTGCTCACCAGCCTCCCAGCCAGAGGAAATCTGCAGCGGCTGGCAGCAGTGTGAGCCCCGTGGGAGGCAGACTGGGTCTACATGCGTGCAGTAGCTGCTTGTGGGACATTTTCTGGCACTGAGCTACTGAAACAGCCTGACCTAGAGGCTGGTCATCATGTTTTAACCCTGTCAATGAAGAGCCTTGCAAGAAGAGACGTCAAAAATTAGTCATCCACATGTTCTCTGTAGTTGCTAAAGAAATTTCATGAAGGAAATTCTAGATCCTCCTGGTACATCCTTATTAAGGGGGACCAGAGGACACTGCATTCCTATTCCCATGGACAAGCATCTTCCCTTCTCCCACACTAAAGCAGTGACAACCAGAGAGGCACAAAGCTCAGTGTTTATGGGCTTTTGAGAACTGTCTTTGCTGTCAATCTCCACAAGGACACTCAGTTTCATTTTGAATCTGAGGATGTGGTGAGTCAAAAATTCAAAGTTAAGCTCTGCCAGAAATCTTTGCCTACCTCCATTAAAATCGTGCAGAAGTGCATTGCAAACCCTTAACGCTTTTTGAGATTTCCTCAAAAGGTCAACAAGGCCTAGCTGATCGTTCAGTAGGGTTAAGTTGGAGCAAAACTGAACTAACAATATTCAACACAACTTTGCAGAGAGACATAGGGGAAAGATAATCCTGTGGTTAAGGTGCTACTGAGTCTTTGTAGACCTAGATTTATTTCCAAGTTCTGCTATATATATCTCCTGTGACCTGGTGCAAGCCATCTTGCTAGGCTTTGACTTTTCTTCCTCTGTATGGACATAGTTCACACTCTGTTGCTCTAAGTTGTTCAGAGCAGAGGCTCTTGGAATGGGATTCAAGCTCAACTAACGAGAGTCCACTGAACTTTCTCTCCCTTCACTTTCTAGAAAAGTAGGCAAGTCCTACCCTGTGTGTACTTGTGCATCATCTTGTGCATCACTTTGGGGTTCAGTGGGGCCTTACTCTCAGGCAGATATAGTAGTGCCATTGAGTAAATGCGGAGAATATAAAAATGCCTCAGCTGTCTGTGAATGAGGGTTGGTTCTCCCAAGACTGGTGCTGAATGAATATGCTGGGAGTGTCATGGTACCCAGGTCTCTGTTGTGACACCCTGGTTTGGTGACTAGAACTAGGAGCTGGTCCACCTCACCATCCACCTAGGTAGTCTAGACTTCATCAGTTTGTCTGTAAGACTGTGTTGAAAGCCTTGCTAAACTCAAGATAAACAGCATCAACTGCTCTCCCCTCTTTCACCAATCTTATTATTTCATTGTTGAAGGCTTTTATGCAGGTTGGTCAGATGTGATTACTCCTTCATCCATACTAACTACTCATAGAATCATAGAATAGTTTGGGTTGGAAGGGACCTCTAAAGGTCATCTAGTCCAACCCCCCTGCCATGGGCAGGGACATCTTCAACTAAATCAGGTTGCTCAGAGCCCCGTCCAACCTGACCTGGAATGTCACCACCTCTCTGGGCAACCTGGGCCAGTGTTTCACCACCCTCAGCGTAAAAAATGTCTTCCTTATCTCTAGTCTAAATCTACCCCCCTTTAGTTTAAAGCCATTCCCCCTCATCCTGTCACAACAGGCCCTGCTAAAATGTTTGCCGCCATCTTTTTTATAAGCCCCCTTTAAGTACTGATAGGCTGCAAGGTCTCCCCGAAGCCTTCTCTTCCCTAGGCTGAACAGCCCCAACTCCCTCAGCCTTTCTTCACAGGAGAGGTGTTCCATCCCCCTGATCATTTTCGTGGCCCTCCTAATCACCTTCTTGTCCTTAAGTTGGAAATTGCTTCCAGAGGATTTTCTCCATTAGCTTCTCAGGGGTAGAGGTGAGGCTAACCAGCCTGTAGACCCCTTAGCCTCCTTCTTGCCCTTCCTGAAGATAGGAGTGACATTTGCTTTCTTCTACTCTGCACTCCAGTTGAAGAGCAGGGTCACATTATAGGGCTTAATCACATCAAAACAAACAGCTCCTGCATGTCTGTCTGTATGGCTGGATATAGCCCAGTAGTAGCCTGTCTGCAGCTTAGCTTAGAAAGCCCCAGCTACTAAGCCACAGAAATTTCCCACAGTCCATTCCCGTAAAGAAGCTGAAGCCCTTTTAGGAGTACTTGGTAAGGTCCTGGGACAGCCACTGGTAGGTTGGGATCTAGCAGGACTCTGCCCACATTGTGCCTTGCCTGAACAGAGCCTGGGTCCATGTTAACACGGTGGGTGTGCTTGGGCTCTCCAGCTTCAGTGCAGCTCAACCTGCAACTCCACCCAAGGGTGACTGTGGGTAGTGAGTGGTGCGCTGGTCTTTGAAGCCATCCAGGACCCTAGTGTAACTGATATGTAGCACCCTGGCGTACGGTCAATCACTTCGCCTGAGATTTCTCAAGCAATGATGTTGCCTCTAAAGCTCAAGCGGGTTGAAAGCTTGGTTAAATAATTTGAGTATCACAGAAGATGCTCAGTTAAGAAGAACCTAGAGGAATGCTTGAGGGCACAGGCTCTTTCTCATTCTACATTTTCACATGTTAAATAAAAACCCCCTTAATCTCTGTTCCAAGAGGCAACTGGGATCTATCTGTCTGGGACCCAGCTATCACTCAACCTGGGCTGCTCTGCTGCCTAAAAAAAAACCTGCCAGTATACAGCAGCTGGAGAGGTGAACCATTATTTTAATAATCGCCTAGAGGAAAACATGCTGTTTGAGTGGAGAGAAAATAAAAATTAAGCATTACATTTAATTTATGATGTGGCCCTTTATTTTAAAGGAACATAAACAGAAAATATTCAGACATCAAAGGGAGAATCTCAGCTTTCACTTCTAAATTCTTTTTTATTATTGTTGTTAGCCTCCCAGTAGCAAAGGAAATGAGTTCTCCGGTAATCATTTCCATTTAATTTTCAGCTCCTTTCTGTTGATAGCATTGTGTATAACCTTTTTTCTAACAGTTACTTTAAATTGTGTACTTTGATATTCCATTCAGCTGGTGGGGACAGAAAAATCAGTTCTAAAAAAGCCATTTTATCTCTGCTGTACATGAGCTCGGCAGGGAAATGTGATATCTCAGAGAGTATATTTATTTTAAATCATTGGTATTTTCCACCAGGGTGAAATTCTTCAAGATATAACCTCTCATTGCCTCCCTCCTTCCCCCCCAAAATGTCATGGGGCCAAAGTAGTGGAGAAAAGGGGACAAAATAGCAACCCTCATTCAAAAGAAACAATAATCCACGCAGCAAATGAACTCCATTTTGGTTATACTAGGCATAATGAAAAGGGTAAAAAAACTGACAAAATGGGGAAAACAGAGAACGCTGTTATCATAAGGATAATAAATCCCAGACCACAGTGGCATTTTTGAGATCGTGAGGTAGGAGTCAGCAGTGACACAAAGTGACCTTTCTTGAAAAGGATGATGTTAAAACTTAATAATGAATTTTAGTTCTTCAGGAGATCTGGTGACACTGGAATTCAGATGGGAAGAGGAACATTAGCTGTTTCTTTGTGCTGGGCTGTCTCCACATCAAATCATACATTTGCTTCTCTTTCTTTGGGTGGACAAAAAATAAAGGAATAAATAGAAAGTTTCCACAAAAGACTTGGCTGAAAAACAGCCATCTTTGTGCCAAAAGGAGGGCTTGAACCTGCTAATATAAGCCATTGCCTTAAGATTTCAATTAAATGCCTTGGTTGAAAAGCAGCAACACTTTCACGCACTTATGTGGACTAACCACTAAAGGGAGAGAGCTGTATCAGCTCAAGCCACTATTTTTAGCAGCAGCAACCACTTTGAAGCAGCTCTCATTTTCCAAATGGACGGTCTTCAGTGGACCTCTTGGGAACTGCCTCTGTCAGCACAGGAGCATACGGGAGAATAAGATCTCCTGCACGCAAAGTCTGCCAAAATTTTGAGTCCAGACATAGCTGAGAAGGTGACTAGAAAAGTTCAAGGTACAGGCTGGGGCTGCAGAGGACCACTGCAAGAGGAAAGATGCATTTGTTCTTGGTATGGAGAAATAACAAACTCTGATCCCTATGGTGTAGCTCTCTGAAATACACATTTCTTCCTTGCTGTCAGTGCTCAGTAAAACACTGACCCTGACACAGAAGGCTTGTGGTGAAGCTAGTATCAAGCTCTTCAGTCTTGGAAGAAATCGCTAAGCATTCACATGGAGGCAGCTTTCTACCATGTCTTACCATGGCTATAACTCTTAGTGTCCCTAGTATGATGCCCAATTTATACCAGGGAATCGGACCCAAACATCTGCCTATTCCTTTGATTAGAGGTTTTGGATTAACCTAGTGCTTCTTTAGTTGAGACTACTGCTACAGAATGACCTTGGCCAGACACTAAAACAGAATGGTGGAAGAGCAGTCTGGAAAGTGTTTTTATTTGAGTGTGGCTCCGCAGGCAATGAAAACCTTGCTTAATACGGTGATGATCCCTTTTCTTAAGGGTCTGCGGACCTGAGTTTAATGTTAGGTCCTTAGAATCCATTTTCCATGATAGCACAAGCCATATTTCTCTCATCTGACTTTAGCTATCGGGATGTTAGGGTCTAGTCTAGCAAGTCAGGTAGGTTCCCCACGTGGTCAGTGGAGGCACACGTAGAGGGAGGTTTATCCCATCCCAAATGGGGGATCAACAAACAAGTTGAATGAAAAACTCTCCAGATGCCTGTAAGACTAACAGGTCCTAGAAGCCTTTCAAACACCAAAAGTTAGGCAAGACTGTCTGTGTCTGTGACACACTTGCAGTCGAGGTAACATGAAAAGAAGTGCCATAGAAATCAGATCTGTGATTTATATATGTACAAGAGTATATAGTATAGATGTTTGTACCTGAACAAGTACAACCTCAGCTCCCTCTGTAGGGACTAATTATTACTGTCAGAGAAACTTATAACACAAGTCAATTCATCTTTAAGTAGATACCCGCATAATTTTTACCCTAAACTTCACCAGCTGTTTTGACGAGGTCTCCATTGACTATCACAGGACCAGGAGAGCTGTCTCCCATGTAGGCGCGTGCCTAAAGCCAAGTCACTTCGAGCTAGGAGAGATGAATCCCCTTCCAGGTGAGATCAGAACAAGAAGATCACAACCTGCACTAATTAAACTGTAAGCTGCAGAGGCAGCAGAGTGGTTGTATGGACTTTACAGTCCATGTAGACTGACTAAGCCTCCCCCTAGAGTGCTAATTATTTATTAGCTAGATAGCAACCACCAAAAATGCTGCGAAGTAAACCCAGCTGCTGTGATCTCTGTGCTATCTTTGGCTAAGTTTCTGGTGATAATGCCAACAGGCTGAAGATAACACCCCAATCCGTCACTTCCTAGGCCTGCAATCTCTGAGTAAGGAGAAATCAGCCCATCCTGAAGTGACCTCATCCAAAAACTTCAGTGCTGTTGTTCCAGACTTAGGGCACTGTAAATTAAACCAGAATCCTTTGGCCCCCATCATTTCAGGTATCTCCTGAGGCCTTGACAATGGCAAGGCAACAGTGGACTGGGACCTCTTCCCTTTGTATCGACCATCTGCGCTTCTGCATCCCTCTGCACATGCAGACGTTCATCCTCCTCTCACCTTTCACCATACAGAGGGGTGATTTCATCTAGCCAAAACGGTTTCAGAAGTTAACCTGCACCAGCCATGCAGCGGAGGGGATGGAAATGCCCAGGTGAGGCCCCTTGGTCTGCTCCAGGACAAAGTCAAAAAACCTCCAGAAGTCTCAATAAATTAATTTTTAATAATAGTCATTCAAGCAGCTTTAATGGCTATCAAAATATTCCTCTTGTCAGAGACAGAAGTCACTTTAATCTACTCCCAGGCATAGCATCTTCCTTCAATGCTCTCAGCGATGTCCTCAGCAAGTTCAGGACTTGGATCCACAATTCCTGAATGTCTGGCTGTCTTTGGACAGGGAGATTTAGTTCATATCAGTCTCTTTTGGGCTCTTTTTCTCTCATTCACTCACTGTGTTTAAATTATTCCTTCCTTTTTACTCAGTCAGCAGAGAAATGAAATTTGCTTATGTCAGGATCTCTGAACAGATGGGAGAGCTGTATTGATTATGCAGTTGAGAGTAGGACATAAATAGCTTGTTAAAAGTAAATAATAATAGTTTAAATGCTGTGTACAAACCTTTATAAAACCCAGTGAAGCAAATCAAATAATCCTTCCAGAAATCTATCCGAGTTTTTAACAAGGTGATGAAATTCAAGAGCCTTTTTCACTTACTTATGTTAGTGCTGATGTAAGAGCTGATTGAATTAACAGTCTGGAACTGCTAGAGATGAGCCTGCCTTCAACATCCCAGCCAAATGAGATGTTTGCAGCTGATGTGTGAAAGGGAAAAGGGAACTGATGAGGGAGAGAGAGCAGGAGGACAGAAGCTGCAGAGTGCAAGCCAGTTTTGTTCAGAGAAGAGAGGGAAATTTATTTTTCATCATAAATTCAGAGTCTGGGCCCAAACTCACTCTGTTGTGTGTGACATTCAAATTGGGGTCTAAGGCAGGTCATGGTATAAAGCCATGCATGAAATGTATCCTTATTGATTTTGGTTCATGTCTGATATGTATAAAGTCCTTCTGAACTGAGAGCATTGTGAAGTCCATGCTCAAAATCCATCTGTCCCTCCATCCGCTAAACTGCACGGTACCCGGCTACTCCGAATGGTCATGAGTCCGACTGGTCGTGTTAGGTAGAAAGATAGATTAAAATTTTAAGGTTAGGCAACAAAGAGGAGATTTGGAGAAAGAAAAATGATTTTGAGCTTGGGCTGCTATTACCAGTGGTGTAAAATGCTTTCCTGATTTATGCCTATGCCGATCAGTCAGAAGCAGGACAAAGTCTGCCGCAGAGACTGAGCCAGTGCATGAGGACTGTTCAAAATGATAAAAATGGCTCAAGCTGGGGAACAGGATATTTTTACAAAAAAGGGGTCTTGCAAACTATTCATCTGGGAGAAGACAGAATTTTCCTGGGGACGGATTCCCTGTTGTTTTCACATTGACCTATTTTAGCTCCAGCTCAACCAATAACCAAGAGTCGGTTCAGCAGCACAGCCACGTTCACAGACGCTCAAGCAGGCGCACAAGGACACGCACCCGTGCAGATGCACCCGTGCACCCACACGGATGGCAGGGCTGGCCCTTTCCCCTGTAATGCTGGAGATGCATTCTCCAGAAGGACATTGCTTCCCTCAAGTGTTCATCGCTGCTGCTGCAGAAGGAGATACGCTGGGATCATACTGCCTTCATCTCCCCAGAGACAACTGCCTGAACAGAGCAGGGATTCAAAGCATACGGGGCTCCCCTAATTGCTGAGCGATCTGAGCCATTTGTCCTGAGCCCTGCTTTTCATCTACGATGTGGGGTTGGGCACCGTGAAGAAGCCCCCTGTTTCTTCCCACCCTGATGCAAGGAGCTAGGAGGAAACTCTCTCCTTTGCCCCGATGACATTTTGAAAGCTTTCAACGACTGGTTTCAGAGAAGCTGAAACACCATAAACAGATTCTATCAAGACATTTTCAATCATTAAGAAATTTCTTAATGATTCAAGGTATTTTGGAAAAATCCCCATCTAAAGAAAAAGTAAAAGAGATCCCAAAGACTGCCTTTTCGAGCAGATTTACCCTTTCAATGCAGAGGTAAATATCTGGCCCCAGGACTTTCAGCAGAAGCCACAACCTAGGAATCTGAGATATGGACAGGCTGGAATACAGATCAGTGCAGTGAAGCAAAAATTCCTACACACTCTCATGAGGAAAAAAAAAAATCAATTAAAAATTTGAAATAACTTTGCATGCAATGGATAACTGACTTGTGGAACTTGCTGCTGAAGTAAGGAGTTTAACATCACACTGAATGTTTTACTCATTTTTGGTGAAACACTTGTGGAATAGGAAAAAAAATAACGAGACAACTCATAGCTGGGTCAGATCTATAGCCCTCGTGGTGCACAAACATCTCTCCAACCATGGTGAGAAGTCCTTGCACAGGGAAAAAGTCCAAAAACTAAGATCCTCCCAATTTTTCCTTCCTTTCATCTCCAAAGCATAAAGTGAAAAAGGAATAGAATGATCAATAGAAAAGATGGTTTTGTGACGATGGCAATTCAGGAGGGATTTGGGTAAAATTCTCTTTCCCAGATTTGCCAGAGATTTCTGGGGTGATGTTAACAAAGGGCAAATATTATCTCTGCACCTTATTTCCCTTCCTATAAAACAGAGATGACAAGTCTTCTTTAAAAAGGAGGTGGTGTAAGTATAGAACCATAACTCTTTGGACATGCTCTGCTAATACGGTGATGAAAAACACAGACGTCTAGATGAATAGACCAATAAAGGAAAAGTTAAGTCACGTTAATCCTGATTCACATCAAAAAAGAGGGAAATCCCCACAATGAAGAATTTTCCTTTTGAGCAGAAGGATGCTGTGTAACAACACTGAGGCATCACACCAACATTAAAGGGAATTGCTGCTATAAACAAGTTATTTGATAAACTGAGAACCTTTTGTTTGTTTGCCTTAATTATTCACAAACAGGTGGTAGTTTTACTAATTTGCTCTTTATTGAAAATAGTTGGTGTAAACATATTTTTGTCTCTCTGATAGCAGGGCAGTAGTGTTCTCCTTACTCCTTCCTGGCTATTTGTGCCACATGTTGGATATTAAATCACACACCAGCGATGATGACTGCCAGTACAGCATCAGCTCTCTCTCAAAAAAAAAGAGGGGGAAAAAAACCCCTTTCCTTTTTTTTTTGTTGGCAAATTATCTGCAAAAAGCTCAGCATTGTTTGAATAATAAAAAAGCTTTTACAGATGGCCACAAAAGCATTTGCAGCGAGAGTATTCTCATGAATATTTATTCTCCCCGGTTCTTCTGACAACTTAACTTTCTGCAGACATTCTTACAAGTAAACACTCAAACAGTCTCAAAAAAGCAAATAAAAAGGTTTTGCACGTAAAGACAAGAACGCTCACAGATTATTTATTTTGCAGCACTCTCTAGAAATCTCACCCAGAAGAAAAGCCCTCTTGTGTTCGACTCTTTAGATGCACAGATGAAAAATTACTGAAGAGCTTGGTCGAAGTGCACAAAAAAGTGACATGATACTGTCCTCATTTTACAGACGAGGAACTGATGTTGACCACAATGGAGAGGCTTGCCCTAGATTACACAGCAAATGGCAGTATCACAGAATTAACCTCCACTCTCTCTGAATTCCCATCCTTGCACGACGTTCAGATCTAGATACTTTTTACCAGGCAGTGATTTAGGGATTTTTTAGTGTATGGATTTTTGGCCTTATACTCTTCCATAACTCCAAGCAACGTGCTACCCTATACAGGGTACCCTATATAACTACTTCATAGTTAGTGTCAATACACTTCATAACCTGGTAGAGGCAAGAATTGGAATTGCTCACTTTAATGAGCATGGACTACTTTGCCTCTGCCAAATTCCACGTTCATTACATGATTTTTGAAACAAAGGCAAAGTCTTTTTATGGATTGCCATAGTAAATAGTATTTGAATGGCATAGCACATCAGGTGCGAGGCACAGAGGCTGGAGGTATGGAGGCTGACGTAGTCAGTTGCGATACTTCTACCCACATGGTTCTTTTACGTGAGTTGAATCATTGCAGATTATGTCCAGTTGAAAGGAAACAGTATATTCTGTGGTGTTTAAAGATGTCACACTCATTGCAGAGCTTTTGGAAACCAGTGAGTCAGCAGGAGGAACACAATGCCGGTTCCAGCTATTAGGCAGTTATTTAAAACAAAACAAACAGAAACAAAAAAAGCCACTTGTGAATTCAACAGATGCAGTGAATTCCCTGCTTTGCAAAGGCTAAAGTGTTTGCACAGAGGAAAGGGGCACTTTTATTAACATAAAGGTCACTGCAGTTCAATTATTCGTTCAAATGAATTATTCAGTATTTTCTTTTAATCTCATTAAATGTGGATGTCTGTAAACAAATTCTGAAGATGCAGAGAAAATCAAAGACTAGCAAAAAGCATGTGCAGTGATGGAAAAGCAACAGGACAGACACCTTATGGATGCACAAAAGAGCACAGCCAGATTTTAACCCAACCAAGGAAACATACATGAGGGCTCAAAATGCCATCTGACTTCTTGTGAACCACGTCCCTTCTCATGTGTCTCTTGCCTTCCCCGTGCATGGCTGGCTTGTTGCAGTTGTGTTTCCAGCAGTGCTTAGACAATGGGAGAGCCTGTGACCCACAAAACCCATCACTGAATCCTCTAGATACCCAGGCCCCCAGGTAAAAACAGGATCGAAGTCACTCAAGCCAGAATTTGCTTAAAGTCCTCCTCAGCCCATGTGTCTAGTGTTTCCCAGTGGTGTTTCAAAGCCTTCAGAGATGCTATCCGGTCAGAAAGACTAGTTTCATGGAATTAAGTAGTGTCCAATCTAAACCTCCCCTGGCACAACTTGAGGCCATTTCCTCTCGTCCTAAAAAAAGCCTTCAGAGATGCTATCCGGTCAGAAAGACTAGTTTCATGGAATTAGGTAGAATTCTGGCATCAGACTGTAACTCAGTGCCTTGTTTTTTTGGGATATTGAGATGCTTAACTTCCTTTAAGTGGAAGCTGGAAACACGAAGACACCTTAGATGATATGGCAAAATGTGATTACCCTAAGCTCCCTGGCACAGATCTAGTCTCTCTATATCTGTACATCTAGCAAAACTCAAGAGTCTTGGATGGACTTCCTAGACATAACTGGAGCTTAAGAAATAATGCTTTTCACTCTTCCCCACATGGTAACTAAAATATGCAAGGACAGAAGCTCCAAAGCTGCATGTCCAGCATCTGGTTGTTGGAGCTCTGGAGCCAGCTAAAAAGTCAAAATACTGGGGAGGGAAAAAAAAACACAGCATCTTGTGTTCAAGAATTGTTTGTGCACAGACTTTTAATTGTCACCAACTCATTCGTCAGTCACAGTTATTTGAGGAGTGCTTTGTGCAGCCGTCTCATCGTTTATCTTTGTAGCCTAATTTTTTGCAACAGCTATCTTCATTCGCACTTTATTCGCCTGGTTGGGTGATGGGCTCACTGTAAATCTTCCCTTCATCCACTGGTTCTGGGTCTGTAACACACTTCACTTCTAAGCATCCTTATTTGGCCAACAACTTGAACTAACAACTCTTCTGGTTAAAGGGGACACTCTATTTACAGGAATAAGTATGTACTCTATCGTCATATAATGAATTCCCAGTGTTCGGCTATTAAAAACTTGGTTTCATTTACAGCCTTGCCTGAGCACAGAGGTAAACCTAAATCCGAGATTCATGTCCACTCTAAGCCTCCCCATAGTATTCTGGCGGACGGTGGTTTGAGACTTGGTACAGGTGTACTTTTGTCTATGGATTTTGTCTCTCCTGAAGTTGTTCTCATTCTTGACAACAGAATGAAACCAAAAGAAGTATTAAACAAGCTAAGACTGCAGAGATTTTCTCATTGTCAGTCTGACCTTTTTAACAGGGGAAGGTTCCTGCAGCTTTGAAGTCTGGTCTTGTGGATAACTTCTTATGAACTTTCTAGTTCTTGTGTGCCACAGAAATGTCCTCTCTTCTCAGAACTCCTCTTCCTTGTAACTACAACTACTTATTCACCTGGCAACGGTACCAGCCTTTTTTTTTTTTATAGTACAGAGATACTTTTTCTCTGAAACAGAAAAACACAAAACACATTGCAAGTCAATCACTCTTGTGTGTAGCTGAGTCAGATTCAAAAAGAACAACAGACAAGTTCAAAACCAAACAATGGCATGAAAGAAGGCTCTCCAAGACCGAGTTGACTCATAATCAATCCATTTCCAGCACAATTTCAGAGAAAGCCTTCAAGGACACTAATCTAATCTCAACCATATTTGGTGCTACTGTACGGGCTCTATATTACTCCCTCCTTAACCTCTTTGCATAGAAAAGGACAGATGCAGCAATACCCATCTACTGTCGTCTTCTTCTCCTCAAAACACTGCTGTGTCAGTGCCCTCCTGACTAAGGAAAGAAGGGGCCAACAGATAGCGGCCAGGACAGGGGTGGTGGGTGATCTTTGCCCATGATGTCAAATTAGACTAATTCCAGTATAACACCATTGTGATCGCACCTCTCCAATCCCAGAGGGTTTGACAAAACCATCTATTTCAGGAAGAAGGAGCTCCTTGGTCATTGGTGTGGTTACAACTAACACATAAGGTTGGGATGTCCACATAGAGTCCTTTGATGAGAAGGCAATACATGTGCTTAAAAGGATGTGAGGAGACAGGCCAAGTCCAGCAGATCCTGGCGGTTCACCCACAGAAAAAGAGCACGTCTTGACTCAATTTGTCACCTTTTACTTTGCGCTCCTGTCACACCTCCCCAGGGAAACATTTCATGCCCTTTCCCTCAAGACTGTTGCTCTCTGACTCACAGGGGGGGAGAGAGTCTTTTTTTTTTTTTTGCTGTTTTCAGTTTATTTCAAGAATTATTTTTCTTCTTTATCAGAATAAAACTGCAAGACCATGCTTTGACAAGTTATTGTTTTTACTCCCTCCTTCTAGCACAACCCATAGCAGCTCCCATGCAAGGCAGAGAGAAACAGGAAAAATCCCAGCTAGACATGTGACTTAAAGCCATGATGACTTGCAGGGACTATGACTCCAGTTCAGCACAGCACCCTGATCCCAAGCCTAACTTCAGTCACTTGGTTAATTACAAATCTCCTAAAGTCAAACATTGTGATCTAACTCTATCAACTTGACTACTATACTGTCAGTGTGAAAGCACTGATAAGTGATGAAGGCCACCTAAAACACAAGTCTGACAGACTCTGCCATCCTGTACAGACAAGAGAAAAATAGTGATTAAGGTTCAGGCACCTGAGCTGAAGTCAGGATGTAGCCCAGACTTAAGGACTCCTCAGATTCAACAGGATGGTTTTGCAGAAATGTTCAGCAGACTTCATGAAATGGAATGTGCCCATAAAATTAGCACCCCAGATACCATATTGAAACCAATTTGAGCAAAGGAAGGGTTTCAGTCTTCATTTTCCTCCTCCTTTTCTAGCTAAATAAGGTTTACAATCCTGTTCCCTGATTTCTTCTCTCCTTAACTCTTTCTTTGTGCTCCATTTAACTTCTGGGCCTATTTAAAACAAAATTAATAGACGGAAGGAAGAGAGTGCCTATAAGGAAAGTCACAACGGTCAGGGCCCTTCCTATGGTCCTGAGGTCCCATGCAACAATTTGCCCATCTCCATCAAGCTCGACCCTCAAGAAAGGTCCCATCAAAACTGACTTTTGAATTTCCCATTGACCCACGCTAATTTTTGGATGATGAAAGTTGTCTGGAAGAATGCCAGGCAGCAAGGGTTTAAAAAATAAAAATAATAATAAAAAAACCCCATTCTAGTAACTGAACCATTGCAGTCCAGTGCCCAGGAAGGTCTTTTGCTGTTTAATTTCTTAGTGTGGACACAGCCACACAGACATGACGAAATGTGCCCACTCATGACAAAGGCAGTAAGAGCTCAGGTATTGCACGTTTTGCTTTGCAGCAACCAACTGGACGGTTAGAAAATATGGGCTGGGAAGTCAGTAAGCATATTTGTGTTGCCAGATTACTCCATATCTCTGCTTTTGGCCAATGAGAGCCTCAAAGGTTCACAGAATACTGAAGAGGGAAGATGAGAGCTTTTCTGAAAGAAGCTGTTCCTTACCAAATTGCTCTAATGTGGAGGGCAGCACTAGCTACACAGAGAACATGTGACCAGTAATCTTCTCAGGTGGCTTCTTTCCCTGTTTTTCTGTGTTCTTGGGATCAGCAGATGCGGATTTTTCTTCAAACTGGAATCCAAGCCGGTGCTCAGTTATTGCCTAATTCCCTTGAATCATTTGTAGTTCTTCCACAAGCAACGCTTTCCGACTATCACAAACTCAGGCTGACTGTAGGTGTAGATCACGTGAATTGTGATCTGATGCCATTTGGTTGGAAATACCGTTAACTTAATGATATTCCAATAAAGCTTTTCAGCAAAGTTTTTTGCTGAGAAAACGAGGACGTTAAGGGGATATTTTGTTATTCCGGGTGACCAAGCCTGCTGATTTGTGATTGCTGGCTGGCCATCCTTGTGAGACTGTGAGTCCAATTGAGGTAGGTCACAGCATTTTTTATTGCGCCCACCTGGGTGACTGTTGCACTTAGAGCATACTTCCAGCATGATGTATTTTGTGCTTGCAAATTTGAAACCTGCTTTCCTAATGAGTTGCTTTAATTAGCTATTTGAGTGGAATTTTCTGCCAGCAAACTTATTTGCTAAAATAAACATGGAAGGTAAATGCAAAAGAATATCAATTGTGAGTGCGTCTTGAAATTAGAATTAATATCCACCGTACTTATTTGACAGTAATTGCCATGAAGTATTAAATCTGGGGTATTTTTATGCCTAGAACCATGATTCCTGAGTACTGAAGGTGTCTGAGTCTGCTATATACATCCACTTCACTTGTACAGATGCTGAATCCAGCTGAGGTTGGGCATGAAAGAAAGTCATTTCCATCTGACACCCATTTTTTTATTTAAATAAAATGATCTGGCAATCATAGCTAATTTCCTGCTGCTGAGAGGCCATACTGATAATTGCCAACCCTGACATCATTCCCTGCAGAGAAGCCTGAAGCTGGATGAGTGAGGGTGATCACACCTCAGTCCCATAGCGTGGAAATCACGCATCCTCCCAGGTCCTCTCTGAGCTCAGGGGGAGCAAGAGCTGCCACCCCTGCTCAGAGCAGGACAACAGGGTGCTCACACCCCTCTGAACTATTACATGATGATGCACTCTAATACAGGAAGGCCACAATTGACTATTTTCCCCCCCTGGGCCTCCTCTGTGCTGCCTGTGCAAGAGCTGCATGGCTGGGGAATACTATAATTTATGTATATTACAACCCTATCTAATAACACCACACGCTCCTGGACCATAAAACACTGTCTCTTCCTCCTTTTCCCTAGTTGCTAATATCACAGGTGAGCATGACACCAGGGGTCACAGCACGGGAAAAGGCTGTCATCTCTGTCCTGCAGGCTTAAAATGACTAGGAAAGCCTGGCTTCAGCAGAAGTCAGTGGTAAGACTCACGATAAATGAGGGACACTGGGCAGGTTGGAAGCAAAACCTTCAAGTTTTGCTATCCTGCCCTAAGAGGGGTCCCAGCCCCTATCAGCATTAGGTGGTTGGATGCACCCTTGTCTTCCAGCAGCCAGTACCCTTTCTGCTCATCCCCAATTCTCACAGCCTTACCCTCAACGTCTTTCCAGACCCCTTTATCCCTCTCCTTGAGGCCCCTGTGGCATCAAATGCCTTCATTGATGGAAATTGTCTCCTTGCCACAGATTGATAGATTGTCCTCACGGATATATCTGTTCAGCCCCAGCCTCCACCCCTGAATTCCCTCATTAAGCCCAAACCCATCCAGTAACAGTTGTTACTAATTCTGTCCCGGGAATTTGGTGGCAGCTCTTCAGCAATGCTGGTTGGAAAAATCTCATCTGAAGCAAAACCATCGGAGAGATTTATTTCCTTTTAAAGAGGTGTAATTGCAATCTGCTCTGTCCTTAGGTTAGAAATAATTGAGGGTCATTCCAATGCAGTGCCCAAACTGTGTGCCTGGGAACGAAAGGGGAGGCTTTTACAAATGCTCTCCAGCTGCCTTATCTTCCCCCCACACTGGCATGGCCTGGTGGGCGACAGGGCTGGTAACATCAGTGCAAAACCTCCTTCCCGCTCATCAGAGGGGATTTTTGCCTCGCTGCTTGCTGGGCGTGCTCTGCAGAAGCGAGCAGGGTTTCCCAGCGCTATCCTGCAGCATAAGGTGCCTGCAGGCAGGGCAAAACTCTGCCTGGTTGCAATGAGCAAAGCTGCCTGCAGATGCAGTGGTAAAACCAGTTTGCACCAGAAAAGGTTGATTAGGAAAATGGATCAGTGTCCTGGTTTCGGCAGGGATAGAGTTAATTTTCTTCCTAGTAGCTGGTACAGTGCTGTGTTTTGGATTTAGGGTGAGAACAATGTTGATAACGCACCGATGTTTTAGTTGTTGCTGAGCAGTGCTTACACTAGTCAAGGACTTTTCAGCTCCCCATGCTCTACCGACTGAGAAGGCTGG
>NW_008794449.1:1568853-1593238 GCF_000699145.1 Aptenodytes forsteri
CCCAACTGACCAAAGGGATATCCCACACCATATGGCGTCATGCTCAGCATATAAAGCTGGGGGAAGAAGAAGGAAAGGGGGGACATTCGGAGTGATGGCGTTTGTCTTCCCAAGTCACCGTTACGCGTGATGGAGCCCTGCTGTCCTGGAGATGGCTGAACACCTGCCTGCCCATGGGAAGGAGTGAATGAATTCCTTGTTTTGCTTTGCTTGCGTGCGTGGCTTTTGCTTTACCTATTAAACTGTCTTTATCTCAACCCATGAGTTTCCTCACTTTTACCCTTCCGATTCTCTTCCCCATCCCACGGGGGGGAGTGAGCGAGCGGCTGCGTGGTGCTTAGTTGCCGACTGAGATTAAACCATGACAATCAGTTTTATCACAGGTTTCCCATAGGATAAGAATGAGACAGGTTAGAGAGCCTGAAATTATCTCTGCAAATGCAAAGAAGAAAGGAGGATGGATACAAGGCCTTTCCCAAAACAGGGCTGCTACTTTTTGCATTTTCCCTGTTGCTGTATCAACCTCTCCTCTCCTTCTTCTATCTGGATTATAAAACTTCCCATCTTTCCAATGCCCTGCAGTGAAAATCGTCCATGCTAATAATCTAAGTACGCCAGGGGATGTACTGGGACCACCTTGCATGTCGTGGCTTGGCTCTGTGCTACTGACCTGCCAGCCACCAAAGCAAGGCTGTGAGCCAGCTGCCAGCTGGGAATGGTCCCCAGACTGGACTAATTGCCAAATGTGGGAATGGTTTGGGGGTAACTCTTAGTAGAAATAGGCCAAATTTGCGCAAGGGAATGTTCTGACATTTCACAAACATGGACAGTGGCCAACAATGTTCCCAGCACACTTGACCAGTTTTTATCTACATAGCTGTACATGGAGTGTGTATCTATCCTGTTGTAGGTATGTCCACGGGGACCTGGTCCACAGTGGGAATGCTTAGTTACGCCTCAAAACAGATGACATGACAAACACAGTAATAGTATATGGTCAATCTTATCACGGTTTCAAAATCTTGGTCTCTAATTTCGCGGTTTTCACAAACAACAGTTATGACATACATATTTTGTAACCAGCAGCAAATCTGTCATTGCTTCAAATCTGGCCAAATGTCACCTGGTTTCTCTTGCAAATATCTAGTACAGGTCTAGGTCCAAAACTGGGCATCTAGGTGACAGCATGGTAGAAATTATGTAGAATGATATGTACAAAATTTGCTAGGAGCACCTTTTTCATACGTATGGGTTCACTGGGCAAGTGCCCTACTTTTCTCGCCTGCTGGTACATACTTAGGTGGCCGGACCTAAAAGCGCTTTGCACATCTGCTCTCTTGCAGATTTTTTCTGGGCACCCAGAAAATTATGCACTTTTTTCCCGTGTTGAAGGTGAGTCCATCTGTCCTACCACCATTTTCCCTAATTCCTTTTCTCTGACAGCCTGGTGATCAAAACACTTAGGTGATGTTGCGAACCTCTTCGACCAGATAGGTGAAATCTCACAACCCAAGGAGGTACTTGCTCTCTTTGCTCCCTCCTTGTGTTCCCCTGTTTTCCTGCACACTTGCAGCATCTCAGTCCCTCCCTTTCTCTGCACCCGTCCATCATCATATCGAGATGCCTATAACGTGATCTGGTGCATCAAAACTGATGCGTCTTGGTGCTGCTCTATAAATGATTGAGACTTGATCCTACCTATGGGGAACCTGGAGGCAAGAGATACACTGAGGTTACAAACTTGGGGGAAGACAGATGGGATATCTATTCAAATATGCAAATGTGAAATAATAAGGAGTCGTTAATTAACCTCATTGTACCATATCAATGGCCTGGGGTAAAAGCTTTTGTGTACAAAGGCTCTTTTAAAACAGGGCAAAACTGTCTTTAATTGTTCCAAGAGCTGTTTCTGGGAGGGAATTGCTGGTTGGATTTAATAACATGTGATAATCAAGTCCAGATATAGCCCATCAGACTAGATAATGCAAAGTTTCTATGCATTGAAAATTTACAGAGTGGGAAAAATTCTCTGATGCCTGATATTAAAGGGTGGATCTAGTGACTTGCTGGGGCATATGTGGTAGGAATGACCATGAAACTGAAGCACCTCCTGGGATACGACTGGCCCATACCTTTAATCAATTCTGATGTGCAAACAAAAGAAAAGTACTGGCTGGAGACCCTGGGTGTGATGGAGGCTTGGAGCCTGGCCTAGACTTTATGCCTCTGCCTTGTGTTGATCCAGCATTTGCCAATAGTTATTATTTTTCTCAGGAGAGCTGCCAAAGAGATTGAGAATCTGTAGCCTGTTCAGTGATGAAAACAGTCTCCGTCCCCTCTCCAGAAGTGAACACAAGATGGTGCTGCCATCCACTGACAGCCAGCCTTACGTGTAGCTTTACACTGTTTTCTGCTTCTCAGGGTGTTTAAAACAAACCCCCTTTGGATCCTCTGTTGATGAAGCTTGCCAAGAAGTCTCTGGGATACTGAGAAGGACAAGCTAAAACCTCTCTCTGGCAGCCTGGCTCAAACGAGCAGGGTTAAACCCATATTGCACGAGAGCTGCAAGTAAAGATGCCGTGATATATTTCTCAAGGACTCATCTTAACTCTCATCCAGGAGAGAAAATCCCCCAAGGGACAATAACCCCCACAGTTATTTCTTGTGATGAGACCGTGGGAGTCTCTGTAGGAGATGATACCTACCATCTCTTGCCTAGATGAGCTGCGTTAATGCCACGATGCCCAGCAAAATCCTCATTAGTCCAGGCAGAAAGTGCCAGATGGCAAATGCAATACAAGCTGAGCAAAAACTAGCAACAAAAAATGCACTGTCCAGGATTATACTGTAACCAAATTCAGATCTGCTGTGTCTGCAGTGTTCCCACCGCAGTCAGCGTTTGGGAAAGACTTCTCAATCCACTGCAGATGCAATGCAAATTCCCAGGCCAGCTCTTTGCCCCTTTCTAAGGAAAAGCTAATGACTGATGTATATGAGACTTGAGCCACTGGACAAAGCTGAGCCAACAAAAGAGCACAGGGTAAAGAGATGTGACCCACCAGAGAGATGGAGCGGACGGCAGTTCACTGCTCCCAGAGTCTTGTGATTATGTGAGACTCACTAGGAAAAAGATGTGCCAGACTAATAAACTTTAATGAGAATACAGGAATCCAATTCCCCCCAGACTCCAAAACTTCCTTCACCCGACTTCCGTGGCTGAACCCTGTGGGCAGGTGACTGAGACATTTATGAACCCCACAACTGTGTCTCTTGCATGGGGTTTCTTTGTGCCCAGTGACTTTGCCTTCCCCTCATTAGGGGCTCGTACAAGCCCTTAGAGACTCTTCTTTCTACCCAGCCACTTGCTTGCAAAATCCATGGGAATGCAAGTTCCTGGGAGATGTCCCCTGCTCTGCTGAGCGCGATTAAAACCAGCCAACTGGTTCAATGGTTCTTGGTGCGACACGCAGCATTGCGTAAGCCTCTTTCCGAAGGAAATGGGGCTAAAGGGAGATTTCTCTCCTCGTTGGGGAGGCACGCTTAAAAAGCATAATGCAGATGCCCTTTTCACGAGGAGGGAGAGGGCTGCTCTGTGTTTTTGGACTCTGAGGCTCACAGTGACTAGCACTGCATTAGCCCTTTCCCACTCCTAATGTCTTGGCTTCCAAGTGCGGAGTAGATCATTTGTGTCTTTCCCACCCTCATGGGGGCTTTGCTGTGGCAGGACAGGGGGCTGTGGCTTGCAGAGATGTGACTGACATTTTCTCAGGTGTTTTTTTTCCCATCAAAACCTGAATGTTTGCCCCCTCACACAGCCATGCCAGTGGATCAGTGGAGGTGCCTCATGTTGCCACACTGGTAGCATCTGAATTGCAGTCCAGGTAGGTGTCGGCGTGTCAAGTTAATATCTGAGTGGTTGGAACTGAAAAAAACAAGTTGTAGAAAATTGCAGTATGGCTCAGATGTGCACCAGTTCAGTGGGTGGACCTTGAATACTATGGTCAAATCCCCATCCTTCTTTAGATGTCTACTTAGCTACCTCTTCCTTGCAATTACCTTGACTTTTGGTAATAGCCAACCTACTTCTTTGTACTGGTTTGTCTTCATGGTCGCTTGTTTGGAGAGACCTGCCCCTCCTGAAAAGGCTGCTTGCAATTACCTGATACTTTTCCACTGTCACACAAGCATCCTCCTTTCTGTCCCTATTTCTGTGACATCCTATACTTTTAAAATAAATATAGCATGCGTGGGGATGTGGTAAGAAAAGCCCTTCACAGGCAGACCCACACAGCTCGCTAGTCCTAAGCTCTGGGGTTTTTTAAAGATTGTTAAGCAGGTGACCAGCTTTTAGAAAGGAAAAAGTAGACCAAGGAAAGCTGCTGGGGTACAAATCACACGAAGTCTGAGAACTTCTGATGGCTGAGAAAGCATCTGCTTTTCTGGGTTACCTACTGGTACAACTTTAGCTTGTCAGGGACAGATGGAAGGAATCAAAATATGCTTTGGAAATCTCTCATATCATGGCATTTTGGGTCAGGTCCTGGAATTAACAGGAAAGCTGATGCTGAAGGGTAAGACCCTCAAGCTATATAGTGGTGCAGATAAGGCACTGCATGTTTGAGTCCCAAGCTGTCATAGTCATGCCTCTTTCTATGCATGCCCCATCTCGTTCACTTATTAGTGCCACAGATCAGATGATACCAGCAACGGCAAATCCTGGATGGGATTGAAACCAGTGGAAAAGAGGTGGCAAAAGTACTCATTTGAACTTTCGGTTGCCAAAAAGCAATTCACTAGGAGGCTAATCGCCTGGCTGTGAATCCTCTTGATACCATGCTTGCACTTCGTGTCCTACCACTATGTCCAACCCTTCCCAGTGAAAAGGATGAGTGGGCTACAAGCCCGAATTATCCAATGATCGGGCTATAAGCCCGAAGGAATTATCTGATGATCCTATGAAATAGGGCTAAAACATGGAAGTTCACAATGTCTCTGAGCAAGGAAAAACGAATACCAGCTCAAAGACCATCAGCTGCAGAGCTGGCCTGCTCCCTAGCCTCCTAGGGAGCCAGGACTCACCTAGCCCCGCAAGGATGTACGCACAGCTCAGGTTGAACAAAACTTGTTGGGGTAGAGACAGACAGCAATAAGGATTGTCCAGGAGGAGACACAGCTGTCAACATGGATTGGTCAGAAATTCAGGTCCTTACAGCTGCTCATTTAGTCTGATTTATCACCACTTGAAGCCTTTGGGCCAGATGCTAAGCAGGAATATGTTGTCCCGGCCACATCAATGGCCAGCCAAAGGAGTTGAGGCATCTTTCCTCAAAGGTCAAGCACTGCTGTGCTCCCTGCCAGCAGGTACCATACATCTGGGAATACTGCCAGCAGCAAAATGATCTATCTCACAAATCCCCCTTGATTCTTAAAGGAAGGCACAAAAGACTGACTTTGCAATGATACGGACATTTTCTGTCCAGGACCATGCCGATAACTGTCAAACTCATTCATCAGCTGCCTCTGTACAAATGGTAATAGCATTCACTCACCAGAAGCTTGGCAGGGGTTCGGAGCATTGACCTAGAAGTTAAAGGCTCTTTGTTTATTACTAATCCCTGGAGCTATGCAGTCCCAAAGCCCTTCCCTTTCTGTGCAACACAAGACCAGCTTTCATAGCTGTACCCCGAGCCCAGTGAAGTCAATAGAAAGGCTGTCATTGTCTCTGGTGACCAATGCACTGTCCCTGGATTCTGCAATATTAGACAGGCTTCTGCTTTTGTTGTAATCAATACAAGTATTACCAGTGACCACTCCTGAATCCAAATGGGACCATAACATGTGTCCCTCAGGAGTCCCAGTGATGCTGAAATCTGTGGTCACCTTTTTCCACATATTTGAGAAGATGCAGGATAAAGGCTTAGATTTCCAGCAAGGTCTTTAATAATTTGTAGGTGCCTTTTACTCTCAGAAGAAGGACTTCTTACAACCACACCTGGATCATATACTCCTTGTCCTACCCCTGCATAACCCTTTTTGAAAGCTTGCCTTGTATGTCCTGGAGTTGCTCCTGGTGTGATGTGAAAACACTGTTGGGGTATAGCAACACCTTTTCTAGTGCAAAAAAGAGCTGGGAAATGAAGGGCCAGGCAAACAAATATCAGCTAGTTGTTTTAAACCAGCCAAGAACCTGTTTTAGCATTAAAAGCAAAATCCCCTGGGTTACATCTTTGAGCAAGATTTTTCTCCTGGACTGTTGGAAACTCCTCTGCTCTCACTGTCTTTGAGTCATTAATAACATCACTGATATTAATTAGTCCTTGATAAAGATCAGAATGATTCTCAGATTTGGGGGAAAAAAAACAAAAACAAAAACCAAGGCCAAAGAACTTCACCCTGCAAGTCTTGCAACTGGTCCATGTCTGCTGATCCTTTCCTGGAGGACTTCAAGTGATGGAGAACTTGCACCAAGATATAGGGCAGTATCATGGTACCAGGGACTTGTCACAGGGGATTTGGGGCCTTCAGAGATGGAGCTGGCTTTCTTGGCAAGATTGATGCTGTGACAATCTATATCCAGCATGCTCTGCCCACCAGCACTGCCCCATTGCTCATGACCTGCTGCCTGTGGCTTTTGCCCTTCTCCAGACCCGCATAGCTCTACTTGGCTCAGCCAAGAGCTCTTTCCTTAGACTCAGGTCCAAAAGACTGTGTATTTAAGGGGAAGAGACCCAATCCATATTTCCTTTCCAATGGCACTGTCCCATGTGAGTTGTTTCCACTATCACAGTTAAAAAGAAAAGGTCTTGTTTCCATCCCTAGATATCTCCTCCTCCTGCTTCCACCCACTGTGTCTCTTTGGAGAGAGGAACAGCCATGAAACTCTGAGCCAGGCATCCGAGAGCAGGAGGACGAATTGCCCTCTGGAGTTGTCTTCTCCTCCATATTGGCTACAAGGAGAACCAAAGCAGTATTTTACACTAAGTCCTTACCTTTTCAGTGACGGAACCCAGGTGACAACTAACCCACTGAAATCTAACCCATCCCACTGACCATGACCAAACCACGTATCTTATTTCTTCTGTAAGGTTAAGCTACAGTGCTTTGGGACAGATTTTTCCAGAACTTTCTTCAATTTTGGATAATTATGGCAGGTAAAATGGCTTTTCTAGGGTGAGTTGGAGATCTGGGCACCAAAAAAAGTTTGTGTATTATTTTCTACTTTCCTAGAAATTTTTTCACTGGAATTTTGAATGTCCAGAAAGCATAATTGGCTCCTTATTATTTTTGTTTCTTTTTTTTTTCTTTTAAGAGTCATTTCTATGCCGAATTCAATTTGTTTAATGCATCAGCAAAAGGGCTCAAGACAGACGATAGTGGAGGACTGACATTTCCCTTTATGGCAGTAGATGGAGCTACATCCTCAGCAATGTCCCCTTCCAGGCAGGCAAGCCCAGAGAAGCGTTTGATGGTTGTGCTTCTTCTCACAGTAGCCTCATCCAGAAGGGGACTAAGTGGACAAAGGAGATGAATAAGCAAGGGTGGAAAGAATGAAATAAATGCCAGGACTGGGAGCATTGTCCACTTCTCCAAAGACTTTATTTACCCGACATTTACTAAGGGAGCTGTAATCCCCTTTCACACCATATGATGTAACATGGGGACTCACAGCTGAACATATGGATGTTTGCACCTCTCCATAGCATGGCTGCATCAAGCTCTGAGACCACCAGTCTTCTCCAAGAGTTGTTTTACTCTCTCCTTTTCAATGGGATAGCTGAGGTTCTTCATTAAATTCCAGGGATTCCTTGTATAATTGCCTGTTAAATGACTTTACTAGCCTGCAGCTTCGGTGTCCAGATCTGGAAGACCGTCCTTTCTCCTGCCATGGTCCCTGAGCTGTTTTGCTTCTTCTCCTTTCCCATGCAACTGGTGAAATCCTGGAGATTTTTTTTAATTATATGGGCTAAAACCTCCTCTGGAATATGATCTCGCTTCATCTTCAGGACTCCATAAATTCCTTCAGCATACTCTTCCAGACCTGCTACTAGCAAGTTTTCCTGCATTCTCTCCAAAAGGAGAACAGAGAGAGACTTCTTCATCTCCCCCCACTTGCAGAAGCCATAATTTTGAATATTACTTCCTTGAAGTGGTCTAAAAATGAATCCTTGTGTAAGCACACCACCTTATTATTTATGGGTAGGCAAATCACAGAAAGCCATTTTAATAATACCGTGTTTACCATCACAAATGCAAGAGCAACGTTTCCTCAAGACTGAGCAGCTGCAGCCCAAATTCTTTAGATCATTGTGAAGGGCATCTATGAAAATGTAAGACCATCTCAGCCTCTAGCAGATCCTAAGATGGGTGTGGTAGAAGGGAAAGTTTATTTATTATTTCTAAATCCATTGTATTCTAATCAGGGCTAAACAAGCTGTTCCTGGATGACAGAACCTGCCTGGATTTGTTGATTTGAAGCTGATGGTTGGACTTTCAGTGTCTGTGAGCTCCAGTGGGGCTTTTCCTCTACCTCAGTTTTTAATTTAAATTCTTTAGTGCTTTGTAAGGACTGAGTTCACAGCAGAGTCCTTCCCTCAGTGGGGACATTACTATGTTCTCTGTCTTCGTTCTGACTACCTATTTTTATTAAACTCCTTGGAATTAGTACTTTTGCAGCCTTTACCTCCCTGCCAAGTTCAGTTTAAACAGTCTGCAGCATCCCAAAGCTATTGGGGTGGAAGGACTCACCTCAGCTATCCAGCATCCTGACAGCCAGAAACTAGGGATGGAGCTGGCAAAACCTGGGATTTTGGCATGCTTCAAAAATGAGGCTGTTCCCATGAATGTGTCAGTGTCACTGGCCTCACAAAGTCCAAGAAAAAGTTAGATTTCCTGTGACATTAATTGCAACTCTTGCCTCAGTCTCTCATTCACCCTGCCTATCTGAGATGCTCCTAATTTGTGGATAGAGAGATGCTTGCAGAGCTGATTGCCCCTCTCCAGTGTATTCCTCCCTCTCTTTCCTTATCCCCTGCCAAGAAAGCAGAGGCAAAGTAATTGCTCCCTGGTAATCAGCCCACATCTATGCATTAAAAAGGCAACATCAGGCTTATGTAGCTTTTAATATGACCTGAAACATGTTGGAGCCAGGCAGAGGGAAGCGAGCTTCACTGCGCTCATGGGAAAAGCTGGCAGACGTGTTTTGCCCTGTTGACAGATGAGTAGGGACAGGGCCCAAGCACGGAGACAATTTCGAAGGAGCCACGAGTCTGCAAGACACTCAGGCATTTCCAGCTCGGAGACTTTTCAATCCCCTCCAGCGAGGCTTAGGATCCTTGTGAAGAGAGGAGCCAGGTAAGAGAGGGAAAGCGCTTGTGTTTTTAAATCATTCCACCCACCACAGAGGGCGGGGGAAGCGCCGGGAACACATTTCATAACATCTCTGATGTTTTCCCCTTTTCAAGAAAACATTTTCCGTCGTCGTTCTTGCAGTCAGATAAGATCAAGCAGCCCAGGACAGAAGGGAGGCACTGACTAAAGCTATTGTAACTGACTCCGAAGCTCTCTGGTCTCAGGTAGGAGCCGCGTGAGAGCATCACGTGCCATGGGAATTCAGGCAGGAGGGGCACCGGGGCTTGGTCTTGTTTATTGTTCTTGCCTGAGTCTGACCTAGAAGCCGAGGGGTAACTCAGAAGGACACGATGTACCCTGCTCCCTTCCTGTGTCTACCCAAAAGCAATTTATTCTCAAGCTGAGCTGTGGCCCCAAAGCAAAATGAATTCCCGCGTTCAGCTCCGAACACAGAGTACACTGCAATTAATGAAACCTTCAGTCTAAAATGCTTCCAGTGCAGAAAAGGTTGATGGAAAATGATTGACAAGGGCTTGTCCCACATGAACCCTTATTGGCACTCCTGTCTGTAGCTGAGGCTTTCTCCTGCCCTTAGGTGCTCTTCACCAATGCACTCCCTGTTAGGAGGGGTTTCTGTAGGGTTCATGCTGCTGGCTTGCCTTCAGTTTTAAGCTTGTAAACACAAGAGCCAAAAATGTGGCTGGTGGGCCAGCAAGGCGTTTCCTTCCAAGCAGTCATTTTCCCTTTTGGGTTTCCCCAACTATCCAGCTTGTGCCCACAAAGCTCCCTCTGGCTGGGAAGGACTGTGGGTCGTTTAAGATGGTCATGAGAAGGTCTGGGAAGGATCCCTGGCTGTGTTGATGCTGTAGGGATGGGCTGTGTGCTCCACAGTCCTGGTCCTCCAGTTGTCCAGGCCATGGTCTCGTGCTCTCGGTATCACACTGAAGCTGCCTGGAAGCCCCATGTCCCAGCAGGCAGCAAAGGTGTGTTGGTGGTGACCAGGGCTTCAGGGCAAATCATGAAGGGTACTGCACAGTGTCCCCCTGTGTCTACAGGACCTGGGTCTTACTCATGTTGGAACAGGTCGGTGCCTTAATATCTTCCTCTGGAAATAAACACAAACTACAAGAATTCATAAAACTATCTGGCAAAAAACACTGGCAGTGAAGAGTTCCCTGCTCAACTCTGAAAATGACAACACTGGCAGTGAAGAGTTCCCTGCTCAAACTCACTTCATCTCTTGAAAATATTCCCTGGGGATGTTCAAAACCCATTTTTTTCCTGGATTTGGAGGAAGGTGAGAAAACTGGAGATATTTATCGCTTATTATCTAAGTAACACATAGAAACATTGGGCTGGCGGGGAATGACTCAGAATGAAGATGAACCTCTTGCTATCATAATCTGAAGAGTGGGACAAGCATCTATCTGTCTGTCATCTGTCCTTCTGTACATTTGTCAAAGTCATGCAGTAGAGACTGCTTGCTCTATAGAGGCTGAGTTGTCACCCTTCTCACTGTGATGGAACTCATCAAACCAACCACCCATAGATGTCTTCTGCATAAAAACCACCAGGGTTAGGTTCCTTCCAAAGCCAATGAAGCCAACACTTCTAGCACACAGTTTATTCGCTGCACATTTGATCTGTATTTAGAAAAGTGAATCAAACCTCTAGTCAACATGGTTGATAGTCTGGAGAGTGACATAATTCACTCTATATCAGGCACCTACGCATGACTAGCTGGATCCCTGCCTAGATTCTGTTAGATCTTTTAACTAAATCTCCACTGGACTCCCAAAATCACATGGAGACACCTCTGTCCAGACACCTACACTGGTGTCTGTATCAGTGAGATGAATCTGATCCCTGTGTTGGCTTCCCAAGATGGAAGGAATAGCTTGGTCCTGACCCCTGTGGTCTCTGACACTCACAGAAAGGAAGTAAGAAAGGTAAATGGAAATGTCTCCTGCCTTGCAAATGGTCCTGGGATTTGCAGATCACTCAGTGCTTGTTCTGTGGACAGAATAGGCGGGTTCATCGCCACTGCAAAAACAGAAGTTGTTTTTAAACCAGATTAGATTATCTTTATGGTAGGTTGTGTTAAAGGATTCCAACATGACTATGCAAGAACCCAGCATTTCTCCTTCCTTGACATGGCAGCACCTGAGAAAATATCTTTATATTTTCCTACTTGAAAATAAGTGGAGGTGAAGTCTGGAGAGGTGAAACTACTGTTTACCCCAGGGAGGTTCAGTTATTTGGAAAAGGTGACTTAGTTTCTAAATAAGCAATGAGGAAAAGGCAGGTCCTCCAGGTATCCCAGATTGTGGAAAACTGGGGAAACTGCCATCAGATCTGTTGTCACATCACTCCATACCTTGGGTCTGAAGAAGAAGGACCTGCCATGCATTTCACCCCTAACTGCATACACTGTCCTGGGGTCCTGTCCTGCCTGACTGCAAAACTTCAGGCAATCTTCAGCGATCTCCATCATTAGAAAAATATTTGCAGGCAGCTGGGTATTAATATGTGCAAGCGGTAGCGTAACAGTGTGCCAGTCCATGGGCTCCAGCTATTGAAAAGCAGTTGTTCTGCTTATCTGGATCCGGCTCTTAGCAAGACCGCCACCCCTCATTCTCAACGGGATGGAATTCGCTGGCAATACTGCAAGTCTACTCTGTCTTTTCAATAATTGCCACCGCAGTGCAGCGTCCCGGGGTGCTGGCAGATATGCTTTAGAGTAGGAGGGCATTGCTCCCCAAGCCTTCACGTTGAGAAAGAAAATCCCCCAGAATTATCACATGAGGCCCTATTCCCAAAACATGTCTAGACAGAGTTATTTAGGATGGGCTATATTATAGTGTCCTGCCCTGAAGAACTAACCGCTGAATCGGTTATTATTTGCTTATCAAGGGTATTGCAGTTGCACCAATAGAAGTGGAGAACCCCGTCTCCCTAGACGCTGTTCAGAAAAAAAAAGCTTGAAGCACAGACACCCATGTCCCAAAAAGCATGCGCAACCTAAAAAAAATGAGCTAAATAAAGAGAGGAAAGAAACAAGTGCAGAAAAAGTGCATGATTATTTACTTATTAAAGACTTTGGAGCAAGCACAGATAAATACAAGGACAAAACTGTGGTGTTTTTACCTGTATTTTCTCTACCCAAAACTTTCAGAATTCATTTTCAGGGCAGGTCTTTGGCAAGAGGGAGTGGGGAAAAGTATGAGGATTGTTTAGGTTTTGTGAATCTTTTGAACTTTCAAACTTAGAACAAAATGAAGCCGGATATTTTGTGAAACTCGGGGTATCATGAAACGTTCCTCCCTGCAACTTAAGACGTTGTTTGTACAAGCAAGATGCCCTGATTGGTTTCTTTGACTTTGTAACTGAATGCAAGACTGTGTTATGCAAGCTATATTATTCTTATTTGGAAACAATTTTCTCCTTTACTTTCAGGATTCTTTGGGGAATAGGAGGCAGCTCAAAACAGCATGGTTTGCCAAAGCCAAATATAACAAAATCTTCCAAAAAGTTTCATCCTGTTCTAAATCTGCATCGTAGCAATTCTGATAAACTTTAAATTTGGCAGAAGACTGTGTCTTCTCCTAATCTTCTCTTGGGTACCAAATGTTATTCCAGCACTATTAATTCAAAATAAAACTCACTGGGGATTTAGTACAAATGAACGCTTCAGGACCTGACTACTTCAAGAGAATAACACCAAGTTCTCTGAGACTGGAGAAGCAAGCTTATGAACTTCAGGATTTTCACATTTGACAAGAAAAATCTCAGGCTGGCTGGAAATTCAACCAGGGTTGAATCCTAGTTTAAGCCTCCACACCAAGGGCTTGTCTGCACTAGACTTATGGTTAAAACATCGTTCTCTTGCAGCCACCCTTTGCACTCTGGTTTTGGTAGAAGAAGCACTTCTGTAGCTAATCAGCTACACTTATCTTAACTACCACAAAGACACAGCCTTGAGAAAGTAGAATCATGACTATTTGGTCTTTCCTTTTTGAACTGTGCTATACAGAAGAATATGAGCATCCTACAGCTGTGAGACAGGTTAGTCCTCTGGGCCGAGGGAGGGAGGGATGATATTTTTAGTAGTGAAGGTCTCATGCCAGATCCTACTTCAGAGCCAAATGAGGATTGTGGTAGGCAATGGTTTTATTTTTTGTTCAGGATGAAACTAGACTCAGCTGACCTTTCAGGTTGTTTCCATGGGGTTTTTTTCCCAATAGTGTACTTCCACAGTCTGAAGTACGTACACAGCCCTGCAATTGGTCACTGCTCTTGGACACTGCTCCTCGGCCACTCTGCTCCTAGTGGCATGAGGGCAGTTTTCTGGGGAAGGCTATGGTAAATGGCAGCACTGGGAATGTCCTAAAGGTTAATCAGGTCGTCTTACATCAACCTCCATCTTGTCCATCAAGCCACTGTTGCACCTCTGGGCACTGCGCCTGCAGGATCTGTCTACACCAGAGGACACTGCCGTTGCTGGGAGAGTGATGCCTCCCAGTACAGACTGGGACAGACACAACCTGCTGTGGACTGGGGCACGATGTATGATGGTCTGAGCCACGCGAGGGGCTGCAGAGATGGCCACTCTACAGTGGAGGAGCAGAAGCGAGGGCGGCTGCCCATCCGTCACCCAACCCTCACCTCCCACCCGCCCAGGAAACGCAGACCTGTAGAGGCAGCGTATGCTGACAAAGGCTTTTTTGCTGCTGAGGTAATTCTGCTGCCTCTTTACAAGGATAGAAACTAGGCCAACACAAGCACTGCTAGCCTAATTGCCTCTGCACCAGGGATTTTGCCAGGAGAGCTATGGTGGCTCGCAATCTTCTTCAGGCTCAAAGGTGCTTAACATCAGGATCAGGGTCGAGGCTGCCTGCAGGTAGGTGTCTGGATGTCCTGCCAAGGTGTTGCAGTTCAGTTCTTCCTTTCTTTCCCATTTTCACAGCAAGCAGCGAAAATATGAACGCCTCCCCATCCAAATCTTGGACATTTCCCACCACTACATGCTGCAGATGACTACGCACACCCAGCCAAGAGAAGATAGGGAGATCAGGCTTCAGCTGCTCTGAAGCACGTTTCATCCAGACTGCTTGTTGTAGCCCCATCCCATACGTCCACGCTGTGCTTTGGAAAGGACACTACATTCACCTCCCTCATGCCCTCATCTCCCCCCAGCTGCAGGACCAGGAATTTTTGACCCAGAGCCAGCAGGGACAGCCACCTCCAGGTTGTCCCATGCCAGGCAGCTTTTCCAAACCTCTGTCTGCGATCGTGAGATTTTCCAGTGCATGCTTGAGTACAGGCCCCCACAGAGCCAGCAGCATAGGTATAGCCCCAACCCTCCAACCTTACCCCTCTGCCTCCCCTGGAAAATTACATCACTCGAGACAAATAGGATTTAACAGAGCCAAATACAACCCCGAAAGAAACAGCTGATGCAGCTGTATCTTGTCAGCAGTGGACGCCTCGATGTGAATGGAAGCATGATCTGCCTTTGTTGGCATTTTCTGCTTTGTCTCTGACTAGCATTTGCATCTCCTAATTAAAGAAGTATGGGCAACTGTATAAATATATATATAGCATTGCATTAAATCCCTGGGATCTATCTGACAGCCCAGCATGATGCAGCAGCATTAGTAATGTTTGTTGTACCATTTCAAATGACCTCATTTGGAGTGGAATTACAATCAGCCTGTGCGTGTTCTAACCCAGACAGTTGCAGGCACATGAGTTTTAATAGAAATACATCCACTGAATTGCGTTTGGCTATCCTTTTCCTTATAAAGGTCATGAGTCCTTAAGTAAAGTTAATCTGTGCCCACGCAACTAGGTACGGATTGCTTTCTTATGTTTTTCATCAGATAAGTGAACTTTCAGGTTGTGATGGTAGTGTTGGAAGCTGACAGACAATTGATGTTTGGGGGAACTGTAATTTGGCCTCCTCACACACCAGGACTAGGTTTTCAGATTCTTCTCCCCCAAAACATATTCCTTCTGCATGCACAAGATGAGCTACTCTTCAAAGAAGGGTCAATGTTTTGCTGGGGAAGGAAGGACAACCATGAAAGAAGCAAAAGTGACAGGAGCAACCACTTGTTATGGAAGGTGACTTTCCCCTGCTAGCCTCACCTCTGAAGAGGATGATTTCAAACAGTTCCATAAGGTTTTCCGTATTATTTCTATATCACTTTTTTCTAAGCAACCAGTGCAATTCCAGGCTCGTTTATACATGGGTCACTTTAGTGCAGGGCAGTGTCATGTGCAGTCCAGGCTGGAAATGCTTTTCCACTGACATCAAGAGTTTAATTTGGTCCAGAGGTGACTTTACAATCTCAGGGGTCATCTTTTTTCTCCACTGAGTTTGGCCTCCTTTGTTCACAAAACAGCATGACCTGTGTCAGCTATTGCTCAGCAGAAAACAAACAGGGAAGGAAGGATTTGGATTTCTTGGGTTACCTACAAACTGGATTTGGATTTCTTGGGTAACCTACAAACTGGTTCTTAAAGCATCAGTGAGGGTGACAACTAACCCTGCCCTTCCAGCTGCCAGTGTTTAAATATGTTTCTGAGTCTTAAAAGCAGGAAGCGAGATGATAAGTTAGATTATCTAACCATTATCTCCGGTAAGGAGGGCAGCTGGGTCAGTACAACACTGCTTAGAATGACAGCCAGTATATAAATAGGATCAGTACTTATAGATCAGGAGACTGCTGGTGACCAAGGTTAAAAGAACAACTAATGTATAAATATACTACAGTCGTGCTCAGAGCCCGCTTGTATTTCCTGGAGAATCTGTGCAGAGGGCTGAGCATAATGAGCTTTCATAAATGACCTTGTTGCAAGCATCAAGGGATCTCTGAAGGCACCATGGACAGACAGGAGAGGGCTGGATGCCTGCCAGCTGAGGAGGGTGGTTCTGTGCTCTCCGTTCGCCATTGACTCCCCGGGGCGATAATGGAAATCGGCTTTTCCCTCCCCCTGACCTGGAACAGATGAAGCACAGGACTGTCATGAGGACGGATTAGTTAATAAGATACCGTTGTCCCCCAGGCAGGCAGAAACATGGAACGATGCAGGGACGTGCTTGGGCTGTGCTGTGAAGGCAGGGATGCTTTTCAATGAAAGCCATGCCAGCATGTCTTCTAGAGCCCACGGCACCATTCACGATGCAAAGGGACCTCATTTAATCACCGTGATTGCTGTGGCAACCAAGAGGGATGGAAAGGGGAGGATCAGGCTTCTCCCTGCCCAAGAGCAGCAGACCTTGGCTCTCTACACTCAGTTGAGAAAGGCAGGGAGTAAGGGTCAAAACAATCTCCAGTGACTTCAAGAGTTTAGGCAGGTGAATGAGGAGCCAAAGCAAGGTCTCATCCTGGCCCACAGTCTGCATGAGGCACTGTGCCTTGGGCAGCTGAGAATCATGTTTTCTCTTCCAAAAGCCATTGGCACTAAGTGCATGTTATCACAGAGGTCTCAAGTTTGTGTATTTCCTGAGAAACCGCTCTGCCTTTGCCGCGAGCTGTGGCCAATGAGCACAGCCTTAGCTTTCAATGGTGTTTTTCCATCCTTTACTTCCCCCCCCAAAAAAAAAAAAAATTATATAACCCCATCCATTTTTAGAAACACAGACCCAGGGCTGCTCAGCAGATCAGACTGATACTGATCTTTTCAGCCTTCGTGACTTCAGAAAGCCTAACTCTCCATGGGGCAGGACAGGGCTCGAGTTGGAGGGGGAGGGAGGGTGAGAACAGAGCACTTAAGGGGCACAGTAGCATTTTTTTCTGTTGCAGTATGTGCTTTGGTGGAACAGAGGATGCATTATCCTGCCTGCACAGCATTTTCTGACCTGCTTTTGACCCAAGAAGCATTTGCATTCATAAATACTTGAGTCGTACCCCTGGGAGGTGAGGGAAGGAGAGGAAAGGAAAAGAGTGGGTTTATCAAATCTGGGATCGCTGCGGGGCTTGGAAAGCAATCTTTCTTATTCTCTCTTCCAGCCCAACTGTAAACCAGCCTGCATCCAAGAGGGCTTGTTTATTAGTCTTTGAAACGGACAGTTTTTGCCAAGACGGTGACCTTCAGTTAAGAGGACGATGAAACAGATTCACAGGGTCATCCTGCTCCCCACCATGCCCCCAGAAAGGTGTTGACTGGATGATTTAACTCTGGGAGTTTATCCAGTGCTGTTGTTCTTTCTGGGAGAAAAAGACCTGAGAAGGGTGTATACCAGAAACTACCCATCTCTCCCTTTCCCCATGTGAGAGCCTGGAGAGAACTCAAGGTGGGTGGTGAAGAAGGACATTGGAAGAACAGGAAGGAAAGGCAGATTTGTGGGCAATCCTGGGAAAGAAGGAATAACAAAAAGAGAAAGAAGAGCTGATCTGGAAGGAAAATCTAGCTCCGAAACTGCTGAAATATGAAGGTAGAGTCTGCCAGCAAGAGCTGAGAAGAGAGGTTTGTCATCAGGTTGAAGGAGGGTCGTAGAATGATGGAGAAGATCAGGGACCCATCCTCCCCTGTTGGAAATCAAAGGGGTCAGAAAGAAAGGAAAAATTCCGTTCAGGTGGACTTTCTTCAGCAAGATATAATTTGACAGCAAAAGGCACCTGTGACTAGAATGTCTCAACCTCATCTAGGTTGAAGTTGAAAATCTGAAGAGAAAAATACACTGTTCCAGAGAGTGATCCATCTGTCCTATCTTGAACCTCTAACTAGACTTGAGATGAATCACCTCCAGAGAGGACTGCTTTTCTTTAATGATTGTAAAGGGAGACTCGGGTTTTGAGGTCCAGCTTCCATATATCTGAACTAGATCACAGAAATCTGACCCATGCTGGCTGTGTTTGTGAAGTAAAAGAAAGGCTAGAGTACCATAGACATCCAGGCCATTCTCCACATCTTGAATATGAAGTATAGTTCTTGTTCTCAAAAAAAGACGATCAGAACTGGAAGAGGTACAGAGAAGAGCAATAAGGAGGGCTGAGATATGGGTCTGACCCTGCCTGACAAGAAATTAAGCATTTCAACTAGCAACAAGATGTTGCAAGTGGAGTAAGGGAGTTGTCTAGAAGATCATGAGTGGCCTGAAAGACATGAATAGGGAGTGATTTGCTCACTGGAACTCCAGCCCATTAATGGAGAAAGGACGGGGTACTCAGGCAGCCTTTTGGCTCTCCATAGAATGACCATTCCTGTACTATGTTGTGATGTGTGCTAGGCATTGCACGGAGCAATCTCGATGCAAAAGTCCACCAACTTCTATACAGAGAAATCAGAGGAGCTGTTGGAGAAATCCCTGGAGAGCCCAGCAAATTTCCTCAAACCATCCTGCAAGAATACACCAACGAGCTAAAAGCAATGCTTTGGGGAAACACAGGTGATCACTGACCATTGATAGCTTGCTTTATCCTCAGCTGTTAGATCAAAATTCAAGGGTAACATGAACCCTATCTTCAGCTCCTGAGCCTTGGCCTTCCACCATTTTTGACTGACAAAGCTGTCAGTCTCATATCAGCGTATCCTGACAAGCGGTCTTCACAAAGGATTACACTTGCTAACACAAGCAGGCCTATCGCAGAAAGATAATGGTTTTTCTGTCGAAAATCATTTTATGCCTGCAAAAGTAGCCAAGGCATGCTATGCAAAAGCAACCAGAAAGCCCTAGGGATGTACATAAAGGACATCTGTTCACTAAGCAAAATTAAGATCTTTAGGAACTTGCTCCTGCTATAGCATGGGAAGTCCAGCTCAGCCAGATTGGGGTGGTAAGCAAAGGAGAAAAGGGCAGAGAGCAAACTAACGTTTTCCCTTTCATTTATGTCTTTCTCCAGTGGGTTTAGGTCACTATCAGAAACCATTTCTGTAACTGCTTGAGGAAACCTGCCTGGAGCAGCTCAGTTCAGGTAATGCTCAAAGGGGACTTTCCGCTTTCTCTTCCCAGTGGCTGCCACCATCTTTTGGGGAGGTGATTTCCAACCAGTGCAATGGGCATCTTCAAAGTGCCAAGTGAGTGGTGCTTCCTAACCCACCGAGCACCAGTCACAATGCTTTGCTCTCACAGTTACCTTCAACTTCAAGGAAGCATTTGAGCAGTGCTGGGGACGCTTCTTAGAGTCCTGTGGTGACATCTGTGTCTTGTTGGATTCAAGAGATACTGTGGCTTTTGTTTACGATTTATCTAAGATAAGGCAGCTCAGTGGTAAGCAGAGATCTAAGTTCAGTTCCCTACTTTTTTTGCTCATTATTTCCTCTGTGATCTTCAGTACGTCTCTCTGTGCACTTCAATTTTCCCGGCGGTTGAACGGGAATAACTCTGGCGTCTTGCCTGGGGGGCTGTGGGGCAGATACAATAAAGGTTGTAAAGAGTCGAGATAATGCTGTAACAGGAGCTGTAAAAATACCTACAGAAAATAGAGAGCCTTTTATGTCACCATTGGCGTTGATGAGTAATGTATGTTTCTGTAAAAGGCAGATGACTGTTGGAGTGTCTCAGGTTCACTGGGGTATTCCAGTTACACGTGGCACCAAAATCACATCATCTTGTTTCCCAGCCTTTGACAGAGCGGCCAAATGTTTACACACGGCTTCCACTTTCACTTCAGACAATGTCCTCTCTGCCTGAAAGCTCATCTCGTGCCTGGGGAAGCAGCTGAGATCTGAACCCATCATCCTTTTTTTGTTGCTGTTGGTGGTTTCGGGGGACTTTTTTTTTTGTAACCACGTTGCAAAACAAATTTTGCTTGCACAAAAGCAAGCCATAAACATAAGGGTGAGGGAAAACCTGATTTATCATCATGAAAATGTTCTTCCCCCTCTTTGCAACTTTAGCCAAGGTGATGGGCTCCATGCAAGAACACATTCCTCAGTGCCAGATCATGTTTTGGGAACCTGGACAGGAGTAAGAGACACAGTCCTGTCGCACTTGCATGCCTGCTATCAGATTTTGACTCTCTGCCCCCCAGGAATTTTGTGTATGACTAATTTACCACAGGGGAATGTGCCACCAAGCCCAGTTGCAAAAGGGCACAGTCCCAAGCCAGGTAGCACCCCAAGACCATCAACAGCAGAGTCAAAGTGCTCCTCACTCAACTGAATGGCACCTGAGGAAGAGGGGACATGTTGCAGGCCTGGGGACAGCCGCTAGATGGGGGCATGAGCACACACGTCCATAGGGCCCCAGCTGGACCCCAGGAGCATGAACAACCAGGGGGTGACACATCACCAGCCTTCTCTGTCCCTTGGCATGGCCCAGGCCTCTCCAGGGAAATGGATCTGCCAGCTGTCCACCAAGTTCATCAGAGCCCAGCCATGCATGTATCCATGACCGAGGTATCAAGGCACTCAAAATCTCTCCACTGGGATAAGGTTTGACTGTGTTATGCCTTTTGGGGGCTTAGGCTGGTCCATGAACATCAGTAGGAGCACCCATGTGGCTACTCCTTGAGATCATTACTAAGCCGTAAGGCTTTGCTCTTGAGATCTGCTCCAAAAGACTGCTTTGCTCAATGCTTCCAGCCAGGCAATTATATCTCAGACTATAAAAAGATGTCTGCCCACTTGTCTTGAGACCTCAGCTCTTCAAAACCATCAGTGGAAACAGCCCGTGGGGTGCTCTCTGCTGTCTGCCTCTTGACGAGGTGTCCCACAAATGGGCTCTGACTGAACGCAGCGCTGCTTCCATGGAGCCTGGAGGGACCAGAGCCTGTGAAAGCTTCCCTCCACCTCGATATATCCTCTTGGGGAAGGAGCAAGTTCAGGAGGCTGCCAAAACACATCAGCCCTGGAGCCTGAGCAATGGGCTGAATCGGCTCTGCAAACCTGTCATGAGCTGCATTTTATACACGCACAAATATATTCTCTGCTCCAAAAGGAGCCAGGGAGGGAGGGGGAATTGGCCTTTTACTGGGAATGCTAAGCCCTGTTTAGTGTTACTGCTTTTGCAGAAACATAAAAAGGCCTAAACAGATTCAGCTAATGATGTGTCATCAGTTAAACAGAAGCAAAAGTTTTACAAGGGAACAAGCTTTGGCTAGGGTACATTCCTGATGACATATCCATGGAAAGGCTCCTTGAACAGGCACCACTTCATACCCATCTTGCGGGTTACGAAGCAGCCAGTGAAACTACGTTGGGGGCCACTTGGCTCCTTGACCTCATGGTGGGGCAAGACAGGCCCTGCAGAGTGGAGAGCAACTTCCCTCCTTGTGTGCCCAAGGCTGCTCATAGTTTTTGCAGAAAGTCAGCTTTGCCAGGAGCCCTCAGAGGGGAGCTCACACAGCCAGCCTGTCTCCTGAAATGACTTTTCTCACCCTCGAAATAGAAAGATCCCCATCATTTCTTGTGTCCCTGATGAGTGACATCGGTCCGGCTATTTTTCCCTCTGCTTTGAGGCGTATGAATCCGTGCCATGCACTTTGAAAACCTCTGGGAATTTAGTGGTATATGGCAACACCATATGTCACACAGAGGTTATAATAAATCCACATCCCTTTTCATCCTCTGGCGTTTCATGGTCACCACGGTCTAGAAACATTTGATCTGGGACTTTGGACTTGCAAGTAATTCTGTCCAAGCATTTCCCAGCCTGCCTGACCCTTGATAGCCTCTGCTGGCCAATGAAACAGAGCGTTTTTCAGATAATATTGTTTTCTCTCTGTGACTGAAGCTCCTTGTTGAGTGCAAGAAGAAAATAGCTCATTGTGAAGCCTGTCTTTACCACCAGCACGTGACAAAAATATCTGTTTCTCCTTTTTGCTAAGTCCCAGCTGCTCCTTTGCTGATAGAAGGGAAATCCCTGCAAACAAGAGAGCAAAGTCAACGACACACAGTCTGTACCCCATGAGTCAGCACGGTGAAGTTCTCCTCATTTCCCCTCTGCCAGCCCAAAGCTGCTGAAAAGATGTTGCTGTTGTTGGTTTTGGGTGGGTTTTGTTTTTTTCGGCTCAGCATTTTCTGGAGTCTAATGCCTGCCCCTGACTTCTTCAGTTATGCTTGTGGTGTCTTCACGTGCAAGTGTTGAGCAGGTCCAGGTCTATTCAGCATCTGAATTCAGAGAAGCCAAGCTGTTTTCAGCCCTCAGTGGCAGAGGACCAAGAAGTCTCAGTTCTGCAAGCTGGTACATTTTACTTCAGGGTGAAGTTAGAAGCAACTTTTCCTTCGAGACCTTCTCTTGCCTAGAAACACGCTTTTCTCTCTCACCTCTTCTTTTCTCTTTTGTCTTGAGATACAATCTTTACTGCCGTGATGGTTAGGACAGCTGAGAATGGAGGCTTCTGTTGAAATTCTGGCTCAACTCCAACGGGCTTATTTGACCAATGTCACCAGCCTCTTTAGTCTCTTCTTTATATGCTGGCAGAAAAAAAAAAATGCTGATTCAGCAGGCGCAGGAGCAAATATCAACAGGGGAAAATACACAATGCGTGTGCTGGCTGCACTTCTGCCCTTTATTTCTCTTTTTCTTTCTGATTTCCTTGTTTCCTGCACCCAACAGGTGCATTTGAGAAAGGCAGGTTTCCAAAGCCAGTCGATGCTCCACAGAGATTTTGTCTTGTCCATTTTAAACACTTCCTATCCCAAACCACAAAGAAGATTGATAACTCTGCCTGGAAACAAACTCAAACAAAGCTAGTATTTCTCAGGAAATTTGGGCCATGTCGTAATACAACTATAAACAGAGACAAAAATAGGCGGCAATGAGCAATAGTGCTCAGAGGCTTCTTTTTTTTTCATTTCTTTTGGTCTTCCCTAGTAGGACACGGAGAGCAGTGGCTGAAAAGAGAGGCTGTGTCCACACGGTCCTCCTGCAGGTCTTGAGATGTCATTTATTGATCCATTTTGTGCTCCAGCTTTAACACCTGGTGTCCCAGTGACCCACCCTTGGCCCTCCCTCTTGCAGACAGTCCATCTTGGCTTGTTGCTTGTATTAGTTTCCAAAAACAACTCTGTGTGAGGTGTCACAAGCTCATGGCAATTGCCCATCTGAAAAATCTTCATTGGACATTTCTGGTAAAATGTGTGTGCCACTAACTGGCTTCAAGATGAAACTTTCAAATGAGTCTGTGTCTTTCATTGGGTCAGTGCTCCTTCAGGCACACCTCCCTAGAGTAGGCATAACATTTCTTCTCCCCTAAACAAACTCAGATGTTTAGGCTGGAAGTGAGATTCAAAACATCAGGAGTTCAGTCAGGTCAGAGGGATTTGGGTAACTCACTTTCTTTAGGTGCTTTGAAAAAATACGTCTTTGCTAGGAGCAGCACAGCCAGAGCAGGTAGCGTGGGAGCAAGGCTGAGGTTTCATCAGCTGCCGGGGACCTTCAGGGTGAACTTGAGAAGGCATTTTACTTCTATATGCCTCTGTTTCCCATCTGCAAAATGAGCATCTGGTTCCTCACCCTGGCCTCCCCTTGCTTTGTAAAGATCTTTGAGATCAAGGGCTGAAAACGCTAGATAAAACCTTGGCACCATTATTATTTACCGACACAAACAAGGGAACTGGGTCTTGCAAAGACAACATTTGGCTTTAAGTCGCTCCCGGAGCTCTATAGGAAAACAGTCCATGCACAGACACTGTGTTAGTCACACGAGGAAAACTCTGTCAGACAAGAGGTTTGCTTTTTCTTTAATCTCTACCTGCTACCAAAGTTTCATGTGTTTCTCTCAGGCAAACATTTTCAGCCACTATTGCTCCTGTTAGAGAAACATAGGAGTATGTGAGCGCGTGAGAGACTGAGAGTGCTGCCTTGTTCCATATTTGTTTCAAAATGTAATGAAATAGTGCAAAGCTCACTGTTTCAGGCAAAACAGAAACACTCCAGAAAATACTCAGAAATAATTGACATCCTTTTGGATGTTACTTGTGGCAGCAAAGATGCCTTATGTGTGCATGAAATGTTTGTCTTTGCATTACTTTCTTCCATATTGCTATATAACCATACATAACCATAGCCAAAGGACGCTATGGGATATAGGATATATAACCATATATATAGGATATATAACCATATATATAACCATATATA
>NW_008794449.1:1593387-1606604 GCF_000699145.1 Aptenodytes forsteri
GGGACATGGTTTAGTGGGCATGGTGGTGTTGGGTTGACGGCTGGACTCGATGATCTTAGAGGTCTTTTCCAATCTTAATGATTCTATGATTCTATGATTTGCTTTGCCTTCTCCTCTTCCCCTACCCTCGGGTGCCTGTGCTTTGCATCCAGCCTTCTGCATGGCCTCTGCATGCACACTAGGCGATTAAAACTAAGTGAGATTGTCTTCGGTCACCCCTGGCATTTGGAGCCACAGAAACGTACTGCAGGTTTTAAAGGAAGCAAACGGCAAAGACCTCCTGTTACACCAAGGCAGAACTTTATGGGCTCATTAGAAAATTGCCCATTATCAATCCTGCTTAGAGTAAAACTGCTGTGGTGTAAAACAGCCCAGCAACAATCCTTTCAATCGATCATGCTGATTTATTCCAGCGTATAGTTTGGTCCAAACTCAATCACGGTCAGTGTTGCTGGACCCTTAGATAACAGGTGCTAATCTGCCATGTGTGAAACATCTTCAGCTTGAAACCTGAGATTTAACTGAAGCAAGAAAAATAGGCCTGAAGCTGAAACCACTTGAAATACCAAATCTATTTGAGACGGAGCAAGCAGTGAGGAAGATGACAGGGGATGCAATGCTCTGTGGCGCATCTTCAGAAGCTTTTTCACACCCATATGAATATTTGTCAAGCCAGACCATAAATCAGACCCTGCTAAAAATTTTTATCTGCTTTTGGCTTCAGGCATTTGCTAGAAAGGACCCCTTGAGTCTGATTATGTTGTGTACATCTTGTGAAATTCGCAGCGGTTTCATTCAGAATTAGGCAACAATACACAATTCATCCCTTTTTTTGTGTTATTAGCCTGCAAGAAGGGGAATAAAATTAACAAAACACTGTGAGATCATTCAAAGCACCCTCATTCATTAAAAAATTTACCATTGCAGCCTGACCCTGTCAGGGGACTTTAGCACAGCTATGTGACAGCCACTCCAGGTCACTTGTCAGAGTCCAGAGCTGGAGTGCAAAGGCAGGAGAGGATTTCATCCCGTGTTGCCCAGGGCAGGTATTGCAGAGCCTGTCACTCCTCTAAGCGGAGATGCTCCGGCCGAAGCCCGCTAGGGATTGTTGACTTTCCTGCAGACAGTCGGGCTGGGGCAGACTCAGACAGCAACAAACCCTTTATGAAAGCAGCTGGGAAACAGAAGCAAAGACATCCAGTAACCGCCAGTTCCTGCTGGACAAAAATTTACCCTTCAGGCTGCAGTCTGGCCCCAGCATTCCCAAACAACCAGTTTTCCTGATTTACACCCACACAGATCCTGCCTTCACTCATTTAACCTGTTCAGGCTGCAGTCTGGCCCCAGCATTCCCAAACAACCAGTTTTCCTGATTTACACCCACTCAGCTCCTGCCTTCACTCAATTAAACCCCTAAATTCAATGTCTCCAGGAACATGGGGCTAGAAAGGACTTCCAGGGTCCATTCCACAGTCACCCCATAATCCAATCCCCACCTTAAGTTTATACAGCATCCTTTTAAGAGCTGGTGTGTGCAGGGGGCAATTTCCCCACTCCCTGAGCTTGCTGAGAAGCTGTCCCAGAACTCCCTGCCCTGATGATTAGGACATGTCCTTGGCCCTAAGGTCTCATGGCTTACCCAGGGCACACAGCAACTTGGAGAACATGGGGAATAAGATCCAGTGTTGCTTCTTTTCTCCAAGCCATGGTAGCTCCACTGTGAGTCAGGGTGGCTCCAGTTGTAGGTGACAGCATCAATGAGTCAGAAGGATCAGAGAATACAGTAGAAAATTAAATCAGAGCAGAACTGGGGGAAGAGGCAGAGCTACCTTTAGCCTTGAAGACCATCTGCTTGGAGCTTTAACTTCTGCCACAGTTCTATGGGTGCAAATGTTGGCTCTCAAGAGGACAAAGCACAACACAGTTTATTCTGAACTGGGGTAACTCAGTCAGTGCTAGACCAGCAGATGGATGGACAGAAGGTGACATCCCAAACAAAGCCTGACACTCCCATAGAGCATCCCTGGGAGGGAGCTGGGCCTGCATTAGGAGCGATAACATGTTTGTGCCCATCTGTTGCAGATGGCACCGTGCCGTTTCACAGCTTCATTTCACTAAGGAATGTTGGATTGGTGCAGCAACTTACCCAACCCTGCCAGGGCTTCTGCCCCAGGGGCAGAAGTGTGGTGGAGTTGGCCACTACAATCACAGCTCGAGGTGGGGTGTCGGAGGAGCTGGACCACCACCAACAACATATCCATGCTCCTTGGTGACAACAGTGCCTGTTTTCCTCAGCCGTGGTGATAATCGCAGTCCTTGTGAAGGATCCCAAACCCAAATTGCACGTGGGTTTTCGCTGGAGCAGTGCCAAAGGCCTAGGAATGTTCTCCCACCATATCTGTGTTGGTTATAGCTTATCTCTCCCATTTTATTATGTCTAAAATAGCTCTTTCTGCCCCGGGACCACTAAGAGCACACACATGCCATCCTGTACTCGTTATCCACCCTCTACTGAGGAAGCTGTCAATGTTACAGCATCTGCTGAAAAATGTAGAACCGATGTTTCTCTGCAGCAGGTCCTCATTTTAAGTCTCAGTGCAGTGCCTCCTCTTCCTTAAAAAGGTACTCAATGAGATGTGTGTGCTGGATGCTGCCTGGAGTCACACCAGACATCAGTCTGCAGGAGGCACTTACACAAAATGTGAGTTTAATTAGGAATCCAGTGCACTGAAGCTAAATCTGCTGCACCAGGGCTTAAAAGATGAATCTGACCTTTTAGATAGATTAAAAGTTAAATATATTACCATATTTACCCATACACTATCATATATATATACACACACACACATATATATGTGTGTGTGTGTATATATATATGATAGTGTATGGGTAAATATGGTAATATATTTAACTTTTAATCAATAATATATAAACACACACCCACATATATATGTGTGTGTGGGGGTGTGTGTGTATATATATATATATGGATGTGTCCATGTACCTCTATGTGTTTTTCACAAGGTTTTATTTATTTATATCAAGCAGATGAAGGCTAACTGGGATTTGCCCTAGCACTTGCCTATAAGCCTTTGGGGGATTTCTGCATTCATCTTCCCACTCCCTGCGTGACATGCAGATACAACAAAAATGGGTTTTAGCACTTATATCTACCAAAGAGATGCCACGTGCTGATAAGCAATTTTCTGAAAACCTCAGGTCATGATCGCACATGTATTAACATTAATAATTGCAATGATAAGAAGACTTAGCTTAGCTTAGCTTATGCACAGCCCTATTTGTCAGCAGGTTGCAAAGTGCTTCCAAGGAAGGTCATCCTCTTATCCCCTTTTTAGGATGAAGGGATATGAAGAAGCACATCTGCAACCAGCGTAGCTGAAATCAGGGAGCTACCCTGTTTCTGCCTGATACTGGGGTCGCAGTGCGGGGCCAAGCTGCCAAGCTGCCTGCCTTTCATACTGTACCTTCAAAGGCAGTGAACTGCCAGACACCGAGTCTCCCGCTGTAAGACAGACCCTTGCCCCATCAACTGGCATGAAGCAGCTGGTATATTTGCTTTCATAAGGTCCTGTGCCCCGAGAGATATTTAGGACTTCTGTTAAAATGCCATGGAAGAGCCTGGCCTGCTCTTCTCCAGAAGGAGACACCTTACATCAGGTGTAAATCTATAGGCCCTTCCCTCACCACCCTTGACATGATGAGGAGAAAAGGCCTTCCTCGCTGTGCTAATTCACTCGTGCTTGGCTAAGGCACTCAGGAGAGAGCTCCTGGGTGTAGCACAGAAAGCCAAGCATGTCCTGGGACATCTTGGCACTAGCAAGGTCAGCGTGGTGGGAACATACTCCTGGGGTGTGTTCCTCAAGGGCAACAAGGTCCCTTCTGCTTGTGGGACCTCCATCTCCACACTGTGGAGGACTACCAGGACAGCTGCACTCATAGGCTTGGAGAGGGCTTTTGGTTTGACTTATTTACCTTTCCCACTTTCTTTCCAGTAAACTGGAAGACTTAACTAGCTGTCTGACAGCCACAAGAGGGTTTCATTTAAATTCACTGGAATTAATTTGCCTGATGGGTGTTAGACAAGTTAATGACCAGTGCATGAAGCAGCCAGTTATTTGGGTATTTTTTGGCTCTGGGAGAGGTTAAGTGAGGACAGGGCTGAGAGCTGCATTGAGATTTGGCAGCCCCAAAGGGGAAGTCTGTCTCAGAGAGCAACCGCCTGTTTTTCAACTGAAAATGTATTTCCTCAGCTGCCTCTGAAACTAAAGGTTAAACTTAATTTAAAGCGGAGCTTTAGCAGCCTGGAAAATAAAATTAGCAGGAAAAAAAACTTGTTTCTCTTTTCTGCCTCTTCAAATATCTTTTTTTCTATCATTGTCTTCTCTCCTGTCATTGTAACAGCTCCCCATCTTGCTCTAACAGAGATTTTTTTTGAGTCTTGGCAAATCGGTCATTCAGCACTTCCAGCTACCAGGAAGAGCTTCAGGTTTCCTCGCTAAAATCCAGGGAAGCCATTCACCTGAATACCTCTTGAGCTTTCGGATTTTGTTCCTCCTGACACTGGCTTCTTATGCAGAGGAAAAACGATTCCCACCTCATAAGGTTGTAGAAAAAAACCCAACAAAATACAACAAAACTTGTGGGAATCGTAGCCTGTGGTAGCTGGAAACATGCCTGCAGTGGTGATAAACAAATTTTGAGCTGGGATAGTTTAAATTATATTCTACTGGGGGAACGAAAGGCAACGCAGTCGGTCTGCTTGCACAGAGTCACACCTGTGGCAGAGCATCGGACCTGAACCCATCTGGAGCGGCCAGGGAAAGGGGGTAGAAGGGGATAAGTGGGAAAAGGAGATGACAGGCTTTTGTTTGATCTTATGCTAAAGTATATAACATCAGGTACTGTCAGATCCAGGATATCGTGCAAGGGGCAGATAAATCCAGCAGCCTTTGCTGGAGCCTGCACTGATCACGATTCTGGACACAGTCAGCATCATCAAACACCCCACGGCACATACAAGGCAAGAAGAAGAGGCTTTTTGAAGGAATTTCCCAATGTAGAAAAGCTGACAGCAGGAGTAAAATAACCACATATACACATACAAAAAAAAGTAAAAACCTTAGAATTTGAGGTTTCCTCCCATCCCTGTATAAATATGTACAGTTACTCTCTGACATGGCAGGTACAAATGAGGAGGAGATCTTGCCACCGGTGGTGTGTATCGCTCAGCTCGGCAACTATCGAGTCTAACTTCAAATCAGGACGAATGCACGACGACAGCTGGCCTTTGAGATCCGAGACAAGCAAACCGCTCTGAATCTCATTAAGGCTGTGGTTTTGCCACTCGGCAGTGATTATTCACAGACGCAAAGGTTGGAGCCCGAGGGGGGTCATCGCGACCGTCTCATCAGTCTGCTAGTGACTCAGCCCCGCTTTCCTGATTGAGCTGGGCCACTTTGTAGGAAAACATCCAGTTTGATTTAAGGTGTAGGGATGGGACTCAGTGGATCAAACACAGATGGCTCCATCAGCATCTGAGCTAGTTGTTTCCATTGTCAATGCAGAGAAACAGCCATGTCCAGATTGTGGGTTATTTAACCTAAATAGAGCAAATGAATCACACTTTCTAGTGCCTGATGTTTTCCAGGGATTAAGAGGGGAACTGTCAGTGGTCAGCTCGGAGGTGACGTCTGAACAGTAAACATCAAGAGCGCATTTTAGCTGCCTGAACACTGCCGTCTAAGGAAGAGAAGTCACTTAAATGTTGCCCCCCCAGTTTCACATGTCATTTCCCAAAATCATGTGGTTTCCTGGGGATTGCAGGAGGCTCAAGTGTTCCCTGAGAGCACTGGACGGCTGGAAGGAAACACAGGCTGGGAGCTGGACAGCTGGGTTTCAAGCACTGCCCTGTTGGATTCCCACGGCTCTGCAGTTTTTGGAAGGCAGGTCCAGTCTGCCCTTGCCTCCAGCCAGCTCCCCACCATCCCTCAGCCTTCCTCACCAAGGACAGCATGTAGGGAATCAGCCTTCCCACGTGAGTGCAACCAACAGGGCAGGTGTGGGCAGCATTGGCTTTTCAGTGGAGATCCCTTGGCTTGGGTAAGGACATGAACCGCTCGGATGCAGCGTGATTACTAGAGAAGGAAAAGCAAAGCTCTGTCCCTTTACTTCCTTTTTCAAAGCAGTTTTTATAGTCCAGAATGCCTTCTCGCCTCCTGGGAAGGGGAACATACCAGGTTAGGGGCCAGGGAATACCTTCAAATCTTTTCCCTGATCCCTCTGTGCCTGGGAAAAAAGAAGAGCTTTCCTCTTCTAGGGCATAGGTTCAGCTGCAACCCCAGGGAGAGCTGACCCAAAGACCTTGCTGCGGTACTGAAAATACAGGGTGAAATCACTTGGCTTCTGATAGGCGTGAAGGCCAGATTAGATTATCACGATGCTTCTCTCTGGCCTGCAAAGCTGTCTGTGATTATTTAAAAAACAGCACTCCAAAGGGGGCCAGCGAGCCCATGCCTTCCACTGTTATCTGTTAATTGACTGGTCTGTCTCTCAGTGCTGATGTGCAAAGACATGTCCGAACCTGACCCATTCCACCTGTCATCCAGGATATCAGTTACAATAATAAAAACCATTGCCTTTCCTTGAACTAGGTGAGAGACGGGATGGTTGTTGTCACAGCATTGTGCCCAGAACCTGCCCATTGGTTTTAGGCACTGGGAAATGCCTAGATTGGTAGGGGAAGTCACAAGTGTATTGGACGTGGCTGATAAAGTATTGAGCTTTCCTTTTGCCTTGTAGCAAGGTCAAGGCAGTCCAGTGTCGTAACACCAAGGGGAATTCATGGCTATGACTCCTGGGAGGATATGAGTCACCTCCATCCAGCCCAGAGCAGGCGACTCCAGGCTGCGGGAAGACTTTTTCAGGCACAATTTCTTCTGGGTACTTCTCCGAGTTTGGCCAAGGCAGCTCCTGTCTCGGGTCTGTCTTGGTTATGGGGGTCTATGGGTCTAGCCTGAGATGTGGGCTTCCCTCAACAGCAGCATGCCCAGGTCTAAATGCCAACAGAATACTTCCCAGCAAACAGCTGCTGAGCACATCTTGGCAGGTGAGAAACTTCAGGCACCAGGGTTGGATGGTGCTGGTGAGCGATTACCGCAGGGCTGAAGAGGGTTGTTGCTGCGCTTTTTAGGAAGGCCTTCCAGATTTGTCAGAGGGCTGTGCAAGTGTACCTCCAGGGTTTGTGTGATCACACCATGCTGTCAGCATGAGACAGTCACAGCACAGAGGGGAAGAAGAGGTGAAAGCATCCTTAGCATTGTCTACCCCTCCTTATCTCTCCAGTAAATTCTATCTGAACCAATTCAAGGAGAGAAGTGTTGCCTTTGGGTTCATCCCCTCCAATTTTTTCCTTCAGCCTCTTCTTTTAGAGTCTCCTCCCTCTCCTCACTGCTGTTCTCAGCCCCCCACGTTCCTGTCAGTCTAGGAGGTTGTTGATGCTGTTGTTTTATTTCTCCTTAGTGCCTTCCAGGTTGCAAGTGAAGCTGAGAATCTGCTCTTCTTGTTGGATAAAGAGGATTTCCTGACATTTCTCTGTAATTTTCACTAATTTGTCTTGAATGTTCATGAAATCAAGCATGTCTGAGCAATCCCATCACTCCATCGGCTTGAGGATTGTCTACCCATTCCTGTGCATTAGGTTCATGGAGAACGCAGTTTCTGTATAACTGAAGGTTTCTGTAATTTGCCTATGAATTTGCATGCCCACACATACACAGAGTTTTACTTTTTTCCCTTGGGGAAAATGAAAACAACTAACTTCATTTCTGCTTAAATTCACTTCAATCCATTTGTTTTGGTTTTGTTAAGCAGAAAGGAAGCATTTTGCGTGGGGTCATGCTGACCTCATACTCTGCCTATTTTCATTACACAGGGACTTCATAAAAGTGCTTTCCAGAGCCTTGGACCTTTTCGTTCAGCTGTGAGGCAACTTCCCAGTATGGACAACATTTTCCATAGTACGCCCTGGACCTTGATTCCCATCATACCCATGTTCATCCAGTAAGAGAAGCGAGCGCAGTGCCTGGCCGGGGAGGAGACAGGAGCCTGATACAATTAAACCAGAACACAGATGGTGACAGCTTAGAAAGATTCAGGTTAATTCTTATGTAAAAACACCACCACGCCCACAAAACAAAAAAAAAAAAAACCACACCAAAAAAAAAAAGCAAGCCGCCCTCAAAAAAAAAAAAAAAACCACACCAAAAACAAACACCAGAAAAATTATTAAATTCAGGAATTTGAAAATATTTCCTTTGGACTAGAAATACCAAAATGAGGTCTTTACAGAGGCATGTTCTAGGGGAGGGATAGCTATCCTGGAAAATGCCAATATTTCAGTCTGGTTTTGACTTATTTGGGAAGAAAACAATGGCATTCCTCTGGGCCCACAGTTCTTGTCTCAACTAGCTGTAACGCAGCCCCACATCCAGCAGTCTCCACACCTTCTGGGACCTGAGCAAGCCACATCTTTCATGAAAAATGCATTTCCCCCGTGCCCAGGCTTTTTGGAGGCTGGCTCCTCTCTTGGTGGGTGCAAGAGGTGGAGCAAGGAAGCAGTTTGAGGAAAGGTCTGCAAGAAAAATGGCGAAGATCTTTGGAGAGTTTCTAAAGGCAAAAGAGGAAATCATGAGCGTGGATTTCTTTTTGTATAAAAGGGGAAAGTATAAGGTGAAATTAGTGTGCGCAACTGAAGCCTGCACCAACGATGCACTCTCTTTTCAGTATCATATGAGAGGCATGAGTCACACGCTGTCCCCATCTCTACCTTGGAGGGACAAAGTGCAGCATCGCAGTTTGCAGTGCAGTCTACTGGAAATAATCTCCTCTGGACAAAAGGCGCTGTTGGAAGCGACTGCCATTTCCAAATGCCAGCATTTGGAAGCGTGCAAAGAATGACAGTCACAGGAACTGATATTTGAACAGGAAAAACAGTGCCAAGTGCTATATTTGGGCATGGTTATTGCCATGTTTATTATTGTTATCACCACTGGAATTATAGTTCTGGTTGGAGACCATGCCTGAGATCAGACCTCCTTTTAGCAAGGGCTGTCTGCAAATATTGCAAGAGACAGTCCCTTCTCCCAGGACAAAAATAAACAAAGCTGTTAAAAAATAATCTTTTTTAGTAACAGCAAGGTTGCCCTGTGTGTACAAGCAGAGCTGACTTCAGGGTATGCAAGAAAGCTATGCTAAGTGCAGCCCAAGTCTGTATGAGAGAGAGCTCCTCTTATCAAGGAGTTTTATCTCCTGGTAGACAAGAGGTGGAAAGAGTGAAGTATTGCCATCCCCTCCTGAGGCACAGTGAGATGAAGCAACTTGCCCCAAAACCTACAAGAAGATCTCCCTAAGCTCAGCCTTCCTAGTTCAGAAGGGTGGAAACCTAGTTTCTTCTAAACTGGAGCTTCGTGGCAGGAGGTTTTGATTACAGAAGCCAGTGCCTGGTCTACCTGACCCAGGAGAACCCATCTCTTAAAATCAAGCTTTCAAGGCAAGACCCACTAAGGTCATCTGATTGGCCTGGTCTCCTAAGGGATGCCCATAGCAGAGTAGGGGCTTGACTCCATGCCAATCACAGCCTCTAAATCGCAGACCAGTTTGTGCTTTTAGAGATTATTTTAAAATTGACATCTGCTTTCTGGGGCACCAGAGTAGTAGGGTGTATGGAAGACACTGACTGCCTAAAATGACACAGGGACAGGACTCAATTGACTAAACATAAGCATCATGTGTCATTTTTTTCACCCCACAGTTTCCCAGCAGGTCTCCAGCTGAGGCTCCCCAAGGGCATGGATCTCCCATAGACCTCTGTCATATCTGCCTGCCCCGTGGGGGAACATCTCAAGTGATGACAGACACCTCTGTTTAAGCAACAGATCCTTCTCTATGTGCAGGTGTGTCCCTGTGAGGTGGACATCTGACCTCCTGTTACAGTCAACGGAGACCTAGGGCTCTACCAAAGTGCCCACTCGGAGGTGCCTAGAGCCGGTTGAGATGCTCTGGCTTACCTGGAACACGTAAGCAGCATAAATAGATAAGACATAAGATCTTCAGGAAACTTATTCCCTTGCGGAGTGGCAGCGGGAGGCTGGGAGGTACTGTAGGGCCTCCCTCGCATATGGCACTGGGCACCTCTGTTGGGAAACTGAATCATGTCCCTAACCTCTGAGCTAAATCCCAGCCATCCAGTGTATCCTTCCCTGTTGGGTCTTAAAAATATTTCATGTTCTTTCTTATATTGAGTCTTGCTATTAAAAAAAAAAAAAATTAACTCATCTGTTCTTGTGACTGTTTTTTCAGCAGCATCCCAAATGACTTTTCAAAGGAAAACGAGCTATTTCACGGATGAGGAAAGCATGGCACAGAGAGGTGAGCTGAGATGCCTGTGGTCATCCAGAAGGCATAGCTGGGAACAAAGCCCAGTTCTCTTGACCATCAATCCAGGCCTCTAACCACGAGGTGAAACTGTGCATCCCAGCCTCTGATCCTCAGATCCAGCACAGGAGCTAGTGGAGTCCAGCTGCTGGCTGAAGGCTGCCCATTTTCCCATAACCATAGGTTGAAAAGTAGCGAAGTTTCCAAAATTCAATTTATCTAAGCCCCTAAGCCCAGCCTCACTCTTGAACCTACTGGAGGGCAAGTGTCCATCTCATTAATATTTTGGGACATTCAGAGGAAGGTTTGGAGCACATGACCATATTACACTGCTTTGATGCACAAGGAAGTCCCAGCCGCATTTGCTGCGAGGCGCTGAAAATTTGAAACTTCTTTCTGCCCATTCCCCCTCCTGGCTTTGTGCATTGATATTCTTCACCATCACACTGCACTGATGTGACTCCGTGCACTGAATTTCAATTAGTGGGTAGGGGGTACGGTCCTCATACAGAAATCCATTAGAAGCCGCCCGCTATTGAAGGGCAGTGAACAGATAAATGTGATTGTCTATGAGTCTGAAAACAAAGGGAATGTGCTGTGATTTTACTGGAAGCAAGGTACTGTCGGTGGAAACAGGTCAATATAAAAACAACTCTCGGCTGCTGCATTGAAAAGTCTGGGAAAACTGAGATGAGTAAGGAAAGCAATTTAGGTTGGAGGAAGAAAAAAAAAAAGGAGCTTTATTTTATTAAATTGCAGCTGTAGCTTGCTTTCTTTTTTTTTAAATTTATGGGATGCTTGAGAGAGAGGTCAGGATCCTCATTCTTCAAAGCTGATGTTCAAGCCCCACGCACAACAATTCAGAGCAGAGGTTGCCTTTTCACACTGCGTTTCTAATCTGCTAGCCAGCCCTGGGGCTTTCAGGGCAGGTTCATAACAATTTTCTGACAGAGTCTCTCAGCTTTAGCTGGAGCAGCCACTTCTCCCTGGGTGAAGGTGCGTCAGATAAAGCCTCCACAAAGACCTGTGGGTGGCTGAGTTCTAATGGAGGTCCCACACCTCGTTATCTCTGTGGACCCAGCCCTTAGATTCCCACTCTACCACCCTCACAGTATGGAAATCCCTTGAAGAAGGGGGTACCCAGTGTCAATTAACACGACCTGTCTGGCCTCCAACTGCCAATCCCAAAGGCAGGTTTGCTGTCTTGTAGATCCTGGGTCATATCTGCCACCTCCACGTGGATGTCTTGTACCTGGGGCAAGTTTGAGCACATGAATCAAGGTCCTGAAGTGGGGGGAAACGACTGTCACCTCCAACCCTAAACATCTTTGGGCAATTCACCTGGAATCGGTAGGTGCAAAAGTAAGGCAGAAAGCCTTGCCAGCAGCAAGTCCCACAAGCTGTGCTGGCATCTTCACCTGCATGTTCTCAAAGAGGTATGATAATCATTTAATTTTGACTCTGCATAATGCCTCTCAGTGATGGGAAAGCCCAATTCCCAGCCAGGGTGGGATGTGTTGCAAGCTATAAATTTGCCTAGACTCATCTCTGCTTCACATTTCTGTGTCCTCCAAGCCTGAGATTTCAACTTTTCTGCCCAGCAGGCCCTATTTCACAGCCTTCAAACGATAGCCGTTGCATAACGTATGTCTCTAAGTATCACGTCTATAACTTACACTTTAGTGCAGCCCTCCAGGGTTTTACAGAACCATTAAAAAGCGAGGATGACTCTTTGGTAAGTGGGGAAGGTGTCCGTGCATTGATGGTGTTTTCTGCACTGTGTCCTCCTTTGACTTTTTCTTAGTCTATCAGGAAAGAAGCTTGTAATTGCAACACAAAACGTATGCCCAGACCACCCAGTTTTCTGCGTGGTCCACAGTGCTACCAGCACCAGTGCTTGAAACAGGAAACAAGCCAAATGAGGAAGGAACCACAGGACGAGTGTCGAGACCTCCTTGTTTTACTGCCAAAGCACTCCCTCCTGCCCTTCATTTCTGCTCTCACTAATAGTCACATTCCCTTGCTGTCTTGAGTCTCCCTGCCTCGACACCACTAATTAGCTCTTCCAAGCAGACACAAAAATCCCACTTCTGGTCCTCTCTCCCTTGTACAGTTGGCTGGGACCAAATTCAGGAGCTTGATTCAGTTGGTTGTTTCAATAGCATAGAGGCATCTAGTGCCATTTGAGACGCCCTTGGGTGCCCGAAACATCTGCAAAGGACTTGCAGATGTGACACAGCACCTGTGGGAGGCCAGGAGCAGCTGAAGAAGGAGGGAAGCCACACAGGGTACAGGTCAAGTGGCCCTAGATATTTATGAGTGGAATTAGCTTTCTGGATCCCATTGAATATACTAAGGGCAGGATAGACTTGCTTAAACATTTGGGTCTAGAAATAAAACGGTATCCAAGACATTTGGCCAAAACTGATAGATATGACACAAAACCATAGAGGACATAGAATCATAGAATCATAGAATCATTTAGGTTGGAAAAGACCTTTAAGATCATCAAGTCCAACTTTTAACCTAGCCCTGCCAAGTCCACCACTAAACCATGTCCCTAAGCACCACATCTACACGTCTTTTAAATACCTCCAGGGATGGGGACTCCACCACTCCCCTGGGCAGCCTGTTCCAATGCTTGACAACCCTTTCAGGGAAGAAATTTTTCCTCATGTCCAATCTAAACCTCCCCTGGTGCAACTTGAGGCCGTTTCCTCTCGTCCTATCGCTTGTTACTTGGGAGAAGAGACTGACACCCACCT
>NW_008794449.1:1607258-1612615 GCF_000699145.1 Aptenodytes forsteri
TGACAACCCTTTCAGGGAAGAAATTTTTCCTCATGTCCAATCTAAACCTCCCCTGGTGCAACTTGAGGCCATTTCCTCTCGTCCTATCGCTTGTTACTTGGGAGAAGAGACCGACCCCCACCTCGCTACTGAAGACCAGACAGGATATATCATAGTGACTAAGGTGGCAGCAGGCATCTACACCTAGGCAGCTAAAAGCTGCCCTAGATCTCCAATGAGTATTTAGGGTCTCAGACATCAGACTCGCATGAGGACACCAACACTGTAAGTATGAAAAGGGAGGTCTCTGACTCTGGAGCTGAATCCCACCATAGAGTGTAGACATATATACCTGAGATGCTGTCCACACCCCTTTGGAAACCAGTGGAGAAAATAGGCTCTTTCAGAAGACAATTCATCCCACTTTGGAGCAAATATCTATAAAAGTTCAGAATCGTATCCTAAAATATATAAATAGCTCTATAGCAGACACATAAGTCCTAGACATCAGAACAAAAATAATGTGAGGCCCCACTGCTCTTCCTGCCTGTTCCCCCATACTTCTCCACCCAAAACACAGCAGATAGTATCTATTTTCTTCTGACTCTTTGGCTCCCACTTACCTTCTGCATCAAGTTCACATTTCTCGTCCTTCCCTTCCAATCATGGCAGGATTATACATCTGCTCTCATTTCTTACCCTTTCCCATCCACGCAGCCTTTGTTTCCAGAATAAAGCTACTGCATACATCCATCCTCATCCTAATTCCTCCCTCAGGACACCCTGTTCCCTGCCTGGCATGTCTTCATTCAAACACCTCCTTAAAACAGACACTGGAGTTAGGTAGCTGACACATCCCATAATTGAAACAAACAATTAAAAGTTCAACAGAAATTAAATTTGGATCAGTGCAGAAGATCAGCGCATGATGTACCACCACTTGAAGGCCTGAAGACCTGGTGGGGCCGGAGGACAGTCCAGCCTTCAGTGCTTCTTTTTCTGTTTTTGCACAGAGCACAATTTTATGGGTGCTGATTTTACTTTAAAAATCACATGGTGAGAAATATACATGTCCTGTGGGCTAAATAAAAACTCTGCAAAGCCCCTTGTGGGTGACTGATCCTTTTAGAAGGGCAGACGACCAGCTGTGATCAGTCAAGTCCTGGTTTCACCTTTCCACCACATAGCAATACATGGTGTGCCACGTGTTTTGGCTCTCTCATAGAAAAAGCAACCAGAAATCCTGCTACTATCTCCCATGGCTTTTTTTTTTTATTTCAGCTGGGCTACAGCAACGAAAGATAAGACTGGGATTGCAGGGTGGCCAAGCTATTACAGCAATCTGAAGTCATGTGGCATTAATGAACCAGAGAGCTTAATGCTAAACTTGTCCTTTAATCATTAACCATCTTGTAAATAGCATTAATCTGAGTCTCAAAGGAATTACTCTGCAAAAGGCTTTGATCCCAGACTTTTGGGGAACAAAGCCCTTCGGAAGAGATTTTAAAATCACCTTCATTATATCAAATATGATGAATTTAAGAGAACCAGCACTTCCCCTTGTTTTCACAGTGCTTCAAAATAGGCCAAAAATTTCTTTAGAGTTAGCCAAAAAAGGAAATTGCAAACACCTGAATTCTTCTTATTTTATTCAAAGTTTTTATTTCCACATGTGCTTACAAGATATTATGCCAACCTTCACTGCTTTATCCAGCGTCAGCTGTTACAGAAACAGACTTCCCCAAGCGTATCAGAAGTTGGCATCAGGCGGAGGTAAGCCTCGTAAGAGGTCAGAAAGAGTTCAAAACAGCAAAACGAGGACAAAAGGCAGGAAGGATCTATGATACAAAAGCACAAATGCATGAGACTGAACAGCAAGGCACGTGAGATGGAGCTGTATCCACTCACTTTGGACCTTGTGGAAGGGTAGGTTGTCTAGCCCCTGCAGCTGTAGGAGTCAATGGGAGAAGGGGCCACACTTGTGATAGGAAGAAGGGCAGCAGGAGAAGAGGGGACAGCGTGGTCTGATAACAGTGACTGCAGTTCCCGGCTGCCTAAACCCATTTACATCCAGGCTTCTGGGTCCCTTTACATCTTTGGGCACACCTTTGCCTCTTGCCCTTGGGACTGTGAATGCTCTGGGATGAGGGTTTGTTCTTAATCTGTCCAGTGGGATGTCAAACAGCGAAGTGGTCCCTGTGCCACAAGGCCCCCAGTCCTGTGACTACCAGTGGACACAGAAGATACCATGCTACGGATGCACCAAAATCCCAGTATCTGCATTTTGTTATCCTGCAATTCGTCGTCAAACCTTTCTGTGGCTCTGGCTGGCATTTGCAGTATCAATCATGCCTTCAGTCTAGGTGACATGCAGCTTAGGCATAACCACGCTAACTGGAAATAAGGATTTAATGTATGGCTCAGGCACCACTGGCTCAGGGTAGCTGTGGCTCTGTGGAGCTCACAGCACATTAACCAAGCATTTCCTCAGCTTTTTGGGCAGGTTTTGCAATTGACATGAGGTCCCGCAGCTCCCCGAGAAGGTCAGAGAGGGTCCCACAGCCCGAGTCCACTGGGATATGCCTTCTCCAATGAGAAGGGGGAGGAGAGGACAGAGGTAAGTCTGTACCCCTCCAGCTGAACATCTCCCATTTCTCCAAGCCCTGCACTGCTAAAAAACCAGTCAGGGCACCTCTGTTTCTGGAAGGCAAAGAGCGTTTGGTGACTTCACCCAAGGAACAGCATAAACACCTAATTTCAGGAAGTGCTGGTGGGGTCTGAAGCCAAGAGCAAGAGAGGATGGAGCACCGTTCTCCTCGGCATGACCTCTTTGCTGGCCTTCTTCCCCTTGCAGTGAGGAGCACACGCCCACAGCATCACCGGGGCCTAGATGCCCCCGTGGATGTGGTCTCAGGGTCTTTGGCATGGGCACCGTGTCTCTCTGAAGGCCATTCCTGTCTTTAGAAGTAACTGCTTACCTTTGGGCTCTGTAAAATAACACTAATAATTACAATAGAAAAGATGCCATCACTGAGCATCTCGATAAAGTTGTACTCTACCCACCAGAAAGTTCAGTTTAGAAGAAATGCAACCAAGATTTTTACCAAACCACAGCATCAAGTTTGGGATTTCTGAGAGGCTGAAGATTATGAAAAGCTTCTCTCAATGACTTTGGGAAACTGGAGAAAAGGTTCATGATTTCTGGCACAGGATCATCTCATTAGGACATTCGTCTTAAATTTGCTCACACAGCTCCCCACCATCTCTCTTTATGTTTCACACACACATCCCTCAGGGGCAAAAGATGTCCTCCAAGGCTAAAGAGTTTTTTATTTCAGACCAAAGAGAGGTAAAAAAAAAAAAATCACGTGGCAAAGATGAACACAAAATGAGTCATGCTGCAAAAGGACGCACCTGAAAGGAAACCTAAAACAGCAGCTTCCTCCTTGCTGCAGGCTGCAATGTGCTGCCACATGCAAGGAGTTGAGAGAGGAAAGTGAGAACGTGTCCTTTCTGCTCCACAGCCAGGCACATCCCGTGTCAAAACCAAAGTCCTGGACTCCCCCAGTGCTCACACCCTCCATTTCCCCAGGCAGGGCTGCAGTTGCAGAAGAAAAAACAAATTAAATTTTGCTACGGTTCAGCGCAGGCAAGCAAAAGCTCTGTATCAAAAATACATGATGTTGCAAGCAACAGCAAACTCGGACCACAGGCAAAGTTCCCACAGTGAAGTGAAACTTGAATGTCTTCAGCAGATCGGGCAAAAACATGCCAGCTTCACTTGAAGTCATCAGACAGACGTTTTCTCTTCACTGACGCAGGAGAGGAGAAATCTTCTTCTCTGTTTACACGGTCCTTCGCTTGTCTACACAAAGCCCTGCATCACTGTAACTAAGATGATCTCATGAGGAAAACCTGGAATTTAAAATAGGAGAAAAGTTAAAAAAAACCAACCCAACCTTGGGGTTTTGTTGTTGGTTTGGTTTTGGGGTTTTTTTTCTACTTTTTCAGAAGTCATGGTCTGCCTTAGCCCCACGTGGTTTCAGACACCCCACCAAGCCACCTGGAACACAGGCTGCTCAGCCTGAATTTATACTTAATGCAGAGCAGCAGGGCCTCATGGGTCTTTGGTTTCTCTTCTCCCCCCAAAATTTTCCCCTTTCTTCTACTTACCTAGTGATGAAAAACCTCCCACCAATAAAGTGGGTAAAAATGGGGAAGAAAAATAAAAAACTGCATGAATTTTAGCAGGCAGTGACTACTAGAAGATGCCTGAATCCTAGCTTTTAAAAAAAATGATGTTTCCAAATTTTTTTTCATCTGCAATCATTTGCTGAATTCAGGCAGGATCCACAGGGAGCTTCTGCCCATTCGAAGCTGTGCTTCATACCAAGAGCACCATCTCAGCCCAGGTCCTCAGCCTTTGAAGACACTGGGAGATCAAAGCCCTCAGCATCCTCCAGTCCTAATCCATATATTGCAAGATTGGGTCTGGTAGGAAAATTAACAGAGATGGAAATGGGTCGCATTCCCCCCACCCCCCGTGGAGGCACTGATTGCTTTTTCAATTAGCTGAAGCTGTGAAGAAAGAGGACAGTTTACATTCCAGGATCATGGGTCATATTCAAGCGTGCCACCTCCCTCCTCCTGTACAACGTTAGGCAATCACAACAGAGAGGCATTCTGCCTTAATTTGTCAACCAAGCTGAATATTGGCGTTTAACCCAAGGCCAGGGTTTGCTCTTAGCACCGACCAGCTTCTCACGGCTTCTTTCAGGAAGCTGCCACCAGCTTCCAACACCTTTTGCTTTAATATTTACTTCTTTTTCTTCTGGTGATATTTCCTGGCTCTGCATCTCTACGTGACTCAGAGATTTCCGGGACCCCGACTCTGTGGTGACATCACCTCTGAGAACTGAAATTAATAAATACCACTCACTCATTATGTCAAACTGTAATTACAGGGGAGGTGGGGAGGGTTGTTTGGCTTTTTTTAAAGCGAGGATGTTGAGTTTCCTCTAAACCCATATTTGGACCTGAGCTGCAGCACGCCTGCTATAAGGAATCAGTACGATTTTCATGACCAAAGGAGAGAAAGTGGAACACCCTGCTTTGTTTTTGTCCCCAGTATCTCAAGACACAAGAAGTATGTATAAAGCAAACTCTGCTGCGAAACACCTGGTGTAAACATAAGGCAAAAGTCCAGCAGAGCTTCAAGGTGATTTGCGTGTCCTGAAGTCACCTCTGAGAGTGACTTCATCTCCATGAGACTCGGCAACTTAAAAAAAAGAAAAGAAAAGAAAAGAAAAGAAAAGAAAAAGAAAAAAAGAAAAAAAGAAAAAAAGAAAAAAAGAAAGAGAAAAAGGAAACGAGGAGAA
>NW_008794449.1:1612754-1614980 GCF_000699145.1 Aptenodytes forsteri
AAAAGAAAAGAAAAGAAGAAACAGTGAAGGTATTTGAGACATGCCTAGCATCTGCCGGATGAAGCAAACATTAGTAACTGTATAAATACATCTGCTTTCCCTGCTTGATGTTGTAGATTCACTTTTGCCTTTAAAAAGAAGCATTTACCTCATCCTACAGAAGCAAGGTGAAGCCAGCCCTGACGCAGCGTGTCGGTATCAATGCTCTTTACAGCGGGTCTCAGCACAGCAAATTTTGCCCCAGCCCAAACACAGGTCATCTAAAATCCTTCATCCTTTTAACAGATTCTCGGTTTGCACCGAGATTTACTTGAAATCACAGCTTTTCTATGGTTTTTAAGATTTTTTTTTTTTTTTTAAATATTTTTTCCTCCCATGCTTTTCAGGTTCACTGCCCTGAAATCGCAGTTCTTTGCCCAGGTTTCAATAGAGCCACTTGTAGCTGCATCACCTTTTCTTTCCAGGACAAGGTGATCACCTGCCCATTGCAAGTGCTACCTGGGGCCGCGACACAGCGCCGCCGGGAGTCACGAGTCCCGGGGACCTGCCGTGCCGCAGGTAACACATGCTCACACCAACACAGAGGGTGAATTATGAGCTGTTACGAGAATAAGGCGCGAGCCCGTCGAAAAAGCAAGCAAGGCAATGCCTCTCCCGTCGGTACAGGAACCAACCAGATGAAAGAGCTGGAGAGATTCTTGCAGCACTGTACAATGCTACGGCAGGAGACTTTTAATCTGGTTTATCAGCAGGTCATACGAATTTCGGCGAAGTAATTCAGTCCACCTCATCCTTTTAAAAAAAAAAAAAAAAAATCAGACTTCATAACATAAGCAAGATGTTATGAGAAACGCCCCTAAGTTCTGGTAAGGATATAAAAAAAAAAAAAAATAAAAAAAATCAGACTTCATAACATAAGCAAGATGTTATGAGAAACGCCCCTAAGTTCTGGTAAGGATATTTGTTTTTTCAGCCTGGATTTCTCTTTTTTTTTGGGTGTGTTTTTTAATCTTTTAATAACTCTGTCCGGAGTTATTTCTCTGTGAATACTGCCACCCTGCTCATAAAAGGTAGAAATAAGCTCTTATGCAAACACAAAGGGGCGCTTTTTAAATATTTAATTATTTTTCTTAGTAAAGGGGAATTTGGAGTTGAGGGATCAAAGCAGGCAGGCCCAGGTGGGGAAATCTTGCCTAGTGTTTGGACGGGAGATTTTGGCTGATACCAAACTTTCAGGGCAGGGAGTTGGCTGGCTTTTCCTCCAGGGCTGGTGCTGCTCCGGGCAGGTTTATTGACCAGGTCTGGCCATGGGTCAGCAGCACCCGCTGCCCCTCTGTCCCCGCTAAGGCAATGCTGTTCTGCTCGCGGATGCAGGTTGGAGAACTTCTCCCTGATGCTCCCGACATTTCTGGGCCTGGGCTTGAGGGCAATAAAAGCACCTCTTCAGTGCATGCGAAGGTAAACCTGCCCTCTGTCCTGAGCCCTCTCAGGTCTCCCGGTTTATCCTCTCCCATGCCTAATGTGGATACAACTGCCTCAACACCAATTACTCATTGTACCCCAGGTCCCCATGAATTTCTGCATGGTTTCCTTGCTATATTTAAGTACAGTGCTTTACGCTGAACAGCTGGGACCCAGCGTAGAAGAAACAGGACTTAAAACATCCAACAGCTATGTCCAGAGCCGTCCAACCCTGCTTTCCAAGCAGCTGAGACCAAGCCAAAGACGTAAGGCAGAAATAACCCACTTTCCCACCAACCTCAGCCCTTCGTGTGTGTGTGTGTGTGTGTGTGTGTGTGTGTGTCTTGGTCTCACCACCTTTATCTCCATTGCAAAGAGGGCAGGAGGCTGCAGCAGGGACTGATGTATCTGAGCCTCTGGATACATCAGTTTGAGTGACAACGCAACAAGGATGCTGTAGCAGACTTCAACGTGAGCTAGCAAACACCAGGACCCCAGGAGGGGCTCTCGCTGTGCGTGTCATCTGCAATGCTTGTCCATGACTGCCAAGCTCAGAGCCACAGATCATTGGAAGGGTATCCTGGGGGAAGACGCTCATATTCTCGACAGTCACTGCTGGCAATGGTCTGGGTGGACTGTCAGTCTGATCCTGTACATCTGCTTTCATGCTCGTCATGTTCTTACTGTCGTGGTTTAATCTCAGTCGGCAACTAAGCACCACGCAGGCGCTCGCTCACTCCCCCCCGGTGGGATGGGGGAGAGAAT
>NW_008794449.1:1629360-1653812 GCF_000699145.1 Aptenodytes forsteri
TGTGCCCCCTCCCAGCTCCTTGTGCACCTCCAGCCTTCTCAGTCAGTAGAGCATGGGAAGCTGAAAAGCCCTTGACTAATGTAAGCATTACCTAGCAACAACTAAAACATCGGTGTGTTATCAACTTTGTTCTCACCCTAAATCCAAAACACAGCACTGTACCAGCTACTAGAAAGGAAATTAACTCTATCCCTGCTGAAACCAGGACACTTACACATCCATCTCCCCTAATTTCAGGGATGGCATTGGACTGACCCTCTGTCATCCCGCTCTTGTGCCCATCTTGTGCACTATGAGCTGGAACCAGAGAGTGTAAACACAAGTGTCGTATTTATTTGTACAAAACAACATAAAAATGACCACACTATGGCTATCTAGCCCAGTATTATGGTTGACAGTGGTGACCTAAGGGAAAATATGACAAGATAAACACACAGTCACATTTTTCCTGAATGCTCTCCCAGTGAATTTGTACAAATAACTTTCAAAACCCTGAAAGCAGCAGGACTCTGTCCGTGGCATATTTGGTGATGGAAAATATGTCCCTGGCAATGGAGAATATCCATGGATACGTACAGCTTTTGCTTTTCATTCCCTGTGCTTCAAAGAGGCTGAGTCAAAGACGCTGCAGCCCCAAAAGCAGCACTCCCCCAGGGTAGGGGTGAAGGTGCCAGGGAAACAGGACAGAAGCATGCAGCACAGGAAAGCCTCGGATGTTAAAACTATGTCTTTTCTGTGGTCAGATTTGGGTTATTTGGAGATGACTAATGGGATCATTACTGTCACATAAATAGGATTTTGCCTGAGCAGTGCTATCTGGAGTAACTCTGTTAAAGCCAGTCCTGCTGCACGAAAGCATGAGCAGCGTAGGGTGAATCCAGCTGTTTGATGTGCTGGATAAGGAACTCTTTGTGTCCCCAAAAGTAGTCACCTCTGTGTTGTATGTCCTCATGGGCAGATGTTAGATTTTACTGCTAGGTGTGTTGGTTCTTTTAGTGTTTGGCTGCAAATATCCCAGAAGAGGGACTACAACGTGGCTGTGTCTCTTGAAAAACAGTCTGAGGCTTTAAAGACAACCGAATCGTTTTGGAATTTAAAGGGCAGGAAAAAAATCTTGAGGAAGTGTGAAAAAGGAACCTGCATAATATGACATGATCAAATCACTGTTCTTTAAACCTTAAAAACTACAGGAAAAATTACTTAAAATGACTGAAACTGCCAGGGCATTGTCTGAACAGCAATGTCAAGGTTTGGTTCAGGTCCCTTTGCAAGGGAAATATGAACACTGCAAACCTGTGTGATGAATATCTCATTCTCAGCCAAGATGCTACTTGAACAGGGCCTGCGATAGCAAAATAGGTCCCCTCACACCACCTCACTGGAATAACCCTGCAGAGGAACCATTTTTGCCTGCCGTGCAGCAGAGAAGCAAAGGATTCAATGGACATGAGGAAAGTGTCACTTGGAAGATCTTAGTAGGCCTAAAGTTTGGGTCAAGGCATAGTCACGGAAGCAAAACTGTCTTGGCAGTGACTTGATCCCTGGAGACTCATCAGTGTCCCTGTGGGTGCTTCCCTCTTTCTGGAGCCAGCAAAACTAACCTGTAAATACCAAGAAGAACCTGCTTCTTCTCATCTTATTCCTGGGTTTGGGAGGTGTTTCTTTCCAGGGGATCAGGGATTGGCATCATCAGTTAGGTGATGTTCCTATTTGGTACCCACCATAGGTGTCACAGGGATTTTGGTTCCCATTCAACTCATTCAAGCACTGTCTTTCCCATATGGGGTCTTCTTTCATGGTTTTACTCGGCCAACAGCTCCGAGACAACTTGCTGGTCGTAAGAGTCCTACCTTTTCTCTGTAATGAAAACTCCTTACATTTTTATTTTCCTCATTTCTGCTAAGGCAGGCAAACATTCACATCTCAGCTCCAGCCTCAGCATCTGGCTTTGCCTGGCTCCCTGAATAATGTCGTCAGAGTAGAAGATGACATCCACAGAGGGCTTTCTCCCAGTTGGGAATAAAACCCGCAGGCTTGGGAAGGAGCAGATCTCCAGCATGTGATAAGGCTCAGAGGTCTCTGTGGCCTGGAGACAGGACTGCAAACCCTCGTGTAGGTGCCTACCTTCAGTTTTACCCCCAACCCTCTCCTTGAAGCTGTCTGCCTTGAGCTAAGGGATGGTTTGAAACCCTCATAGCTCACTTGGTTGGACATGCCAGATGCTTAAAGTTGTCCATGCCTTGCTATCCACAGTTGAGATGTCTCAGGGACTCTCATCTGTCCTCCGCCCAGGGGGAATGGCTCTCCCTGTGCATATCAGCCGACGCTGTGTGGATGTCCAGGGCAACCCTTGCACTTGGCAGCTGTGTTTAGGCAAATGAATCCCACCCCAGCTGTCCCCTTCAGGACAGGATGAATCTCTCTGTAGACACCATTGGCTCCATTGGTTAGATCTCGGCTGATGGGAACTTAGACACCCATCTCACATCTGAAAACCTTGGTGTAGGAGTCTTCCTGTGCAAACCAGAGGTAATTAAAACCCATTTCTCCCCCTTGTTCCTTTGTAGCCAGCAACCTGGAAAGGTAAAACTAATGACAGCAGGACTCGGCTAATCTGACATTAGCATAGAATAGGAAGCCTTCAATGAGTCTGACCCATTAACCCTAATCTCATAATTACCCCCATATTGATCAGGAAGTGTGCACTCATTGGCAGAGCATTGGAGCACTAACTCGCACCCAACACATGAATCATGAGCCTAATTACCAACTCCTCCTTCCAAGCCTCATTAAGGCTGGAACTGCAGCAGGTAATGTTATCATCTCCCTCTCCTTTTGGATGGAAATGGCACACAATTACATGAGAAAATGAGTCTTGTCATTTGTCTTGCACCGTGTTGTCCTTGTCAGCTGCTTAGTGGCAACATGGTCCCAAAAAAATTTACATCACACAATGGTCTAAATGTCAGCCAAGAAGAGTCCAACCTTGCTCTTTGGATGACACTGACCAAAATGGGAAGGCTCGTGGACGGATTCTCATTTACGTTGTCTCCTTTTCTTATGCACAATAACCTATAGCCCTTGGACAGCCTAAGACAGCCATGTAGAAATAACTTAAGACCATCAGGCTGCAGGATCCACATTGGATGCATGTCTCACTTGCCTTCTCCAGTCTTCCCCCTACTTTGCAGGGCTGGAAGTCCTAATGACCCAGCGTGGTTGATCCTTGAAGAGGTCTCCCACTGGAACCAAATTGCTCTAGACGGCAGGTTTGCTCCTCCTCAGGAGGAACATGGGCTTCATCCAGGAACGTGCCCACCTGGTGGGGCTCCTACGGAGGTCTCAGGGGAGAGGGCTCAATGGTTTTACAAGGGCAGGATCTGCTCTGTTCCCAATGCTGTTCTCACCAAGATGAAGGGAGTTATTGGGAAGGGAAAACCTCCTTCCTGAGCTCCGCTGGGCCCAAGGGAACGGCAGGCCCATGGGAGGAGCATTCTTGATATTGCTGTACAGTCACACCGGGGTTTTATCTCTCAGGGGTTCACAGAAGACTTCTTGTAGAAGACACAAGGTGCACAAGGTCCAGGTAAAGGTATCATCCTTCCACAAGTTGGTTATTTCCAGGGGAGGAGCTGTCTTTCCTGCCATCTTGAACTTTAACCCCAGGAGATTTCACAAAGCACAGGGAGCTGGACCAACTCCAAAGCAGTGATGGGGGACAACACAGAGGAGAAAAGACCTTTGGGCTTTGCAACCTTTCACTTTTCAGCTCAGGTTGACAGTGCATTCACCACAGAGGTGCCTAGGCCCAACCAACCTGACTTTCACCTGTAGGATCTTATGCAATGCTCAAGGGGAAGAGCCAGAGGCCAACGGCTGTTTCGTTTCACATCACCATTCCCACTGAAGATTAGGCATTTCTAGTCAACGAATCTGATGAGTCTTGTGATCAAGGGTTCAAGAAAGACCTACTGTAAGCAAGGGCTGCCTTTCCTCTTTCTCCTTCTGTTTCTCCGGGGGATGTCACACTGACCATTACCAAATAGTCACGCTGACCATTTTACCACAAGTCGCAGCATTTTGCAATAACCACTCACACCAGCTCCTCCAGTGCTCTCCACAGTGCTCAGTGAGCAGAACTGGTTTGGGGCAGTGACCAGCACCTGGGTGCCTTGGGCCTCACTTAGCAGGTGAATACACATGCGGAAATGCTGCACTGGTGAATTTTGGGACACCTCCGCACCTGCTGGGAAGGGCCCTGTGGGGCTCCTTGCCAAAATAAGGTAGCTTTTTTCTCTTTTATTAGTTAATGTTGCAGCCAGATGAAACCGCTGTGTGGCATTGGAGCACTTCATGGCTGGCTAAGGGCATCCCTAAATCCATGCTCCAGTAGTCCTCGAACCCATGCAATGAGCTCTCACATGCGGCCCCGATTGAACCCCTGCTTCATGACCATGAGTCAGGACTGAGTACATTTAGCTACTCATTTGTCAACTGAGTTTTACTTCTGGTTTTATTTCTTTACATTTCCAGTGTGGAAGAAAAAGAAAGTATTAAAAAAAAGAAAAAAAGAGAAAAAAGAAAAAGAAAAAACCCAGTATTTTGATATTAACACCTGAAAGGTGAGAATAAAAATTTCCAATATTCCCGCAGCTGCCTCAATCCAGGCCAGCTCCCACACCAAGAGATTAATTTGCTAAGAACGGTGTTATTCTGCCTTGTGTCCTTGAGAACTTCTTGAAATTAAATCTCAGGCTTCTCATCCCAGGCTTGCTTTAGAACTCCATTTTTAATTATTGTAAGCAACTTGTGACTGGAAATGTTGACAGAGGCAGTACAAAGTCCCCCCTCTAATTAGCAGCTCACCCTGCAGCAAGGATCAAATTCCATTGCTGCATGTGGTGTGTAGCTCTCTTTTGCCCTGACCTTGGGATCTTGGTACTTCACATGCCTGGAAGGCAGAATATAAACTGATAATAATGATATTCTTGCCCTTACAATCTGTCTTTCATCCAAGGACCTTAATGTGCTTTAGAAATCCTGGGAGGCTCTGGCCAAGCTAAACATCGCACCTCTCCCTGAACGTTTTTTATTTGCTATTGTTTCAAGCATCACGTTAGCATGCTCTAAACAGCAGCGACTGGTGAGAAAAATGGAAACTCTCTGTGTTGGATGACTTCGTGCCACGCATGTGACTCATCTTTATTCTCCATGATTTCGGTGTGATTCCTCACAGAGCCGCAAACAGCCACGTCTTCGTAGGATCCGTGGGTAAGTGGGACTGAAAAGGCAATTCTGCCTCAACGCATCGTTGAAGCCAGGGTGAAAGATGCTTGGCAAACTGAGTCAAAGTCCTGTCCTTCAGGCTCTTTTGTTACTTTTACAGTTCTTCCACACGTCAACTCAGAATGGATAAGAACCTGAAAAAAAGAAAAAGAAAAAAAAAGGAAAGAAAAAAAAATATATAGTTGCTAAAGCACTACTGACAGCAAAGGATGAAGGGCAGGTGTAAGAGGTGAACCTGTGGTGCATGAGAATGGATTAAACGTGTCCCTTGTCTCCCACAGGGGAAATTTTAGCTGTTCTTAACACATTGCTTGGAAATGCTTATCTCCAGAAGTCTGAAAATGGCCGTGTCTCTGGGAAGATGGTCAGAAGCTGCAGTCTGACTAATTCAAGCTGTGTTAGAGTAAAAGAGAAGCAACTTCTATGTGGAGAAACGCCCTCTGGAAACCACCCATGGGTAGAGTCAACATGACAGGCACTCTTAGCTCAGTACCTGGAGACCATGTCAGCTGAATTTGATTGCCATGACTATTCATGAAGAAAGAGTCAATTGTCCAGCAAGTTAGAGCCTATTAATACACGTATGTTTAAAAATCTCCGTTACCCCGTGTTTAGAATAGGGCAGAGTGGTCCAAGCTTTTTCTTTTTTTTTTTCTATTTTCCCTGACTTTGGAGCATTTTCTACCAGAGGCGCGGATCCCTTTTGCTCATGTTGGCTGTCGTAAGTCAAATACAAACTTGCTGTCACAGGCCCCTCCAGAGTACAGCATGGATGCCGAGACCACAAGCTGAGGCCGCAAGGAGGAAAAGGATAAGCATTTTTGCATTCCCTGGCACTCAAGGCTTCTCTAGTCATCTTACAGACAGTGAGGGATTCATCCTCTCTGCAGAGTGCTCAGTATTATTCTCTCTGGTTTAGATATGGGTCATGTGAGCCACAGAGTCTTGGCCAAGGTCTTGTCCCATCACCTCAGGTAGATTCCTTTGTGCTAAGTCACTGGCGGTAAAAAGGGTATAATAATTAGAATAATCAACTCCTACATAAGCAAGACATGATGCAGTTTGGAAAGATCTCCAAGAACTCCTTATCACCATTTTGCATCTAGGTAAATTGAAGCACTGGAAAGTCAAATCATTCAACCCCAGGCCTGTCCTTTTCAGTCATAGGTATGTCCAGGATCAGAGATACTCTGTAAGGTCACCATGAATTCCTGAAACCCAGCTCTCTCTATGCCAAGGTGCAGGACTACCAAAGAGGATGTAGTGTTTGGCAACACTGGGACACCAAAGGTGGGTGAGAACACATACTAATCTTATCACATGCTTACAAGCCATCCCGGGAAGGCTGATTGCAACACGTCATCCCTGGAGCATTCCGCAGGTGATCAGGGTCACATTCTGCATGTCAAATTTCCCAGCTGGAGACCTGGGCAATGCCCACTAAGAATTTGGGTGTGTTTGCACATTCAGCATGCCAGGAGGAGCAACACAAGTGTATCAGCTAGAAGAGATGTTGCTAAGAATTTGATGAAAATCATAGTTTTTCAGGAGGCTATCTCTGGTTGAGAGAAGTCATTATTTGTGCCCTTTGTAGAAGTGGTCAATGGGACTGCTCTTCAGTAGAGAGGGACAAAGACCAAGTTTCAACTGGAGTTTCATTCCTGCAGAAGCACTGAGATTTTTTGTTTGTTTTTTCTTGGAAAAAGCCTACAGGTTGCTATACAGAGGACTTCTAATTTACCCAACCATCTGCAGCAGAAAGCTGGTGACGAATCAACACCAGCTGGAGCTCAGCAGAAGCATTTAGGTTGCAATTATGCCAGGCTATGTTCTGAACCTGCATTAATGGGAACCTCCTGACTGTTTCTAATATCGACCACTTTCCTTCCAACAACGCTGAATCAGGCTGATCAAATCTTCACCAGAAGAGCATGCAAGAGGTCCTGAGGTTGTACTTAACTCTCAGACCACAAGCACTCCTAGATGACTGTTGGTGGCACTAAACAAACTGTTTTTAAAGAGCTCAATCTCCAATTTCCAGTTTCTCCTCCAAAATCTCCCCTGCTTTTGGGCTACAAGTTCCTCAAAAGCTGCTCCCTTCTATTTTTCCAGGTCCCAGAGGACCTGACAGCATATCAGACCTTGGGGAAGGCAAAGTGTTTAGTGTGCGAGCATACTGAGATCAGTTCCCAAATTCTTCATCCAAGAGGTTAGATGAAGTCCAGGCCACCTGTAGGATTCCCTGCCCTGTTCAAGGATCACAGGAGAGGTATTTAAAATTGAATGTACACATTTTGTCAAAATTGTGACTTGGAGCCATTCCACAGCCCCTCTCATTAGCTCAGACTGATCCCAGTTCCTAATAATGGTTTCATTAACCAGAAGAATTAAATGCAAAGAAATGTATGTTAGCTTCTTGGCCATTGGCAAACACAGGAGCAAAAAACGTTGCTGAGCTGGGATCAGTCATTTATGCATCTGGAACACTTTGTACTCCCTAAATAAGAGCAAGTTCTTCTAAAAGATGATTGACGACAGGGGCTTTTTGGAGCCCCAGACACCTTCGCTCACACCAGAGGCCATCCAGAAGATACCCGTCTTGCTCATTTCCATTATGTTGAAACCCTTCTAATGCCCTAGGATAGCTTTACAGACAATGTAAAACAGCTACACGTCGTGGTTCATCTTCCCCCTTGCCTAGAGTGTGGACTGCTGAGGACTGGAATATGCTGAAGCTCCTGCATGGCCTTTGGCTTCATCTACAGAAGAAGCAAAGTTGAACACACTCGATTTTGGGTCTTCACTTTACAAAATTAATAACCAGGCTCTCAGGCAGGTGGAGAGGAGCATGTGTATTTCGAACCACTGCTACGACCTGAGAGTGCAGGGGAGGAACATACCCCACAAAATGCCTTACAATGACGCCAGCTCCCAAATGATTGAAGAGATGTTTTTTGCAGCTCGTTGCCAAGGCTTTTCTCACATGGATGAAATCCTGAGACACATTAGAGATGACTTGTTGTCCTGCTCCATACGTTAGATCTTTCCTAGGCCTGGCAGAGCTGTTGAACCTCTATGTTCACCTTCCTGGGAAGAGCACAGAGAATCAAGTTCTGTGGTTAATACAAGGGCTGTAAATGCAGTGTAAATTCACTGATTTCAGCTGATTTGCTTCAAGTTGATTGAGATTAGAACATGACATAGAGACAGATACATTGCTTCAGCCACATTTCTTCGCTGCTTAATGTGAGGGATGTTTGGTATCTGATTGCAGATGAGTCAATGAACCCGAAGTGATAACTACTCTACTGTTGTAGATAGTACTCTCAAACTCTGTTTTCTGAAACTCTGAAACTACTGTTTCCCTCTGACCTTCACTGAATGGTCTACTCAACCTTCACTTTGTAATTTTATGCTGACAGTGGAGAACATCCTATAAGCAGAAGCAGATCAGAAAGAACAGCACCGTAGCTCCCAATTATTATCTTTTGCCTGGCTTTTGCTTGTTGCCAGATTACAGTCCTCAGGTATTTGCTTTTTCTTGCCCTTTGTATGAATTTGTAAGGGAAGTAGCACCAGGTTTTTGCCTCCAGACACTAGCATGTTTTTTAATTTGTGCTCAGCCCATAGGAACAGCAGGGCAATACATGTAGCTACTGATTATCCCCATCCTATGAGCCTGAAAGTATCCTCTAAACCCATTCCCGGAGGGATGACAAGGGAGCCAAGACTTCGCGTGGCAGTAGATGGCGCTGAAGACCTTGGAGCCTACCAAGAAGCCTTGGTCAACCCATACCCACCTTGTAGGACTTCCCAAAAAGCCTTCTCCCCCTGTGTTCCTCTTCTGCAGTGAAACCACCACAGAGGGACACAGGGAGACCTTGCCACTGAAATCTGGGCCACTTTGGGTTCAGTGCAGAGCAGGACTTGACTTATGCTAAGTTCAGAGATACTCTTACCAGAAGTGGGATCACGCACTGTGGATGATGGTTAGAGGGTCTAACTGGGAGTATGAAAATGGCAGCAAGCCATGGACCACGGAAGAGCCCTGTTTCTGGATAGCAGCCTTGTATAATGCCCTCTCAACAGACTTTGCTACCAGTCTATTTGGAGGGTTCAGCATGGTCACAAAGCAGCTGATGGCCTTCTTTCTCTGACCTCAGTAATCTCTCGAGATGCAATTACATTTATAGCTTCAGAGGCGTGTCTCCAGTTACAGAAGTGCTGCAAGTCAGCTCCAAGCCACTGTCTGCCACTGTTACCATGAGACTGCTGGGAAGCTGTGACAGCCTGTGCTGCGGAATTTCAGGTCAGGAGCCTTCATACCTCCTCTTATCTGACAGAACGTGCCGTATCTTAAGTGGAACTTGATACATCTGACTAAAAAAAACTACCTTGACCTCCCAGGCTTCCCTGCCTGTTCTTCTGACGGTTTCAGGAAAAAAGTAGAGGAAGGTACTCCTTTGGCCTGTTAAGTAACAGGTGATGTACACGTGGTATGGTTGGAGGAGCCACCTCTATGGTGGCTTGGCTCTGGGACCACACAGGTTTCTTAGCTGGAAAATGGAAATTTGTGTCTATTCCACTGGTGGGTTGGTATGCCTGTGGAAGAAAAACACATTTACAGCCACCCACAGCAATGAGCAGTGGAAGGATGACTTCAGGTGGAGCATGTGTCATATTGAACCACTTTCTGGTGTGACTAAGATGAGTTGTGCCTTCTATCCATCTTAAAAGCACAGAGAGCAGAGCAGATCTCCAGAGCTGCCTGACTCCAGCTCCCTATCCAGTCAATGGAGTCAATGGCACACGGGCATTTATATCACTGTTGTGGTTTAATCTCAGCTGGCAACTGAGCACCACCCAGCCGCTCGCTCACTCCCCACTCGCTGGCGGGATGGGGGAGAGAATCGGAAGAGTAAAAGTGAGGAAACTCGTGGGTTGAGATAAGAACAGTTTAATAATTGAAATATAATAGTAGTAATAATAATAATAAAAGAATATGCAAAGCAAGTGATGCACAGTACAATTGCCCACCACCTGCCAACCGATGCCCAGCCAGTCCCCGAGCAGCGGCCCCCCCCGGCCAGCTTTCCCCAGTTTATCTACTGAGCATGACGTCCCATGGTATGGAATGTCCCTGTGGCCAGTTGGGGTCAGCTGTCCTGGCTGTGCCCCCTCCCAGCTCCTTGTGCCCCTCCAGCCTTCTCAGTCGGTAGAGCATGGGGAGCTGGAAAGTCCTTGACTAGTGTAAGCACTGCTTAGCAACAACTAAAACATGGGTGTGTTATCAACACTGTTCTCATCCTAAATCCAAAACACAGCACTGTACCAGCTACTAGGAAGAAAATTAACTCTATCCCAACCGAAACCAGGACAGTCACCTGTGCCTAAATTGGGCATCACATCCCCTGCTTTCACTGGGAGCCAAGCATCACCCGCCTTTCTCTTAAAGGTAAACTGCAATGTGGGCACTGAAGCATATTGCAGGTGCTGCGGTGGGGTATATATCAGTGAAGTCTTGTGTCTTCTTAGCAAATTACTATCATAAAGACTATAAAAGTAGATTGCCGCTGATAGGGATAAAACATGTCGTTAAGTACCTGTGGGTATAGGGGCAGCCAGACTCGGGCCAGGACAAGAATCTCCATGTTGCCTTTAACACTTCTCAGTTCAAATTCACGAGTCTCACCAGGGCAATGGAGAATCACCCTAAGGATCGCTTCTGGATAAAATCCCAGCTCCGTAAAGTACTCAGATTAGCTGAGAAATCCCCTCCCTTTTACATCCTTGGAGACACTGAAAAAAAACCTTCCCCTCGGGCCCATTCCCTGACCTCTAGCAGCCCATCGCTATTCAGCACATCGCAGGTCATCATGGCCATTTTAGGCAGGAAATTAAGCTTCTCACTAAACACCCTTATCTAATCGCCATGGACAACATTTCGAACTCACTTGCCCTAAAGACATTTCCCCTAATATCCATAAAGCTGGGACAGATCAAAGGGTAGCTATCACGCGTTGTGTGAGCTCACCATTACGGAAAGCTCTTCTCCCAGGTGCCACACCTCCACATTTTACCTGCAGCCTAATTCAGTGTATCAGTGGATGAAGCGCTTTAGTGGTCATGGGGTCAGCCAGGAACTTTTCCTCTTTAGTCATACAAGGACATCTCATTTTTCTCTCGGTAGTTACATCAAGATGATCAGGACATCATTGGATTCATATTGATTCAGCCGAATACGACAGGCATATGATTTTTAGTTAAATGGTTCTGCTGACGTTTATTCTGGCTGAGATAACCAGTGCAGTGTGCTAACTTAATTCATCCACATTCCCATATAAGAACACTTATATGTTCTTCTGTTATAAGAAGAATATATATAACACACGTATTTCTTCTGTGAGCAGAAGAAAAACCTGATTTAGGTCACATTTAGTGGTATTAAGCACACCTATATACTGGCATGTTCGTAACTAGACAGATGGAGAAAAGATGTATATGTGTGTATCCAAAGATTAAAATGGCATCATGTGCCACGTATTCACTTCTGCAAACATTGGATTGATGCATCATTAATGTCAAGGCATCCAGATGATAATTTCCAGCACTGTGTATTCATACGTAGGTGAATGTGGGTGAATAGATGTACATACATGCATAAATGCATATGCATACACACGCAGACGTAAAAATTTGTGAGTGCATGAATATAAATGGATAGACAAATGTGTGGTCCAGAAGAGTGTTTAGGTGGAAGTTCAGATGTATCCTTGTGCATCTAGACATCAGATCGCTAGAAATCCTAGCGTATTTATAACAAATCTCGCAGGCAGGATCTCTCTTTCCTCCCCCCACCTTAGCAGGCAGAAGTGTGCCCAGGTTTGCTGCGGACGAAGGTATCTGGCAGGCAGCGTGAATGTGAGTGTATGCCCGTGTGACAAAGAGAAACAAATATTTGGATGCTGAGTGGCGACGGATAAATACTTGCCAGTGTTTATTCCACACCCCAGGGTGGGGCTGGCACTCAGGCTGATCAAGTGAGCCTTTTTGTGTTTGTTTTGTCAGTCTCCGGGGTTTTTCCCATCCTTTCCCAGCCCTTCAGTGGGATTTGGCTTGGGAGGTAGGTCCTGTCGGACAAAGCTACTCCATGTAACAAGAAAAGCTGCAGAGGTGGGCTGGGGACCGGCTGATCAGGGAGGTTTAATGAGCGGTGTGGGGAAAGGGGAAGCATCTCTAAATACAGAATGAGTCAAACTCACCTCTGGGGAAGGGAGAAAAAAACCTGAAGCAGAGAAGAGGCGTTGACGAAGCACTGTATGTGCTCTCAGTCACATCCTCTGCTGTTTACTCAAGCTAGAGGGATGTGAGCAGAAGTAAAACCTGATTTAGGTCACATATGCCTTTCTCTTTGCTCAGTGCCGGAGTCAAAACATCCCTTGGGCAAGAGAAGGAGGAGACAAAGAGCTGGTGCATTGTCTGGGAGATCAGATAGGACTTGATGCACAGTCCTGGACTAGCAATGATGCCATTTCTCCCAGCTTCAGTGCTCCGAGCAAAGGGCGGTTTTTGCATCTCTCTAAACACTTTCTGGTTTTTGTGGACCTCATGACAGGCTAGTTTGGCTTATCTGAGACTTTATTTTCATAATCACACAGCTTTGCATAACTAATGAACACTGTTCCCAGCATGTTTTGTAAAACAAGCACTAGCTGGCAAGGAATTTGCTAGATTTATGCACCTAAACAATGGGCATGGTTTGGTTCCTCATCTCCTCTCCTCCCCTCCCACCCACACTGACTTCCCAGTGCACAGCCTCTGGGCTCTGCAAAAAACCTTCTGGATTGTTAATTCAGCATGGCAAGGGCCTATCTACAGCTCCACATCCATGCAAGGCCTCGTGCAATATTGGTTGCATCTTGGTCAGCCTCTAGGCATTGCCCTCATGACTTAATTGGCCTCACCTGTAACTTACTGACTTGAGGACTTGGGTTTCCCAAGGCACTGGTGTCCTTGGAGGTGCCAGCGAGGTCAGGCTGTTTGGCACCTCTGAAACCCCCCTGCTGAGCAAAGCCAGAAGGAGCTGTGCTGGGAGCCCCGCTGCAGGGAACTCAAAGCACCTGACCCCCATCTCATGCAATTTAGGCTTGGGGCACTGGTAGGACCAAATCCAGGCATTGTTATGCCTGTTCTCAGCCATCCAGGGCCAAGAGAGCAGTTCTGCCAGACCAGCAATTGAAGTGAATTAACTGGAAGAAACCTCACCAGGAGATGACATGTAGAGATGGATCATAAGATCAGTGTCGCTGGTTGCCTCTGTTGGGTCAACAGCAGAGAAGAAAAAGGAGACTTCAAGCCCTGTGACCAAGCAGTGGGAGAGCTATCCAACATCTGCCTGGCGGTAAATTAAACATGAGCTTTGCCTAAGCTGTGCAGCTCGCACTGATTACTGGAAACGGCTGTCAGCGACATGTGGTGACCTCCTCCCCCTTGCTTCCCCTCTTCCCCCATGCTTGCAGCCCTGGCTCTGCTCTCTCATTTTGAGCAGCTGTGCTGCTTCTCGCCTCCGAGCCAGCGCCAGGCAGAGATGCAAATCTCAGTCACTTCTTCCACTCACCACATGTGAGCAGACTGCATTTACTGGTGGAAACTAACTACCCACGGCTTTAAATACCGCTGTACTCAAAGCCTCTGTCTGCCAAACCCGCGTGCTGTCTACAGGCTTTATTAGAAACGAATAGGCAAAATGCACCTGAAGTCAAACAGCCTTATTGCTTAGGCTGGCTGCTGCTAACTTTTTCCAGCCCGGTGGAGAGTTAGGCAATGTGACAATTAAACCCTGCTTGCCAGCTGCAAAAGAAGCTGCAAACTTTTGCCAAGGCATAGGTTGTAAATCAAAGCATCAGCACTAATGACTGCAATGTGAAAAAGTTAAGATGGGGTAAATACCCAATTTGGACACCAGTTACAGCTTCCCCTGTGTGTTGTGACTCCGCTGGTCCATCATCTGCCCCGTTAGATGACGTGACTTCTGCTGCAATCCCCCACCCCCAGCAAATCCTAAACTAGAAGGCAGTGGCTGGAGTGAGGTGAGAGCACAAGGTTGATGAGCCCCGCGGGAACGCTGTTTTCTCAGGATTACTTAATGCCAGGTCACAGGATTGCAGAAACTCCATAGCTGGGACCATGGCGGGGGGGAAGGGGATGTTGGCTCTGGAAGGCAGGGAGGTTGTGCTTCCACCTTGGCTGTCTTTTGGGAGATGCCCTGGGGATGGACTTCACATCTAAACCCTGGGTTTTGATGTCTTCCCCCTACAGGTTCATTGTTCACTCAAACTACTGGAGATCCAGGCAGGTACGTGACTCTGGCTAGAGGCTACAACAGGAATTTATCCCTCTAGGGATCAGCGAAGTGTGCCTGGGGATCCCAGAGGATGAGAAAAGAGACAATTTACCACTTCCTTTCCCAGACCCTTCCTGGACAAAGAAACCAAATAAAGGCTTTGGGCTCCAGCGGAGCCATACTGAATCCCTTGTGCAGCCTGGATCCCTCTCTGACCTCCCGGCTCCCGAGGTGCTTGGATGAACATATGCCATTCCCAGACATAACTATAGTAATAATAGTAACAACGACAAGAATAATAATAGTAATAGTAAAAATAACAATAATACAACTCTTCCATCCATCAAGGGACAGACCTGTCTTGGGGTGACTTACACACATACAGGCTCAGAGACCAGCGCAACAGGCAGCTTTCAGTGGTCTAATGACCCCAGACATGCCTTTTAGCTGGGGGCTGCTGTTCAAGCATGGAGGGGGCCACAGTGGCAGGGACAGCGCGGGGGTTTGTCAGGTTTGCTCCACAGGGTGACGACCTCCAGAGGAGAGGTCCCCCATGGAGACGTGCAAAATGCCAGCTGGGGAGCAGCGCTGCTCGCCCACCCTTCCAGCTAACCAGAGCTGGCATGCAGCTGAGGGCGAAACCATTTTCTGCCTCTGCCCCAAAACTCTGAGAAACAGGTGGTTTCCCACAGCTCTGCCCTTCCACATGCAAGCGGTGGGGATGCGGCCGTTGGGATGGAGTTTCGCTTTGAGCGTTGGGACTTTCCTGGGGCTGTGCATGGCATGGCCATGGTGTGCATCACGTTCACGTGGCCTCCTCTTTGCTCCTCACCCAGCTGCTCCCAGTCTTCTCCAGTTCACCCACCATGGAGGGACGTTGGCTTCCTGACAGCAGGCTGCTGCCCTCAGCCATGTTCACAGACCCCGTAGGTATAATCCACAAAATCCTGCAGTCCACGGACTGCATCTGTAGTCAAGGTCTTGCTCAGTGTGCCTCAAATAAGGAGCTAATTTGAGCACTCTGATTAAATCAATTTTAGGAGAGTCTCTTTGGAGAGGAGGACCCCCCGGCTGATGCACGTACCCAAGCTGGGTGTTGGGTATAGTGTGGCTGCATCCAGGACCCATCCCTGAGCTGTGCCGTCCCCTGCCCCCATCAACCATGGGTCCCAGTTAGCCCAGACCAACACCACACCAGGGAACACACCAAAACACCGTGGACGGTCACAGCCCCGGCTCCAGCCCTTGCCCTGACCCTGTTGGTGTGCCAATATAAACATAGCCTGGCACATTGCTGCAGAAAGCTTCAATTTTTGACAAACCAACGTTTTCAGCTTGAAAAAAGCTCACCCAGAAGGATCCTGCCTGGCTTTGCCTCTGCTCCCAGCCTTACTTAAACACAGCCGATTTCTCCCAGCAGCCACAGCCCCTGCTCTGCTCCCTGCCTGCTCAGATGAACTCCTACAGACAGCGCGGCTATAAATAACCCCAGCCAGCATAAGAAACAACCTCCCTGACAGTTTTATTTTCTGCAGGCATGACCAATCCACAATGATTTCATTTCTCTTTGTGCATATTTGCTTTGGTCCCTTGATTAATTACTTGAAAGAAGATGCTACTGGATTTCCACCCTGGAATAGATCTGTTTGGCAATGAACGCTTCAGTGTTGTGCTTTGTGTCATCTGCCGCAAGCGGAGGTGATGATAACCCAGAGCGGCTCGGCTGCAGCTAATGGGATCTATCTAAAACATATCCAGTTCAACAGAGGAGACAGGGACTGATTCTGCAATAGCTATTAGGCCCATTTCCTTCAGTGGATTTATTCCTAAGCCCTCGCAGCAAATGTTTACGCATCCAGAGGGATCTTGACCTCTGGTGTTTGTGTACTGAAGCATGCGATTTGATTGTGAGTTAGCGTGGATCTCCCACGCAGCCCGGCTTTGAACATCCTCCTACGAAACTGGACCCAGACGGCTTCCAGCAATGGGTCCCGCAGCTGTTTATCGCAAATCACCTCTTCAAAACAGCAGAGGGATGTAACTGCTGCTTCATATTTCATCTGACCTTTGCACAGAGGCAAATGCAGCCCCGTTTGAAGTAGATGGCCAATTTGCTTGTGTTCATTAGCACTTCAAATATCAGCTTCCTGGACAGTATGTATTTATTGGTTATTGCTTGTATTTCTTTTTGCACTGACTTTGATCCATAACCCGCAAGAGATGCACAGACATGAGAACTCCTGTAATCCCACAGCCAGTGGATGGGCTGGACATTATGATTGTGTGGGGTCCTGCCTGCTCTTGGCAAACATCAGGCTTTGCAAAAACCCTGGCTGTGCCACCAAAGACAAACCATGAAGCCCAATCCTCCCTCCCAGGCCAGCACAAAAACCCACCAGCGCAACCAGAAAGGGAAATATTGTGCAATGCATTGCACTGCCATTGGGAAATACCAGAGGGTTTCAGATTCCCAGGTTACATGTGTGGAGAAAAAAAAATAATAAAGCTTCCCAAAGAAGCTGCAAAACTCACATTACAGGCTCGGACACACGACCGAGCTATTGCAATGGCAGCCCATCAGCCAAATCCCAGCTGCCCAACACGTGCGTGGTCTCACCCTGCGGCAGGCGTGCAATTGCCTGGCTTAGCTTAACCTTCACAGCACCGCTGAGTCAGCCTCTCTGCAGGCAAATCGGCTTCACAGCCATAGCAGAGTCTTCCCGGGCTGGCTGACATCCTTGCAGCCCTTAATCGGCACCGGTCCCGTCCTTCTCGGCCCTCGGAACAGCCGTGCAAGTACACAGACAGCAGCAGCTTTGCTAGGAGCAGCGTCAGGAGGAAGCAGCCAGCCGCAGACATGCTCAGATCAGATCAGCAGATAGGAAGGTAATTAATACCTGAGTTAAAACCACCGAGGACACACAGGTGGGCTTTTTGTTTGAGCCTACCTCTCCCAGCCTTTATCCCTGTCCGGGGCATTGCTGGCCATCCAGCTCACGTAGCTTCCAAGAGCGTTTCAAGGGATGATAGTGAGATGCCAGAGACACCACGCTGAGCCGTATCTGCATTCCTGAGCCCGTAGCTCCTCTCTGCCGGGTCTCCCAGGAGGTGCCTGGAGGTGACCTGTTGTGTGGGCGAGGTGGGCGTCCAGCCTCGTGCGAGATAAGGGCAATGAAACCCCCATTTCATCTTTCATGAGTGATGAAGGGCCATCCCCCATTCTGTCATCAGTGGTGCTTCTTCCCCCAGCGTTACTGCAAGTTAATCCAGTGCGGCGTTTTCCAAAAAAGGAATGTTTTGCCAAAAAAAAGCCAACGCTTTGTTTAAAACGTCTTCAGCAAAACAGGGAAAATGATGTGACGTTCATGGGGTCGAAAGGAGCTTTAGAAATTTAGAATAATATTGGTTTCCATCCCATTGGGACAGGAAGATGTTTTTATTTTTATTTACATTTAAAAGAGAAGTTCTCTGGTGAACCGAAAGCCTTGGGTTTCAGCCAGCTTTAACCACGAGTCTTGCAAACCCTTTATTACAACTCTTCTGACTTAATTCACTTTCCTCCCAGCCCCATCTCTCTCCAGGGTTTACAGACTCTTGCAAGTGATTTTATGTAACGGATGCAGATGGACTTCTCTCACCTCTGCAACAGACCCAGTCATGGGCAAAAACATGCCAGAAGAAGAGGCTTGAAATTAGTCTCTGTGCAATGGCCATGCTCAGAAATACTCACTATAAGCCTGCACACTGGTTTAGCAAGTCTGGAAAGGCATCCCAGTCATTATTACAAATTAATTATGGTGAATATTAGTGCTTTATTATTTTATTATGCTTTGCTTACACAGCACCCAGTCCCTGCTGGGTAATTTATAGTTAAATAAGAAAATAACTTCCCTGCCCCAAGTAGCTTCTATAAAGTGGGCTCATCCACACCAATGGGGCCTGTAATGGTGCAGAAATGTTGCTGAGAACGTGCCCAAATAGATTATATCCTCTTAGGAAAAACTTAGAGAAAATATTAGAAAGATAAATCAAAGTGGTAGCTGGAAAGGCATTGGGATTTTGTGGCAATGACTCTGACGCTGTAGATGGGTACATCTCAGGTAGAAAGGGCAACCTCCTCCTCCAAGAACCTGCCCTGGGGATGACTCCCAGATCTTTTCTCTCACCTTTCTCCAGTAGGTTAAAGCCACCAGTGCAGACCCCAAAAAAACTGACGTCTAACCCTTGTACCCATACAGCCGAAACTGGGCGTGGGGAGCTGCTGGTGGTGGTTGAGCAGTTATAGAGTGGGTTAATGAGCAGGATGTCTGTAGTCTGTCAAAGGATAAAAGGTGGCCGCGGAGTACTGCGCAAGGAGGACAGGCTTGGGAGATGCCTACACATTGCATAGAAAACACAGAGCAAGAAGCGAACGCGTGGCGCTGCAAATGCCTAGCGAATGCTAAAGGATGGGGCAATTAGAAAGAGTAAGGTGGATGCGTGGCAGAAGAGCACGTCTGCCACTTGTCACAGATGAATCAAGGCTGGGCAGAAGGAAGAGCGAGTGAGTCAGGGTGCCTGGTTGGTAGGGTAGTGTCACCCATCGTAGTGGGTGACATTAATACTGTCTGGAAGGTAAAAGAGCAGCCCTGGAACAGCCGGAGTAGGTCACAGCCCTTGCAGCACCGTCAGTGGGAGTACCAGGAAGGAAATCAGCCATTAACACTTGTACCATCACCCTGAAATCCAGGTCAGTGGTGTGATCTGCCTGTGGAGACACCCCCGAGGACAGCTTGCTTGCAGCACAGACTGGATGAGGCGACCAGGTACCCGTATGAGCGCTGCAGCTTCCTTCCCCTCCTTTCTTACTGGTCCCTCGGTGCCCTCAAGTAATGAGCAGGTAGAGATGGACCAAGAACCAGAGAAATGCATGGTGACATTTGCTTCTCCATGCTGCCATATGGTGGGACTCCTGCTCCCAAGGGAGGACATCGGTATTTTTAGATACCTCCCACCTCCCCTAAAGCAACACATTCCCCGCCAGCCTTCTCGTCTCTTCATCAGGAAGAGGCAGCTCTGCCCACAGGTTGGCATCCAGCTTTGGTGGAGGCATCCAACGCAAGCTAACACAGGCTCTCCAGTCTGGTTTGGATGACATTTATCAAAATGCTGGGTTTTCTTTCTGCTGATGCTGAGTCAGTTGTTTTGGTGGATAAAGGCAGCAAAAGGCAAGACCCAGCTCTGGAAATACCTCCTCATAATGACCAAAATCACAGCTTAATTGTGGGGTTTGAGCTGCAGCTAGAAATATCTGGATTTGGGGCTGTGCTCATTCTCGAGCTGCCCTCCACCATGGTAATTATTCGTTAGGTCTTAATTACTGTTTCTCTTCATAGCTCCAATTCAGCCGTGCTTTTCAGTCGCAACGTCTGCTGCCATTCACTTTTCTAACTTCTGCACCAGGCCACCGGTTGGTACAAATTTTTGCCAACATTGATTTCAGTACGAAGAGCACTCAGATACCTCTTGGGGCAGTAAAGACCAATTAATGTTTGCTGTGTGTCTGACTAGGAGTGGATGCAATGTAAGAGTCTGTACCTTGTACTAGAGGGAGAATCAATTCACAAAGCCTGTGTGATCTTGAACGTTGTCTCATCACCATCCCTTCAGATCATGCTAGCTCTGAGTCTTCTTAGATCAGCAGGAAATTATCTTCTCACTTTGCCAACAAGCTGGGTGGACAGATGCATCAGTTGGGTTTTGTCTGGCTTGTCATGAAGCTCAGTAATCTTGCCATGGTCTTATCAGGTTGCAAATTAGATTTCCTCTAGGATCGTGGGAGATAACATTCAAGAAGACCTCTCGAGGCACTTAGCCCATCGTCAGTTGGGTTGGAGCTGCCGGGTCCTCAAGGGATAGTGGTGGCTCATGAGGGAAGAGACTACCAGGAGATCTGAGGCCTGGCAACACTCAGTACACCGTTGACCGATTTCTTTGTATTCTGTTGCTCTGTGGACTGTCTCATGTTGACACGTCGGCTGGTGCATCAGACCACGAGGAAAGCACGGAGCAAACCTTACAATGAAGGTTTCCCAGGGCACAGAGCCCAGCCTGGCCCCAGCGGCAGCAAGGACTGGTTCCTCCCATGGTCTCCCCAGACCAGGCACAGGTCCTGGGGAGTGGACCACGGAGCAGGACAGAGGATCAGCAGGATGCAGCAGGGCACTTTCAGAGGGAACATGAGACATGAAGCCAACTTTGTGGATGTAGGCACTGTACGTGAATTTTGGGGGTATGACAACCATTTTGGCGTTGACTTTTACCACTATTCCTCCGTCCACGTGATGTAATTTCTCATAGCATTGCTGACAACTAGATTCAGTTTCAATTCACTTTTTCTATCCAGTTCCTTCCCAGAAGCACTCCCAGCAGAAGGCCACTCCCAGACCAAACATTTAAGGTCTCCCCTGAGTCCTGCCATGGCTGCAGAGAACAGCAGCTCTGCAAACGGAGGCCAGATCGTCCACGGCGACCAGGTCATACCCCAGGAGGAAAGAGATTAGAAAGGAAAAGCACATGGCTGGGGAAATGACACGATCTGATTTCTCAAGTGACCTGTTGTCTGGGGAAAAAAAAAAAAAAACCCTCTGTGTATTTATCCAGAAAGTTGCAAGGGGCCGTCACAAGGTATGGCACCGGCCAGCTATTTCGAAGCAGCAGCTCAAAGGCAGCAATGTTTCCGAACGGCTCTGATGGCTGCTCCTCATTGCTGCACAGGGTGGGAAGCAGGGCTGGGAGGACGCTCTGCAGTGGTCAGGAGGGTAAGAGAGGGGCTGCAGATGGAGGTTTCTCCAGCAGGACCAACTCATAGGGCTTAGAAGCATCAGAGCAGGCCCAGCTGCAGACTGGATGGCTGTTGCTGGTGGCATGGCTACTGTTGTCCCCTTCCTTTCCTTCTAGGTGGGTCCTCTTTTACTTGACCTTTTAAATTCAGAGAGGTTTTCAAAAAACACTCTAAATCTGTGTGGTTTTTGGAAAGAGCAGGACTTCAGCGTGGTAGGTCTTCCCATCTACTGCTAGTGGGACATTGCCTGGTGAAAAACGAAGGCGTGCATGGCCAGGGGTGGAAGAGGCTCTCAGTGCCACGATGGGCAGGTGGGAAGAAGGGGAGCCAGCAGCTAGTGGTGACTCCCTTGAAGGCAGGCAAGCTGAAGGATGGGACCAGCGTGGGACCCTTGCCCACTTGACTGGGGAGGCCGGCAGAGACGTGCGGTGCCAGGGCCCAGGGACCCCTCAATGGGCAGGGGTGAGGTGGGAGGAGAAGGGCTTAGGCTCCGCAGCAGGAGCCACAACAGAAGGGTTTTACTGGGGCCATGAAATTGCCGGGAGCGAGTTTGCACCCCCCCAGACCCACACTGAGCTCATGGGAACAGGCTGTTTCACACCCAGGGAGGGGGCAGCTCAGACCCACACTGAGCCTGACCGCTCACGGGAACGGGCTGTTTCACACCCAGGGAGGGGGCAGCTCGGGGAGAGGAGCCTGGTGCTGCCCCATCGCACCCCTCAGTGTCGGGGAGGAGAGAGGACACAGGTGCACACACGAGCAAGGGAAATGCAAGGGTCAAATATTCACATCCATGCAGCCTTCCCTTAGCCACGAACGAAGCCCGGGCTCTGAGCCCACCCTGGGGATGGGGAAGGGACCCTGGCATTTAGCAGGGTTTAGGCACGGACCAGAGAGAATGTGATTTACACAGGCCTGTGCACAGCTGCAAAATAAACTTGCCATATTTCAGTAGAAATATATGCCTTCCCAGGACGTCTGTGTTGTAGCAAAAGTGCACAAATGCATTTAGATACCTGGAGCTGTTGCAAATAATTCCCATTAGAGCCACAAGCAGCAAGTTGTTTTCCCCTGCAAAGCAACCCCCCAAAATATCCATTTCTTTTTATTTTTTCTTGCAGGAGGAAAAACAAACAAAAAAATACCCCTCAAACCCCATGACGTGATGGCTGTCACTCCCCAGCCGGAGGCAGGTGAGCAGGGTGCTGGCTGCGCTTCATCCAACATGTTGCATTGTAAAGGTTTGCCCGTGGTTTATTTAATCCCTTGCACGTATCAGACACATTCCTGAGCCATCAATCGGAGCTGAGTCAGCCAGCGTGACTGGTCTGTCCTTTTTTTATTTTTTTTTTTTTAGCAATCACAAGTTCTCTAGCCTTGTTTGCCAGCAGTGAGCTGGGTTGGTTTGTTTTGTTTTGTTTTTTAATGAAAATGGGACTTGACTGGGAGCAGGGAAATGTTCCTGTTACCAAGTATAACCTTTAAAGCCGCCCTGCCTTGAGGAACGTCTCCTCTCTGCGGCGCTGCAAAATGCATCACATGGAAGAAAAATAAAGGATGCTGCCTGGGATGGCGGTGGCCCATGAACCCCCTTCCTTGCACAGCTCTCCTGCGTGGATGGCATGATACAAGCCCCATCGTGCCCCCTGCACGCAGAAAGAGGAGAAAAGGCTTTTCGGAGGGGGTGTTTTCTTGCAGAGCAGCCTTGAATGTGCTGCCCACAGCCACACTCCGGGAGGCAAAGCCTTCCCCCTGTGCTCCCCCCACAAGGACAAGGTTATCACGGCTTCAAAACAGCCGTTCAAAACAGCCCCTGCCCACCCCGGGGAAGGCAGGGGAGCAGCACTGCTGTTGTGGCTACACGCGATCTCAGCCCACCGCGGCTGGCGGCGTTATCGAAGCCCCCGCATCCTCGCGGAACTCTCTGCAAAGCGGGTGCAAGGCTACGCTCCCTGCCCTAAAATAAGGCAAGCGCGTTTCGTCTCTGCTTGGGTCAAGGAGACGGCCGGGTTGCTGGAGATTAAAAAAAATAATAATAATTAAAAAAAAATAATAATCTTGCGGTTTCTGGATTTCCCAGAGAGCATGGGTCATCCCTGCCCCCAGGATGCTTGCAGGGATGAGCATCGCCCTAAAGTCTCGCGTGTCTGCGTGCGCACCTAGAAAAAAGTTATTGCAGATGCCTCAATCAAGCTTAAAATCAGAGACCCCCCCTCTCTGGTGAGGGGCCCTATAGCACAGGGCAATCAGGAGAAGGGAGAAGGCAGACAGCCCCTGCGCATCCCAGCTGCAGCGCAGCAAGCCCCAGCCCAAAGCAAGGCTGAACCTGCTCTGAAAGCCTGGGGAAGATCAGAGCAAGGGTTGCACGTCAGCCAGCAGTAGCTGCCCACAGAGCTGAGCTTGAATACACAGTGGTCCACACCCTTTTCCCTCCTTTTGCTCCCAAAAAGCTTCCAGAGATACAACTGCTCGAGGGGGACGAGCCTCCAACCACATGGGGAGCATCCACCCAAGATGTGCTCTGGAGCATCGCGTCCAAATTACACCTTTCCCTGCCTCCTCCCCCTCCTTTTCTCTGGAGTCAGGGAGGGAAAAAAAAAAAAAAAAGAAACCCAAAAAAAAAGAAACAACTTTGCAGGGAATTTTACAGCTTTGCTTGTGGGTGGCATCTGCTCTTTCCTGCCTTCAGGGCAAAGACAGCTGTGAAGTCAGAGGACAGCTCTTGTCCAGCCCTTCAGCTTCATTTAGCACCAAATCAATTTTAAGCAAGTATTTGGTTTCAAGAACTGTGCCAGGTTTGAAGAAGCGGCTAGTCCTGCTTAACTTGCAGCCTAGATGAAGATCTAGGCAGGACATACTGCAGCACATCACCTTTGTACTCAACAGTACAAAGCAGAGCTTGGGGGGTATTCGCTTGCCCTAAGTAGGTGTCAACACTTGTTCGGAGGAATCACACCCTCAACTCCACTGATGAGCTCTTCAAAATTGCTGTAACGCGGT
>NW_008794449.1:1654268-1656271 GCF_000699145.1 Aptenodytes forsteri
CAGGCCCCCCCCCCCCACCCGCCTGGGCTGCAGCATCGCTGCCCCGTCCTCGGCTCCGTTAACCAAAACACGACGGGCAGCGAGTTTCTGGGGCAGCAGATGATGGCACGGGGCTGACACCATCCCACCTACCACCAGCCCCTCCAGCAGGAGAGGACCTCTCTGCTGCTCAGAGACCAATTTTCCCCTTGCTGGAAAAAAATGCCAGGCTTCTTGTAGGACCTACCGAGACTTCTATTATTCCCAAAGGAAGAAAGTTTAGGGTAATTAAGTTTTTTTGCTGTTTGATTTTTTTTTATATATTTTTTTATATATATACATATACACACACACACAAATACACGCCAAAACATCTGCAGAATTACATGTTTACAGGATTGATCACAGGGCAGCCAGACGTCATGTTTGCATTTGCTGGCTTATCTTTTTGTAGCAGGAGGAGAAAGATAAAACTCCCCAGGAAGGAGGCTGAAAAGACAAGTGACTCGCCTTCCCGAAACATTCATTTTTCTCAAAGTCAGAGAAACCAAAAGGGCAGATGTCAATCGTGCACACAGGGAGAATTCTGCTTTTAACGAGGTTATTAAAAAAAAAAAAAAGGGGGGGGTGTTTTTTGTTTCATCTGTACAGGAATATAATACACATATGCACAAGCTCACACAGGCAGGGCACCGCCGAGACCGTCTCTCCCCCGGTCGGATACGGAGCAAGCGCGGTCCCGGCCCCCTCCCGCCGTCGGTGCCGCTCCAAGCACGTGCTTTGGCTGCACGAGGCTGAAGCGCTAGGCACTGTGGTTCGCCTTTTCCCCAAAGGAAAAACAGACCAAACCCCCCCAAAAAAACCACACACACACAAAAAAAATCATCCTTTCTCCCCAAACGTCTCTGCTCCCATCTGTAGGGATGTTGTTTCCTACCCAGGAGGTCGGGGAAAGCCATGGGAAGGATGAAACCAAAGGGCTGCCCATCTCCAATCCCCCAGCCCAGCGCTGCAGGAGGGCTTGGCTGCCTTCACCTCCTGCCTCCAGCTCAGCCGTGCAGGCAAAGAGCACGAGATGGCCATGGAGAAGATGCTGCACATCGGAGTGGGGGGGAAAAAAAAAAAAAAACAACCCAAAATCCTTAAAAAAAAAAAAATTTCAAAATCCACAGACTTTTGCACAAAGCAATAGTGGTTAATTGCCATTTTTAACCACTGTCTCACAGCCCGGGACAGGCTGCCAAGAAGGGATCTCGCGTATCAAACCACTGGGAGTTGGCTGATGGAGTCTAAGTCAGGACCTCGTCCCATTTTTACACACACACACACACGCACACACGCCCCCACCTTGAATGCCCTAACTACTATTTTTTTGTAGTCCCAGCTTTCCAGCATGCAAAATCAAATCTCAAAAAAAAAAAAAAAAAAAAATTTTGCCTGTGTTCAGGCTTCCCCTGTTAAGGGGCATGACTTGAAAAAAAATAAAACAGTTACGCTCCTGCCACAAATAAAGTGCAAAAACCAAGCGGTTTCTAGGTATACACGCACACGTGTGCATGTATATATATTAAAAAAAACAAAACACAAAGTAACACAGATAAAACTGTCCCTTCTTGTGGTTTTTTTGCAGCCACACAGGGACTCCTGCATCCCGGCCAGACCTCCGGCCACCGCCACAGGACCTGTGTGTCTGCAAAACGCACCTAGCTCAGCCTGTTCACCTGCTAAGTCCTGCGATGACGCAGGGATTCAACCCCCCCCCCCCCTCAAAATCTCCGCTTTCCTCCAAGGACGAGGAAAGGGGAGATGAAGTAACCAGCACAGCACCTCAACTGGTGCTCAGTCTCCCCAAAAAATCAACACACACCTGAACTCAAGAGCGTCCCCGGGTGCTCCCCAAGATGGAAGCACCACCCGAGCCACCGTCGGTGTGGCTCCCCCTACGCTACAGGCAGCTCACGACCAGTTTTAGAAGCAGATCTACATTCCCTGCAAACCCTTTTAAGGTGTATCGATTCAAAAAA
>NW_008794449.1:1656307-1656604 GCF_000699145.1 Aptenodytes forsteri
AGGGAAAAAAAAAAAAAAAAAACATGTTTTGGGGGTTTGGTTTTTTTTTTGGTTAAACCCAGCAGTTCTCGCTGTGAAGGACTTCACACAACTGCCTCCCTGGTGCTCGCGGGCCTGGGTGAGCCGGGCTGTGCGTGTGCGACAGGCTGTAGCGTGGGTAAAGGACTGCAGCACAGCATGTTAGGGGCTTTCTTGGAAAGTAATTAATAATAATAATAAAAAAAAAAATTCAAAACCCCTTCACTCCCCCCCCCCTCCCCCCCACATCCTTCCTTTCTCCCCTCCCCACCCACACAC
>NW_008794449.1:1657399-1677343 GCF_000699145.1 Aptenodytes forsteri
ACTCCCCCCCCCCTTCCCCTTATTTCTCTGCTAACCCCGCACCATCCACATATATACACCCCACCCGGAGACGGATGGGTACCAATCGTCTATACAAAAGGAGATCAAAACTGTTTACAGAGGAAAATTAAACTCCTGTGCGCTAGAAGCACTTTACAGCTTGCTACGATCTAACAGGACGCCGGAGAGGAGAGCAAATGCTGCAGCCTAAAGATCCGGTGGTGACCCCAGGGAGCTCGGCTCCTCTCCTCCGCTCTCCTGCATCTCTCCCCCCTTCAGCAGAGCGGTTTGCAAATGAACGGGCGTGGGTAGAAACAGCCGAGGGTCGACCTCGCCGCAGACGGAGGAGACCGGTTTATAAGCAAGCTTCGGAAATGGCGATGGGATGGGAAGCTGGCGTCGACGGTGGCGTCGCTGGTGGCCTCGCGACAGCGCCAACGGAGTCATGACGGCTTCTGCAAGTTGTTCATGTTCTGCAACGAGAGGGGAAGGACCGGGGTTGGGGGTCGTGCTGGACCCCATCCCGGCAGCATCTTCTACACGCACATCAAGAAGGGGACGGGGGAAGTAACAGAAAGCCACGGCACGGGTCACTACAAAAACATCCACCACAGAGGAGAGGACACCGTCCACCCAGGGAGAGAGATGCAGGGGGGATGCGCTGACTTGCTACCCACACCCCTCCCTTCAAGCATCACCTGGCTTTAACTACAGGGTGGGAATTTGACAGAGATATCCCTAAAAACTGAGCTAAAAACCAAGGCAACCCTCCCACCCCACCCGATCTGCACTTCTGAAGCTGCTCTTTGGTCCATGCGAGGCAAGGTGACAGGGGATCACGGTGTTCATTCAAGGAGCCAAATTAAACACCTCTCTCTTGCTCCCCTTGAGGGCGGGCAGTGTCCCCCCCCCGCCTACCAAGGAGGTCACTGTTTGTCCATCCTTGGCGCTGCCGAGAAGATGCAGCTCCTGCCAGCCACGCCAAGGGGCCGGCATGGGGACCAGCTGCCGGCAGCAGTATGGCAGGAGCACCCGCTCCCCCAGTGACGCCCCATGAGGTTTCACGGACCCCGGAGCTGCTTCGGACACAGCCCTGGTGCAGGGTGACAACAACGGGCACCCACCAGCACGCGGCAAGGACCACAAAACCAGAGACAACCAGCTAAACACAAGCAGGACCAGCCCCGAGGGCGGTGGCTGGAGGAGAGCATCCGCTAGAGGAGAAACCCAAGGGGAGATGATCACAAGGACATGTCCCAGGTCACAAAACTACACGGAACGGGGTGGGGAAAAGGGGACTAGGAAACAGTTAGGAAGGTTTCTCAACATTTTTTTTTTTTTGCTTTTTGCTTTTACTACCTAAACTGCCTCTTACAAGCGCCAGGAATCTTGGCCAGGCTATGAGGCAGAGCGGGCTGAGCTGTTCTCTCTGTTATCTAAGGAGACAGGAGGAGGGTTAGGAAAAGCCACATGCACCACAGCCATTTACCTTGGAAATATTAGTAAAGAGAAAACTTTGAGAAAGTGACAAACGGGTCGTCTTTAAGCATGAAAAGTGAAGGGGAGAAGAAGGGAGGGGATCAGGTCGTTGTTAAAAAGTGCACTTTGGATCACAAACCAAGCAAAAAGGAAAAGAAATCATCACGCCAGGTAATCCCGCGACCCCAAACTGGCTCGATCCCACAGTCAGGAGGACTCTGAGCTACACAGCCATGTCCCCAGCCTCTCCAGGTGTCCCCTGCTCCTCCTGGATGGGGGTCAAGACCCCAACAGTGAGGGCTGATGCAACAAAGCGCCCACTGCCAACCAAGTCCCATGGTGCAAATTGGGAAGGAGGTACCTTCCACCTCCCCTGACCCCATATGGGTTGTGGTGGGACACAGTGAGGACCGGACGCATGCACGTATGAGGCAACAGCCTCCAAGAGAGCTACTAACACCAGATCTTTGGTTTGGGGAGTCTTCTTCACTCCCTCAAAAGCAGCCTTTAAGTCCCACGCTAGTAGGTGGAGGCAGGCTCCCAGCAGCTGGAGATTTTAAACATGCTGCTGCCAGCCTACAGCTGGGATGGGTACCATCACTGTCTGCTCCAGCAGAGCTCCTGGTCTAGCAAAACCTGATGCAGCCATCTCCCCAACTCAACATTGGAGCGTGCTTTCAGTATCCCAGCCAGCACTGAGGCATGCAGTGCTTTTCATTACAACATGGATGGGGAAAAAGGTGGATGGAGGGATGGACAAAGAAACAAAAATGCTTTCAAAGCAACCCAAGACGACCAGGCACTTCATCAGGGGCTTTTTGTGCCCATGAGCAGCATGGGAAGGAGCACAGACATGCAGGCCATGCTGAGCAACTCAATCTCTACATTCGCCCAGGAGCATGAGCGTGATTGATCTTCCCCAACCCATCCACCAGCAAAGCCAAGTGTGACCTTCCTAACTTCCCTTTTCTAAAAAAGGTTTACTCTAAAAGGGGAAGAAACGTGAGGTTCACCAGCTGTTACGTGCAAGCAGGGCTGAGGCCTGGCCATGTTATAGCAGATTCCTCCATCTTCAGCCCACAAAATGAACCAGGACAGGGATGCACGTAGGCTGATTCAAACTGGTCTACAGGGGGCAAAAAGACCCCTGGGCACTACCCCAGCCTCAGCTCAGCCCCAAACTCTCCCTGGTCTTTGAGAAGACATTTGAGCACAGCTTCTGACAACTGCTGCTCTCAGCTCAATGATGTTACCATGAATTAAGTCCAAAGGCTTCAAATTTATCCAGAAGCTGTCCCGTCCCTATTACACAAGGATCTAACAGCACTGAGCCAAACTGTCGAAGCCTTGATTATTCATAATTAGTGCATTAAATGTTCAAGGCATCTTGGCTTTCTTAGTAGAGCTAGAGGACCATATCCTTGCATCTACTCTGCCCAAGACATCTAGGCAGACTGTTCCCAAAATCCAGGTTTGCAGAACTGCAGATGCCAGGACCCAGGATCAGTCCAGCTCCAGAAAACACACTCCTGCTCCCATGCAGGCTATAAAACCCTGCTTGGGGCTGAGGTCAGAACCTTCTCAGAGATCAGTCTGGTGCCATCACTCATAGACACAACTCGGAGCCCCTGGGAAGGACAGACCACGCGGGTCTATCACCTACAGTACAACGTGCTATCACAGAGGAGATAACCCCAGGAAAATTCAACATCATCTCCCATCCCATGACTGTCCAAGGAGGAGGCAGGGAATTTAGACATCATCAATAGAGGGAAAGTGATAATTTGCTTCATTTCGCAACAAAATTGGGACATTTAATCAAGCTAGGATACTTAGAGGTTGGACAAAGCAGCACCCATACTCTCCTCTTTACCTTTCCTAAGACGCATCCAAATCCCCCACACACAGAGAAATATGAACTCCAAGAAGTCCACGCCCCAGCCGGGTTTCACAGCAACAACAAAACAACCAGTGGGATGGCAAAAGACATGGAAAGGGGGCGAAAGGGGGAATAAGACGCAAGAAGGTACTTACAGGCATGCCTTCCCTAGTAAAGGCTGCAGAGAGACAGAGAGAATGGAAAGAGGTGTCAGTAACGCCGCGCGAGACCGGGCAGAGGACACCGGACAGCAGCGAGGGGCACCTGAACAGCGAGAGCTTCCAAACCTGAAGCCGTCGGAGGGTTTGTTGCAAGACTCAACCAGCCCAAGCAGAGCCCCGAAAGCCGAGGGACAGACCGAGTTGCCCTGCTCGGTGCTTGCCGGGGTGGGAAGGCTCACGTGAAGCGGCCACCAAGCAGAGCAGTTGGAGGAGCACGGCACCCTTCCTAACCTGCCCGGGAACTGGCCGAGGAGGGGCGAGAGGACACCGGACAACACAGACAACGCAAAGAGGGGCTGGGTGAGACAGCGAGATCCAACAAGCAGCTGGTGGGAAGGGCAGCATGGCAAAGGGGCTCCTATGCTGCTTCTCTGGTACCACCCCAGCTCCTTAACGAGCACAGAGAGGGGGGTTTTGTTCCTGGAGAAGCGTGCAGCAAGGTCTCTCCTTCTACATCCCTTCACGGGTGGGTGAAAGAGGAGAGGACACATGAGCATCACGGCAGCTACCCACAGGGTTTCACCCAGGGCTGCAGAAGGCAACCAGGTTCACCATGCCAAGAGGCTTCTACTCATTTTTCGTCCGTTTTGCCTATTGCTCCGGGAAGGAGGAGACCCCTCAAGTCAAAGATGGGTCCTGGCAGCTCCTTCTCGAGGGAAGCGCAAGAATATTTGCTTTATTGCAATGCCCAGGTCTACACCAGAGCTGAGCGCATCCGGGGGAAGGCACGAGCCCTTCAGTCCTGTCCACTCTTAGGGATGCGGCTCCCCAGGGGTGTGACACCATGATGCCAGATGGTGAAGGCACTAAATTAACGCAGCTAGAGCTTTGGAGGGTTTACAGCGCTCTCAAAACCCAAGAGAGGATCAACAGCGACCCTTCGCCGGGTGCTCCCGAAACCAACCCAAGGCAGGGAGGGACAGCAGCCACGGGAGAAAGATGTATCTCAGAGACAGCAGCACAGGTTGCAACAAATGCAAGCCGTTCCCCAGCTTCAGGAGCGACAGGAGGAGGACAACAAACAATAAAACAACGAGAATAACAACAACAGAAAAAAAAAGAAAAGAAAAGGAAAAAAAAAAAAAAAAAAAAAAAAAAAAGAGTAGAACTAACTTGTCCCGGCAGCTGCGTGGGCACCTCCTGAGGAACACAGCCTGGCAGGGCGGAAGAAACAGCCACATGCTCCTCAAAGCTGTTGATGCGAGGTTTTTTGGTGGGCTCTGGGCTTGCTAGAGGGGTAACGCTATTACGTCTCATGAGCGGGTTAGGTCCCTTCTTTGCTTCCTAAATTAGAGTGAGACAAAGAAAAAAAAAAAAAAGGTAAATAAAAAAATAAAACAAAATAAAAAAAAGGGAAGAAGGCGACAGTTATAAAGGAAAAAAAAAAGAAGCAGGTTGTTTTGATTTTTTGGGTTTGGTTGGGTTTTTTTTTTTCTTCTCTTAAAGCGGCCTCTGCTTTTCCCCCCCACAATCGCTGTCGACATGCAAAGGATGCACTGAAAGGTCTGGACACAGAAAAAGAAACCCTAACGCAAAATGTTCACGAACGCAATGTCATTTCCCAAAAAGGGGAGGGGAAAAAAACAAACCAAAAAGGCCCTGCACTCAGAAACGAGACAGACTTTCGCCTCACCTGAGCCTCTGCTCACAAAAAAGTAAATATAGATGGCTAAAAAACACCTAGCGGTAATCAAAAGCCATGACTTCGCACGACAGAAAGAGGCACCCATCGGTCTCCTCCTCAAAGCCGGTCCCTCCAGCCCAGGGAGGGGTGTGAAAGCAAGAGGGAAGATGAGCCAGCCCGGGCCGATAAGGAAGATCTGGGAAGTGGGGGCAGAGCAGCCAGCGAGGGTCGGCACCGCGCCAAGCTCCAACTCAAGCGAGGTGGGACGGAGGGGCAGCGCCCGCGCAGCCGAGCGGAGGGACCCAAGCGCTTCACACGCGTCTTGCTCTATATCCCACCCGCAGCCCACGGCTCTCCTGCCATCCCCAGCAAGGGTGGTGGAGGAAGGCATCGATGGCCCCCACAGCAGGGGGAAGTACCGGCTTCCCCACCTACAGCCGTGGGGAGGGAAAGGCAGCTCAGATGCTGCCACCCGTTGAGGTTGGGAAGCAAAGGAAGGGAGACGTGGGCCAAAAGGGGACGGCTCTGGTCATCCAACATCCAGCCAGGCTCCATCGCCACTACACACAAGTTGGAAAGGCCCCAGCGGCTGGGACACGGGCACTGCCAGGGTCCCTGGGGTCCGCCTTGGGTGGCCGCCCAGCCCCAACACCGAGCTGGCATCCCCCTGCTCTGGCCTCCGAGCTCCCGGTGGAGCATGGGGCAGACAGACCTGACCTTACAGGGCTTTTCCTCCATGCGAGGAGTCTCCTCCCCGCAGCATCCCCAGCCCAGCGCCGCCACCTCCCACCCTAGAGAATGGCACTCTGGTAGAATGTGCTGGTTTTGGCTGGGGTAGAGTTAATTTTCTTCACAGCAGCTGGTATGGGGCTGGGTTTGGGATTTGTGCTGGAAACAGGGTTGATAACACAGGGATGTTTTCGTTACTGCTGAGCAGTGCTGACACACAGTCAAGGCCTTTTCTGCTCCTCACCCCACCCCACCAGTGAGCAGGCTGGGGGGGCACAAGAAGTTGGGAGGGGACACGGCCGGGACAGCTGACCCCAACTGACCCAAGGGATATCCCACACCATATGACGTCATGCTCAGCATATAAAGCTGGGGGAAGAAGAAGGAAAGGGGGGACATTCGGAGTGATGGCGTTTGTCTTCCCAAGTAACCGTTACGCGTGATGGAGCCCTGCTGTCCTGGGGATGGCTGAACACCTGCCTGCCCATGGGAAGGACGGAATGAATTCCTCATTTTGCTTCACTTGCGTGCGCGGCTTTTGCTTTACCTATTAAACTGTCTTTATCTCAACCCACAAGTTTTCTCACTTCTACTCTTCCATCGGGGGGAAGAGAGTGAGCGGCTGCGTGGGGCTTAGTTGCCGGCTGGGGTTAAACCACAACACAGCCACATGGAGCCGTGGGCACGCCAAGAAAAAACAAAGGCAGGAAATGTTGGGCAAGGCGTTGAGCCTGGGCTTTGCCAGCCACTTGGGAGACCTGGGAGAAGTCACCTTCTCCGTCCATGGCTCCATTCCCCGCTCGGGTGAGCGGAGGACTGGACAGGTGAAAGTTAAAGACCAGGGAGAAGCTTTCCCTGGGCCAGCTTTAATCTGGGCAAACACAGTGGGAAGCAGGCACATTCAACAGTCCTTTTCCCTTGGAAAACCCTTGACCGGCCACGTCTTTGCAGAGCAAGAACGCATCTGATGCTCCAGTCCTCCAGCAGCACCCTAAGCATCTAGCTGAGCAATCCCCCCATGGCCAACCCGGGCATCCTTGCTGCCAGCTGACCGTAGGGGAAAGGAGAGGGACACCAAAGGATGGCTCTGAGGAAAAGCAACACTCACCTCTGGCCGTTCCCTGTGGGTGTTGACGGCTTCGATGTTCAGCGAGATGGACTCCACCCGGCAGCCTGCAGAAGGGAGCACAAGGAGACAGAGAGGCCATCAGCAAACCCAACGGGCACAGGATGCTACAAAGTGCTCCACCCCAGAGGCAGCTTGGATTCAGGAGGAGGTACAAGTCGAACCCCTTGGCATGTTTAGTAGAAAGGCCCCACTTACCATAGGCCACCGGGGTCAGCTTCAACACTGTGTGAAGGGGACATTTCAGGTAGGGCATTTCATCTGCAGAGAAAGCAAAGCAGGAGGGTTATCCCATCCCCTCTCCAAAAGCAGGTTTAGACATCTTCATCAACAGCTAAGGCCATCCCACACCAGAGAGATGCATGCTCCAGGCCCTGCGTGGACCTGAACACATCTCTCATCTCCTCAGAGCTCCGTCTATCATCCCTCCTCCAGCAGGATCGATCCTCTTCCCAGGGACAGGGAGCTCACCTGCACACTTGTCCAGAAAGTATGCCAGGAGACAGCGCATGACAGCCTGGTGACAGATCACAAGGACGTTCTCTTGTCTCTCCAGCTCCATGATGACCGGCTCTAGGCGCTGCACCAGATCTTGGTAGGACTGAGACAGAAGAAGAGAAGGGAGATACGGCATAGAATCAAGAAAACGAGCACCTCACAAGAAACAATGGTCCTTGTCTTGGTACATCTATGGATTTCATGCCTCTAACTAAACCATCGTAACTACTGCTAAAAAACAAGAAAAGTTCAACAAATCCTCATCTAGTCTACTCTAGAACATAGCTACTTCTTCCGGTCAGAGGAGGAAGAAGCCATTCACATCTCAGTTACAGTCCTGGAAAGTTTATGAAGGCAAGCAACAATTGCAGAGGGGCTTTGAGCATAATCTCTCTATATCATCTTGAAATTTGATTTTCTACAGGATTTCTAAGTTCTGAAATGTCTGGAGCAACCTGAAAATCTCCAGGGTTTTGAAGGACTTCATAAAGAACCATGACAGCCAGCCAGAAGGAACCCCAGACACACAGAGTCAGTGTCAGACATCCCCAAACATTCTCCTGTTAGACACGCTCTCATAAGGATGTCTCCAAAGATTTCTTCCTAAATGTCTACGGACGTGACTTTTAATTTGGGGATAAAAAGCCCAGTTCACAACCTAAAGTATCATCCAGAACTGATGTCAATTCCCACCTCATTGTGTCACACCCTGAAAGCAGATTGCCAGGAACAGAGATATCAACATCAACCCTTAGGGAACGATACCGAGAGCAGGGGTAGAAATTACTTCTTTGGAAATGAAAGAAAAGGAAATTGGGGCAGCACAACAGTTTGCATGGATGTAACGGAGGAGGTTGGACTAGAAACCTCCAGAGCCCCCTTCCTACTAGTTTGCTATAAAGTCAGTGGGACTGTTTGTTAAGTGCTACATTTCTTAATGCGATCTTCTCGTACCACGATTTCACAAGAGCTCAATGCAAAAGGTAAATATGAGCCCTGACCTGTCTTGATTCTAGTTTCTTGGAGCACTTGCTGCCTCCCTGCTCCGAGCGTAGAGGACAGCATGAAGACAAGAAGGCCATGTTTAAAGTAAGAGTCACATCTCTGAAGGTCTCCTTGCAGACCTACCTCCCCAGAAGGATAGCGGTAGTAATATTTATCCTGATCACGTAAAGCAAATTCCTCTGGATGCTGCTCCCTGATTTCTTCATACGTCATTTCTTCACACACACCCTGCCAGAACAGGACATCCATGAGGTCACTGGACATGCTCAAGTCAAAAAGCATCAGCACACCCAACATGCAAAGCCTTCTCCGAAGCAATTGTCTATAACCCTCTGAGTGGTCAGCTACGGAGCAGCTCCAAGCAAAAGTCATTTTAATCTGCTCATTCGAGCCAATATCTTGAAGCATCTGCACAGGATAGAGCCAAGATCAGAAGCCAAGTTGTGAGTATTGCAGCAGAAGTACCACCCTTTCCCACGGAAGGAAAGTCTCCCCACAAAAGGCGAGATTTAGGCAAAAGTGAAGAGACCGGTGCTATCACCCTCTCCGCCAAGCAGCAACCAGCATGATCCAGCTATTCCTACTGCAATCAAAGATACTTACAGCATCGATTTCATTGAGTGCCTTCCACTGCTCGTAGGGCAGTTGGAGAGCTTCTGCCGTTTGGATTGTCCTCTTTAGTTGGCTGGTCCAGACTTTGAGGTCCTTCAGGTTCTGCTCCTCAACAAACTTGTTCAGTGCCAGTGCAAACTGTGGGACATAAAAGAGGTTGATTCCTGATCCACAGCTTCCCAATGGGCCTTCTTCCCTGCTTCCCAGTAAATGCCTTCTCCAGGACCTCTTTTGCCTTCCATAGGCAGACGTCTTAGCCTTCTGCTCTGAGGTGAAGAGCAGCCACACATGCATTGATCCCCAAAAGCTATGAGGGGTATGAGGACAGAGAGAAAGCAGAGGAGGAAGCGGCAACCTAACGTCATCAAAGAACAACATCAGCATCCAAGAAACAGCACCACAACCTGGGCTCTCCTACAATGCAATGGAAGATCCCTGGCCACCCTTAACCACAGCTCTGCTTATTTGTCATAGAGCTAAATCGATGTATCCTGTAGTCCTTGACAATAGTCACACCTCACATGACTCCATTTGGACTTCAAAATGGTCTGGGCAAGCCAAAATAGCTTAACCCTCCCTGAAGCAGTGCGCTTGACCATGTCTTTGAAGAATCAAGTAGTGAGCAATCTGAAAGCACCCTTGGAGTTGGCTATCCCTACCGAAGGGTGGCAGCAGTCCTTCTACATCCCGCCCTGCCTGTGCAGGGTCTGAACCAACTCAATGAAGATACTCATACCCTTCTCTCCTAGAGATTTCTGCAGCCCGACCTCTGCTAACCCCTAACTACATGCAAGCCTACATGTAACGTTGATGGCTGGAAAGTCTTGTTTTGAGGCCATGCCCGAGCCCAAATTTAACCAGCCCTATAGATGGTTCCTCTGAGCACCCCAGCCGTCATCAAATATACACTTAACCCAATGCATGGCATCTGCTACGGCCAAATCACTCCTAGAAGCCATAAGGGAACGTTCCCTTCTCCCTCACCTTCTTGCCCCTGTTGGAGAGGCCCGAGTCGCCTCCAATCTTCCCCTTGAGGTTGAACTCGCTCTCGCCGTGCCGACAGAGATAGATGGTGCGGGGCTGGACATGGATGTTCATCAGGTAGTAAACGATCCTGCTCTGGATGTGATCCTGAACCCTGTTGACCAGGAACCGCCGGCCAACATCGATGACTTTGATGAGAGAAAGCTCCCTAGGAAAAGCAAGGATGAGGGGGTTGCCAGTGGGGAAAGCAGAAAGAAAGAAGCACCATCCTTGAAAAAACAGCCTTGTGAGGTATCTCAGTCAACATAATCACCCAGCTAAAAGGATTTCCTGCAGGCTATTTTCAACAGGAAGCCAACAGGTAACGGCGATTGATGGAGAGCTAACTAACACCAGTGTAATCGCCATTCCTCGTCACAGCCGTAAAGAGGATTAAACAGGACTAGCAGGGAGCATGTTCCTCCCTAGGACAGGGCTCAGCAGGACCAGGATTATCCACGCAGAGCACAGACGTTATTTGTGAGCACTGGAAAGGCTGGGAGGTGCCTGCATGGTCATGCAGGACAGCAAAGGTCTTCCCATGGCACACAACTAGGCAGAAACCACAGGGCTTGCTCAACCTTGTAGTTTGAGCCTGTTCAAGCATTCCCTTCCTTTAATTGACAAAAGCATCTCAGAAACACTCAAACAGAACTGCTTTTCCAAAACCTTTGTATTTAGACCTGCAGAACCAGCGTATCTGAGCCCAGAAGAGCCTGGGAAGGTTTCAGTGCCCGGCTCCCTGGCACAAGGCTGGGGAAAACCAGCATTTTCAAGGAAAAAGCCGAATTCACAATGAGGCTTGGTCATATGTTATTCTAGCACAGTCACGTCTTTGAAGAAAAAGTGAAATACAGCTCCATACTCCTCTCCTGGGAGAAGGCAGGCATTCAAGCCAGTTCAAAAGTCAGCACAGTCTCTTACCGGTCATAGTCATCAGGGTCGAGTGGCTGGTAGCTGGCCTGGTAACAATTGATCCTCTTCATGAAGTCCTCCATGGCATCGGTCGAATTACAGTCCCGGTAATCAGGGCTTGACAATTTTACTTCCTGTGGCAAGGGAAAAAATGAAAACACACCGCAAGGAGAGGTTAGGAAGCTTTCCAAGCCAGACCATACTAATCTCAAATTTCAAAGTTCTGTCAAGATCCAGCTATTGGCTGAGCCAGTTTACAGCCATCGCTTATGAGAAGACAGAAAAGAAGTAAACTAGACCCAAAACTAAGCACAAGGTGAGAAAATCTGGTATAAACCATTGCACGACCAGTACAGATGCGTATCAGTCTGCTCCCGTTCTCCCAAGAGTTGGGGCAACACGTCACCATCCAACACAGTGGGAAAACTGAGCTTTTTTATGGCTAAAGAAAAGCATCAGGTTTAAACAGTTCAAGCTGAGGATGGAAAGTGCATAACCTTAGGCAAGATGCTTGTCCCAGGCCTTTTGAGTGAATAAAGCTCCCAGGAGGTTGAGATCAACCTGGCTGTCCACCATCTGAGGTAGCAGGATAACAACATTCAACCCCTTTCTGTGCAGCGTTTGCTACGAGCTACTGGGCTGAAAGAGGCTAGAAACGGGCAACGTTCATGAGAGCTCCGGATATTCACTATTCTAACAGGCTATTTTTCCTGAAGATTTGTGTTTGAGCAGCAGCATTACACATTAGTAACTTCACATGCAATCCTGAAACCAACAGGATAACACAACCAAGCGACACGCATGGCAGCGCCCCAGGCCCGCAGCGTATTTTCCGCACTGATCCCAGCACTAAGAGCACCATTCATCTGCAGCACCCCGTGGAGCAAAAACCTACGCTCAGCTAGTAGTTCATTTTCTCCCCCTTCAAGCATTAGTTTCCAGAGAAAGGGATTAAATCCTCCAAAAAAAAAAATCTAGCTTCACGGTATTGCAAAGAGGAAAAAGAAAGAAAAAAAAAAAGAGCAAACTGAGCATTTTATTAGCATCATGGAAAAGGCTGCATACAACCTCCCAAAAAGCTGATCGCTGGCCATGGGACACCAGCTCCCAGCAGGAGCAAAAGCCACGCTTGCTCTAGCCCCCCCCATAACACCCTTTGTGGAGCCCATCCCGGGGGCAGAACAAAACCCAACAAAACCCTTCTCACAGACTTCGGGTATCCTGCAATGCATTCCCAGACACCACAAAATGGCTCGCAAAGTTCAGAAGTACAACTGGAGATAAGGCTGGAGCAGAGCCCAGTGGAGGAAAGGACACTTTCATTCAAGTTAATCATGCCCAGGTAGACCGAGTAACATCTACCTGCCCTAGCTGAGCCTAACAGGTAAAGGAGCTCTTCTGCTGGTGGGAAATCAAAGATACAGCAGCTCCCAAAGGAGTCGAGAAGCAACGTTTTATGCTGCTCTCCCAGCCAAGACTTCAGCTAGTGGCAAGAAACCTCTAAGCTGAGCTACTGTTCTTCTCAAAGCAGACCGCAACAGATTTTGGGAAGCTGCATGTGGCTGAAGACACCAAGTCTGACTGCTCTCTGACGGGATTTAAACCTTTAACTGCATCCATCGCTTCCAAAAAGTGGGACTTTGGGGGGGTCACCAAAGCATCCTGTCCTTAATATCAAGTTACAGATCAGCAGATATGCAGAGAGCATAGAAGGGAGCTGGGGAAAGGCTACAACAACTTTTATCTTCATTACTTCCAGGTGGCCCTGGTTCCTGGGAGATAAAAGCTCCTTTCTCACCCCAGGACAAATACATCATAAAAAGATAAACCTCCTAATCCTCAACCAACTCTGGCAAGACCAAGAAACCAGCTGGGCGCAGGTGGAAAATCCTACACGAGGGAAAACAAAAGCAAGATGTTTCCACGCTTACCATAACGTTGGTGGCAACTACCGTGGGATCATTGCAGACAGATTCAATGAAGAACACCTGCAAAGCAAAACAAAGCTCACCTGAAGGCCAGCAATAAGGTTTTAGCTCCTTGCTAAACCCAGCCTCCTCCATCCTTAACCAGAGAGCTCTCCCTCTGCCCCGCTCCCATCCTCTCCTTCTCCAGGATTCGGGATTGGGAACGAGGGAAGAGTTTCACATTTTTAACCAAACCCAGCAGTGAATCTCCCTTACACAGGAGCGTCGTGAGGACAACACGTTAGTGAAAGAAGATACACCAACAACACACTATCGTGGACTATGCAATACAGGCAGCAGCCCAATGGTACCAACCTTGAACCCATTTTCTTTGGCAAAGTTTAGGATCATCCCTCTCCTCTCCCGCGTGGTATTGGTGGCATCAAAAACCTTTAAAAGCAAAGATTTCAATTAGCACCAAGAGCGTCTGGTTTCCACCCGAGCCATTCCTCAGAGAAGGAACTGCAGAGCGAACTGCACAGGGCACAGCGCCTTCACACCAGGACTGCTGCCAAACCCCACGGAGCACGTCTCTGAGCTTACCGCAATCTGGCCAGCCTCCTCCGTCAGGTACAGCTTGACGTCCCTCAAGGCAGCCAGGGCACATTGCCTGCAAAAGAGGCGAGAGACGCGTGGTCCTGATGTCCTCAGAGATGCTTGCAGCAGCCAGCACACAGAACCCCGCAAAGGAGGGCAGGCTTTGCAGCTCCTCCTTGCCACCTCTCCCCTTCTCCCAGGGACATTTAGGAAAGACACCCTCAGCCTGCTAAAAATACAAGAGCTATGCGTGCCGAGCGGCACGCTGGTCTTCACGGCAGAGGCAATGGTAGATGAAGAAGCAAAGGCCAAACCTCATGGCAGACCTCATACCCTACATCGCTGAGCCTGAAGGTGAATTTAGGGTACCACTGATGGAGGATGCGTCAGTGACCCTGAAGCCACCAAGCCCTGACAACTTCAGTTTTCAGCTCCTGGCGCCCAAGTCAGGCCCTCCTTAAGCAGGCAAGGAGATCTCGAGCTAGAGCCCAGCTTTTCTGTCCCTCGCCCCCTAAAACAAGCTGGGCAACCCCGCTGCCGGGCCGTGGGCTTCACCACTCATTTGGGACCTGGGTACAAGCACAGACGCAGCGCCCACACTTACCTCCTGACTTTCATGGCTTCCTCATTGTCGGGGCGGAAGAAGTCATAGGAGCTGTAATGCTTCACTGCCTCGCGGCGATACTCCCCTACGTTGAAAACTGCGTGGGAAAGGCAAAGACCATCAAAACCAGGAGCGGGCGTCAGCGCAGCTTGACTCAGCTGTGCAGCTCCTGCAGATTAACACTTTCTAGCAATGGGCCAAGAAGTGACATCCTTAGAGCAAAAGGCTCAGAGGCATCCCTTGGTCTTCAAAGCGAAGGAGAACCTGGGCTGCGATGGGAGGACATGGAGATTTGGCCCATGGGATCTCGGAAAGATCCCCCACCACCTTCCACTCCCCAAGGGACTAAGCTCCTTGAGCATCTCCCAAGGATCCAGACTTCATGCTTTTCCCAGGCAGCCGGCAAAAGCCTCACCTTTCGTTGGGACACCGATCCAGTTGAGGTAGCGAGTCAGCTTCTTGGAGATGTAGGTCTTCCCACGGGCTGGGAGGCCCACCATCACTATCACAGTGGGGGAATTGGCAAGCTGCGGCCCACAGGCTACAAGGAGGAAGAGAAAGCACAACATGAGCAGCCGTTAATCCTCCAGCTCATCTTGTATCAACCCTACAAGGCACTTGCTCTTGACTCAACTTTCCCCCAAGTCCTTCAGCAGCTAGAGGAAAGCCAGAGCCTCCGCTCCCCGCGCACCACCATCTCTGCAGTATCTCCTGTGCATCCCTCTCATGAGCCTGGACATCCAATACCTTGAGCAGGCGAATCCACTGATTCATTTTTGCAATGGGATCTGCTGAATGAGCACATGTCAGAGCAGGGGGCATGGCAGACGGCTCTGCAGCTGACCACCGGTGAGACGCAACTGTCCCAGCTAAGCCATGCCGACCCAAACGCGTCCCGGTGCCACCCAGACCTGGGGGTGGGAGTCACAACCTGCCAGCCAAGGCAAGAGGGGAACATCCTGATGGCTGCAAAGCGGGCAAGGAACCAGCAGCTGCCCCAGGCTCCCTGCAGGACCTCTGTGCCTCAGTTTCCCCATTTGCAAAAAAAACCAAAAAAAAAACAAAAAAACAACACCCAAGGCAAACACAACCTCCCATTCCCGCGGTTTAGCCGGTTCTGTGAAAAGCTACAGGATGGCCAAGGACTTTGGTCCAGTCCTCACAGCAGCGCACTTCAGATATGGCTGCTGTGCTGAAATACCAGGTCTGCACCATACCAGGTCACCCACCTTCCAAAAACTTCTGCTAGCTTTTTAGCTGATACACATGCAAACGCAACTAACTAACTGTTTTTTCTGAAGACAAGCAGGGCCCGAGGACTGCAGAACCACTGGCATTTAAAAGCACGTACATGAGTGACTTATCCCTTTTTCCTCATAAACCTATTTTAAGCTGGGGGGGGGGTGTTGTTGTAAAGAGGGCCCACGTCAAACAGCTGGAAATAAATCCAGAGGCATTACTTAGTGATGTCTTGGCAAGTGAAGAGAAACTCCTCTCCAATTCACCCGAATAGCATGGCCAAAACGCAGACAAATCAGCTGCCCGGCTGCCCAGGTGAATCGCTTCTCCCCCCATAAATCCTTTAGAAAGTAAATTCCTGGTTCAGTTTGGAAGAAATTGCTGAGGTTGCAGGACTGGGAATGCAGTTTGGGAATTTTTTTACTCCTCCACAGCCTGGTCCCAGCGCCACGGGATGCGTCTGGACTACCTGGACCACACACCCCGTGGACCACGTAACATGGCAGCATCCCTCTCCCACGTCTCACCCCTGCTCCTCTCCAGGGTTTGCCCTGCAGAAGTACTTCTCACATGGTGCTGCACACATGAAAGGCCGCGGCGCAAAGCCAAGCACTGCAAATACGGGAAAGGAAGATCTTAACGATGCCTAATGGAATTTGGATTAGCCAGCTGCCTTTCATGCCGCCCTTGTCATGCCGCCTTCATGTCATCTTGGCGTGACACGCCAGGAGCCCTCCCAGCGAAGGCAGAGACCAGCCCCAATAGGCGAGACCCTCCGGGGGATTTCTCACCCAATCCATCCGGCAAGCCCGGAGACCTCACGGCAAAGGAATGCAGGGAGTGAGTGGCTGGTGGCAGAGCCATAAAAATGCAGCTTAATTACGGTCTGGGCGGAGAGCTCTGCCTGCCCATCCCAGCTGCCCGCAGGTGGGACCAGGCGACAGCGGCAGAGCGATTTGGGGATGCGAGGGGCTCCCCAGGGATGGGGACGGGGTGGTGGCTTGGGGTAGATTTTTCTCAGCGGAGATCTGGGAAGGGCAAACAAACCGAGAGGCATCCAGAGAGCGTGCAAAGCATACGGGATTTCCCTCCCCTTCTAATAAAAAAAAAAATAAAATAAATCCAACAGCTAAAGAAACTGAATTAAGGCCGCAAGGAAGAGTTACAGCACTGGTGCCCAGAAGGGCAGAGAAGAGCCACTCATCATCTGCTTGGCCGTCTCACCAAGGCAGACTCAGCAGGCAAGAGATGAGAAAACTATCTAAAAGAGATTGTCTTTTTTTTTTTCCTAAATATTCCACATTCCTCAGGCTGGAGCTGCCCTCACACTTGCTCCCTTTGCGCGACCTGCACCCGTGGTGCTGCGTTTCAAAAGCCGGGGCCAGCTCCCAGCGACTTCAGCAGCAAGCGCTGATTTTGCGTGCTGGGGTACCAAGGCGGCTGTGCAACGTATCCAGAAAAAAAAAAAAAGAAAAAAAAATATATTTTTCCTCTCCATCAGTCTCACATCCTCAACCAACCTATGGGTGCAAGTCTTTTTTTTTTTTTTTGCACAAAAAACAACCACATATTACATAAAGGGGGGGGGAAGGAATAACACCTGAATAAAGAAACTCCTCCTTTCCCTACCTGCCAGCAGACAAAGGATCTCAAAAGAGCCGAGCCAAGAGAATTTGGGGCCATTAAAGTAACGGCACTCCGAGAGGACGGGGACAATGCCGGGTACTGTTCATGCCCCTTTGGCTCCAGACAGCTGAGACGGTCCCAGAGCTGACGCTGCGTGGGCGCACACATGACACCTCCAAAGGGTGCTGCAGGAGTTAAATACCTGTATTTGAGGAATTGCTCCCCGATTCGGTTTGCTGCCAAAGGAAAGATCCAGGTTCCCCTTGCACCGGGAAAAAGCATCTGTTTACGGACCTGGGAAGCACCTCCCAAAACACCAGGGCATGGAGACGTGCAACTTTTTATCAGGAACCTGAGCCCAAACCCAGCTAAATCACAAAAGCCTCCAGGAAACTTTGCATCAGGGATGTAACAGAAACCAGTGTTTTGCTCCCGGTGCTTCACAAAGACCTCATTCATCATTTCTTTTCACCACTGCTGGAAAGCTATCAGGGATTTCAATGCATATTCATTACTGGTTGTCGACATCTATCCCGGTAAGTCAAGGTCAGGGATGACTTTCGAAAGGCTCAATCAGGATATTTAGAAGTAGCTCGTCACTTGTGCCTTCTATCTGCTAGAAAGCCAGCGTCGGTGCATTCTCGCGCTTCACCGGAGTGGGTGGAAGGGGGGAAAAAAAAAAAAGGGGGAAGGAAATTTGCTTCTATAAAAGGCTAGATAAAGCAGCCACCTCCCCATTTCAGGCATTTTTACCGTCTCCTCGTAAGAAGCGTTCCCACACACCTCCCGCCCCCGAAGCCCACGCCACATGTTCTACGTTAGTCTTACATTCCCCTTTTCCAGCTTCTTTCCCATTGCAATTCCCTGACACCCTCGCGGATGCACCGAGAACACGTTTCTGCGCTGCGCGTCGCGCACAGGCGTGTGGAACTGCTACCGCCCCGCCGACGTGCGAGCTGTGGTTTTGCATGCACATCGCCGACGTATTTTCACGTGCCCTCATCTGCCGAGCCGGAGCGATGGGAGAGAGAAAGGCGGCAGCAGCCCCTTTCCTCCTGGAGCATCCCCCACCCGAGCCCCCTCCCCTCGCCTGGCTCTGCCCATCCAGCCGCCTGCGACGACTTGACTTTCCCAGCCCCTACGTGAGAGACGTGCAGCTTGACAGCAATTTAATGGATCGCCGTCAAAAGGCCAGATGAAGGCATCACTTCGCATCCATTCGAGCCTCCCGTCGACGAGGGAGCGGACAATCGGACTAATTATTTCACACGCAGGGAGCAGCCAGGCTGGAGCTTTTTCGAGGATGCTCCCGCTCCCTCCTCCCCCCGGGGACGGCATCGGCCTCGCGTCTCTGTCATACCTCCATTCCCACCCGGCTTTGTGGCTCTGCTCTTTGTTGCTGCCGAGGAATTAATAGCGCCTCGAGTTTAAAATAGCCACCTCGAGTTTAAAAAAAAAAACAAACAAACCCTAAAAAAGCCTGATAATGCTCTTCCCATAGAGCGCAGTGAACGGTGCCTGGCATGGCTTGTTCCCACCCCGAGAGAAAATAATTAGAGGCCACGTTATGGTATTAATGAGCCCCTTGGTGACTTAATATATTAAAGTACGTTAGTTTTCTGCTCTGCCAAGGAGGGAATTCTCTCCTCTGAGAAACCAGGTGAATAAAGCGGCAAAACACACCGGGAGGCTCCGCGTACACGAGGGATTTCTTTCAAAGGTTGTCAGTCCTTGAGGACAATCAAACCAAACAGATACATCTGCAAAGCATTAAGCCAGGAGACATTTTACCCAGCTAAAAGCAAAGCCCCGTGGCAACCCAGATGTTCAGCCTGTTGCTGAAAGCCATTTCCTCAGCAGCTTCTGCTGCAGAGCTGCCCTGGCCAAGCCCAGGCTGCCCGCGCGGACATCTGCTATAGGGCTCAGCCGTCCCTCGCTGCGTGCCTGACCCATAGCCATGGGGCAACAACATGTGGCAAATTCAGATTTTTTTTTTTCCCCCCCAATTATTATTATTTTTTAAAAGGGGGAACTTTCCGGCCAAGGGAAAGAGATGTCCGAAGCGACGAAAAACGCCTGCTCAAGGAAAACATCGGAGAGACTGATTCACCCAACTGCCCAAGCCACTTCCATCCTTTGCCAGGCTGCAAAGTGCCACCTCCTCCGTCCTGGCTCTCCGCAGCCCCGGATCTGTGGATTCCTGCGACGCTTGTTTAGAGTTATGGGGAGTTGCACAACTGGCAGGTTGTCAGTTTAGCTGTTGGGCGAGTTAAAAGAGCTGCCTCTCGAGCTTTAGTATTGTGTTATGATTCATGATTTGTTTTATAGTAACACCGGGATGACCCAAGCGTTTGCTTTTATTATTTAAGCGCGGAGGTTGGTTTTAAAACACTCAAGATGCTTTCCCGAGCTTTGAAAAGAAGGGAAACCACTGCAGAAGGTTCAGCGTTAATTTTTGCCCTCTCCTCCACCTGCCTCCCGCCTCACCCCAAGCACAGCACGGGGTAAAGCGGTAAAGTGCAAACGGCTGGTGGTTTTTTCCAAATCCATTGCCCTAATCCTGCTTCCCCCCCCCCCCCAGTTAATAAATCACTAACAACTCTCAGAGCAAGGTGCCGCCTACCCTGGAAATCCCAGCTGAGCTGGTACCCGGGTGCCGGGGTTAGCAACCTGCTCCCTTCCCTTTTAATCCCAGGGCTGGAGATGGGGGGTGGAAATTGGGACAAGCGTGTCTCAACGCCTCTCCGCATCCTCCTGCTCTCCACGGGGCCGGGGAGGTGCCGTGTGATGGTTGCACCTTCCTCCAGCTCCCAGGGCTGGAAGTAAGTCACGGGATAGCAACGGGTGGGAACACCGGGAT
>NW_008794449.1:1679822-1699134 GCF_000699145.1 Aptenodytes forsteri
ACATCATCCGGGGGGGCTTGGGGGACATCATCCGGGGGCCACCCGCAAAACCGGGAGTGATGCCGGAGCCCCAAGACTGCAGATGCCCGCACCCCCCCTCCAGCACCCCCCCAGGGCTGGGGGGGGGGGGGGGGGGGGGTTGGGGGGGGGGTGGGGGGGGGAGGGTTTGGCAGGGTGCTGGGTGGCGAACGTGCCACAGCGGGGAAACGTGGAAATAACATCGTAGCTGGGAGCATCTGCTTTGATGGGGTTTAATAAAGCCAGTTTTGCTCGAAAATTTAAAGCCCGATAAGTAGCAGCTCAGACACTTAAAGTGTCCAATAGCCCTTTTTTATTATTTAGGGCATTAGAAGCAAAGTCTTGTATTCTTATAACAGATCTAGAAAGAACATACTTTGGGCTATCTCCTTACATGGAGCCAAGATGGATGGAGTAAAAAAAATGCACAATCCTTCCCTCTCCTACGCAGGAAAAAAATACTCACAGGCAAAAAAAAAAAAAAAAAAAAAAAATAGCTACTATGAGGGAGCTGGAAAAGAGCCAGAGATTTGGGATGTGGGAAGGAAGATGGGGGAAAGCAGCGAGCGCTCTGGCTGGCAAAGGTGGGGATGGGGGTCAGACACAACAGTGCACAAAATCCGTCCTCGGGAAAGGGCAGGAGGGGGGTATTTTTTTGTCCAAAATCCCGGACCTTTTCCAGTGGAGGGCGAGGAAAATTCGGTTCCCGGCTAAAACGCGAGTCAGAAGAAGGAAGAAAATTCACGTGGTGTTACAGGACGAGGAGTTTGGGCATCCCCCTTCCTCCGGCAGCTCAGCTCTCCTCTGCAGCTCCTCTCCTCTTCAGAAATCACCACCCCCACACCTTCGAAAGGAGCCCAGAAGCTAAACCCCGCCTGAATTAAAATCACAGTCACTTCAAATTAGATCCACCTAGTAATTCTTGGCTTAAAAACTCCTAAATAACTGGAGCGGAAAGCTTCAGCTCCTAAATAAATGGCCTGGTTTTCAAAGGCACGAGCACCCAGCTGCCCCAAGCGAGGTCAGCTGGAAGAATCATCATTACTATTTATAAGGCACTTACACCACGGGGAGAGGGTGGTGGGCAGGACAGCACTAGGTGCACCAAGAGGGTTTATTTTCCCCTCTCGGGTCGTGCTGCTCCCCATAAATAGAGCCTGGACTGGTAAATAAGCTGTTGCTCGCAGCTGCTGTGAAAGGAGCCCACGGGGTGCTTAGCTCAGCGATTTTTCGAAAAATCAAGTCGCCAAGGGAGCCAAATGCTGTTAGCAAGAGGTGCGTCGGCTTGCTGAGAGCCACCGCGGGCACGGCGCGCCATGGGATGGCCGGCGATGCTGTCCCGCAGCCTCTGCTTCGCCGGGTGACAAAAGGTGCGGAGGGAGGAATAAATCCCCCAGCGTTCGCCAGAGGTGCTGCCTTACCGACCCCATCGCAGGAACCTGCCGAGATTTAATAAATGCGAAGGGACAGGGGTATAAATGTAACGCCAGGGCTCGTAATCTGAAGGTCCTGCTGGTAGGTGGGGAAAAACATGACCTCAAGCGTCCGAGGGATGGAGGCGGCAGGTCCAGAGGGGAGGGCAGCGCAAAGGAGGGGAGTCTGGCGGAAAAGGGTGAAAAACCCCGGTCTGTGAGAATGGGACACCCGTCTCTTACGGGGTTTACAGGCTGTGAACTTCTCCGAAACACCAAAGCCAAAACCCCTCAATTCCCTTTTTTGTTCCTCTGCTGCTCAAACACCGAACTGACGCAGCAACCCACCCCAAACGGTGGAATTACGCTCTGGATGTGGCCCAAAAATCACAATCCTGGACTAAATTCCCCATCCCCTTCGGAAGAACCCACCGGTACCAAGAGACCACCAGCCAGCCTCCCCCGGCACCCTTCCCCTGGCATCAAAATGCAGGCAACGGCAGCGATTGCTCTGGCGAGCCCCAACTCTGACTAAGCCATGATTCATCCTCCTTTTCTTTCTTTTTCTTCCCCCCCCCCCAAAGGAAACTTGGAAGGAAAGGACAAGTCACGTTCATGCCTACATTCAGTGCGACACGGACCATCTCCTTAGGATGCGGCATGGAGGGGACGGGGTGCAGCGTGCGTGACGCCCGGCGGGACCCGAGTCGTGCGGTCCAACCCTGCACCCAGCAACTCTTTGCACCGCTAAAATTTGCAGACGGTGGCTGGGACCTGTGCATACATCACCATAAAGATGCAGCCACACGTGTGCTCGGTTAACGGCAGGGCAGCTTGACCCACCGAATTTCCAGCACGGCCTCGGTTTACCAGCCTGGGACATGGGCACAAATAGTTCTCCCTAACCTGGGAGGGAGGTTGCAAAAGTCAGGCAGCAGCTGCCCAAATTCTTGTTAGTGCATTAACGACCCCCTCTTGCAACAGAGAAAATTATTCCTCCGGGCTGACCGAGGGGTATTTATACACTTATTTGAAAAAAAAAAAAAACACTAAGCTCTTTGCGCTTCCGAAAAAAATCAGCGGGATCCCAGAGAAGCCAAGAAAATTGTCTGCGATGCTTTAGGGGAAGCGGGGGCTTTCAAAAAGGTCAGGGAGGAAACCAAATGGTTGCCTCCCCCTCTCGCCTGCTGGATGCTGAGCTGATTTTGCTGCTGATGGCGCTTTCTTTGCAGGGACTCGAAGTTTGCAAAAGCTGCTGAGGGTCAGGCTCACGGTGGGGAGGGTTTTGCAAAGGCCGATAAAAAATGCTTGGGTTTGGAGAGGCAGCTGGAGTTCACGGTCCTTTGTGTCTGCACGTTTCAATCGCCTCCCTCCCTCTCGCCCCTCACAGGTATTTCAGTTACAAGAATAAATAAACAAGGTGCGAAGTGCGAACTGTACCCGTGTGGTGGGGGTATCACCGCTCCCTCTCCTGACCTCACCCTCTCCCTCGTCCCCCCCCAGCCCTGCTGCCGCAGGGGGGGATCGCGATGAGCTCCTGCATCAGCCCCTGTAACGCATCGGGGTGTTTCTGCCATGGAAAAGAGCTTTTTCCCTCCTCTCCTCTTAACGAGGTGGTTTTTCCTTCCTCATTTCTTGCCTTTCACCCCCCTGCCCTTGCAATCACACGCTCCCATTCCTTCTCAACGTATCAAACCCGTAGCATCAACCCCGCTGCTGGCCAAAGAGGAACAGGTATCGGGCAAAATAGTTTCTTCACGCTATTATTTCAAGGCGGGGTTTCCTGCAGTGATTACGGGATGCTGCTCAGCACGGGACTCGCAGTCTCCCACCCTAAAATCAGAGGAGAGCTCCCGATCGACACCTCTCGGGGCTGCAACTGGGAGGGCTGAACCCTGCCAGGGGCGCAGGGTCAGGGCGAGGCAGGGAACATCGCGTGCTCGGGGCTGCCCCTGAGCCATCCCTCAAACGCCAGAGAAATACACCCGTTCCCCCATCCGGGGACGAGCCGTCCAGTTTTTGAGACTATTGCACGCTGTAACTGGAACTGATGTGCTCATGAAACGTCTTCCTTCCCCGATCGTAAGAAATTCAGCTAGTTGCTAACAACAGCCGAGCACCGAAATACCAGCAGAGCCAGCGCTCGGGGCTGCCGCACGCGCGCCTTTGGGTGCAGCTTTTCTTAAAAATAGCTGCAAGCAGAGAAGGGGAAAATTCAAAGGGGTTCAGTCTCCGACATTGAGAAACAAGTGCTGACCCCCAGGGGGGGAAATCCCCGCAGAGGCACAGGGCATTGCTCATCCCCGCTGTATCAGCCCCAGTCAAACGCTGCGCCGGGAGCTGATCTTGCCTTTCCCGGCAGCCAAGGGGCAGGAAAAGCCACGAAGGGATTACAGAAATGCACGGGGCCACTGTTCCCAACACTCCAGCAACAAGCAGCAAAAATCAGCTCTTGTGCACGTGACCTCGCTTGCAAGGATGGGTACTACCCGGGCAGTAAAAAAAATAATCATTTCACTGTCCGCTGGCAAAAAAGGGGCTCCCTATAGTTTTCTTTAAGTGCTTTTTCAGATGTATTCAACCAATTCAAGCTTGGGGACCTGCTCGCTTTTGCTCCTGCCCTCTGAGCTCCCCTGCGTGCTGTCGCCGTCGCACTCGGTGCAACACCAAAACTATTTCAGGGACAGTAAATTCTGCCTGAAGTCAACCCTCTGTCGTGCCACGCCGTCAGCCTTGCTAAAAGCCATTCGTTTTTTTAAATTTCTTTTCATTTAGGAGCCCTTCAAGCAGGAGGATGAGGCTTCAAACCTAGTTCCTTTTGAGCTGCCAGATCTGTGCCTTAACTAGAGGCGTTTGGTTATAATCGGGTGAGTTAAAGGGAGATAGGAAAGGAAATGGGAGGGTTGCAAACGCATTGCCTGGCTGTGATGAATATGGGGGAGAAGGAGGGGCGAGAGCCTGGATTTAATCTTGATTCCCCAAACTAGAAGTAAAATCACTCAAGGATCCCTCCATCGTCCCCAGAGAGAGGTGGGTGCCCCCGACTGTGCTCAGGTCTTGGAGGGTCCCTGGGAAGACCCAATAAAGCTCAGGGCCAGAGATGGGGAGGTGTAAGATGGGTGTCCAGTAGCCAGGACTGAGGACCCCAAAGGAGACTCCCAGGCCAACGTTCTTATTTAAAATCCCAGGAAAGGAGTTTCATCTGTAAATTTTTGAGAACTACATTCTGTAATTCTCAAAAAAAAAAAAAAATATTTGGAAATAACGTTCTGAACCTGCAACATCCATTGGAGCAGGGACATTTCTCAACGCTGGCAGGTCTGCTCAGAAACGGGTCCAGGAGGATTGAGCAACGTCCTGTGAAAGTTCCTGACCTTACAAGACTAGTGCAAAACAGAACTCACCCCATAAACGGGCTAAATCATCAAGATAATTGACTCCATAGGTTGCGGAGACAAATACAGGTTTTTAGAAGTGGTTAGAGGGTAATTAGATGGCAAGAGGCTGGGGATATTCCAGTCTTGGGAATCTGATACTGGTTCTGCTTGAAATGAAATCTGGCTGCAAAATTTCAGGCTTGGTCCCGACAGAAAGGGTCGAAGGGTGCAGGTCAGTCAGAGAGCCAAAATTCAGGTTTTGGCACTGTCAGTGATGCCGAGAAGCCAATATTCACATGAGCCTGACACCGGGTTGTGCCTCCTACTCCCAGGTACTTTTAGTTACGTCAGAGAAACACCTCCCCGTTTGCCCTGTGATTTTAGGGTGTGAAAATCCCCACTGAAAGTCCTGGGATTTGATTTAGGGTGTAAAGCCACAAAGGTGTTAAACATGACTTCAGGTTACCTCGTCCCTAAGCGAGATGCCACAACCACCTGGGACAAGGCACCGATCCAGCACGAAAATCCTGCTGGTTTGAAAGAAAAGTGTGTTTACAGGGTTACTCTGTCCCAGCTGCCAGATCAAACATTACCCCTCCTGCTGCTGCCAGCATAAACCTGGCATATGGTACCGTAGCGCCTTCTCCAGATAAATCAGCAGAAATACAGCCGTGTGCTCACACCTGATCCAGACCTAATTTGTGCTGCAAAGCGACGCAGCAAGTTGGAGATCCGGCGGGAAGGAGCTAAAATCCCAGCCCTCCTCTAAGCACAGATTGTTATAGGAGCCGTTTCCATGGAGGTGCCCAATGGTTGAAGTTGGTTGTGTCCATGAAGAGCTTAATTCCCAGTCCAGTGATGCATTTGGGATGCAGCTCTCCTGGTCTCCTGCCTACAGGGCCCCGGTGATGGACATGAAACCCCCAACGGATGAGTCTATTCAACCCATTTAAGGTGGAAGATGGTCACCCTCCGGAAATCGCAGCCTGTCATTATCCCATGGACTTTGCTATTGAACTATTTCCTAACGTCTTATTAACACCCACCTTTCATTAAGGGCCTGGATCGTTATCTCATCATTGCAGGTTATTAGATCAAACAATGGCAAAGGCTGTGGCCTTTCATTCTGGCGCTGACTCACCTTATGATGTAACACACCCAGGTCAGTGACAACCTCAGCATTGCCATGGTGACCAAGAGGCTTCTAAAGAGTTGTAGGCAATGATGTCATGAAGCCGGGTACCCGGGAGATGCTGGGGAATCTCTTCAAAGTAATGCAAGAAGCTACAATAGAAAGCTGTCGGGAAGAAACCGTGGTGGTTCGTACTCCTGCTGGTCAAGGAGGTGCTTGCAGGCAGCAGCATGCGTCGGATTAATCATAGCCTAGGAAAAAGGGTATTTTTTTTATCCCTGCTATCAACCCCGACTAGTATCAGTACGGCTCCTGACCCGGGGGCTTTTGATCAGGGGGTGATTAAACGCCATCCTGCGAAGCAGCATCCCAGGACGATCTGCACCGTCTGGGAGGCTCGGATGGAAACGTTCCCTGGGGGATGCGGAGCAGGGAGGAAGCGTTGCAGCCCCACGCGGCTCCTGCTGTGTCTGCCTCCATCCACAGCAAAGCTGTGAGTAGTATTTGGGAAGAATTTATGTCGTTTTGGGTGTCTATAAAGGGCTGGTCACCTTTGACCGCTTCTACCATCCAACAGAGAGAAATGGGCACTCCCAGAGCAATTCACTTGCCCTGCTGTGGATATTGATTGTAAACCAGGACGAGATGTGTCTTCGAGGTGCTTGTAGCCTGTGAGCATGTTGGGAGACCTCATGCTGTCTACGTCTGAAGCCATCCAACGCACATCTCGGTGTGCTCCAGCACGAGGTGACCCAAAACACAATTCCTTGGTCAATCCAGAGTCCCAGGTAGGGAGGCAGAGTAAAGCTTTGATGAGGAGATACATTTCAAAACCGCATACGTGCTGAGGATCTTTCCACCCACGCCCTTGTGAGCATGTCTGCCATATCGACAACCCGCTTGTCCCTGCTTCCTCACAGGGCTGGGATGATACAGGCAATGCCAGGTGATCGTTGCTCAACAGTGTCCTACACACCTCAACCCCGTCCACAAAGAACCACTTTTGGGACGAACACCACTCCTCGGGTTGAGCTGTTCCCTGGATCAGCCTCCCCAAGGGTTCACCTCTCCATTCAACTGATGGAAACCACAAGGCATCAAGAGGTGAGGTCTAAGTGTCCCACTTCTCCAGGCAGTTGCCATGTGCTTTTAAACCCGAGACCTGCAGGGACTGCTTTTAGGAAGTCTGTGAAACACAACTAAGAGGGAAAGCGTATGGTCAATAGGTTGAAATTTAGAATAGGAAGGTCCACAACTACACTGAAAAATGCCCAAGGACCAACCAACTGAAAAGCCATCATGAGATGGCAGAGAGTTCTGACCTCTCTGCACCAGGAACAAAAATGATCAAGAGATGAAAGACTGATTGAGGCTCTGCCCTTCACACAGCAGACGTCTCTAGGAGGGGTTTTTTTTTTCAGCTGCAGGAGTCAGTCTGGGTTTCCATATCTTTTGCTGGAGCTCTCTACAGTCAAAGCCTCCTCAGGTAACCTTTCAGATCTCCGATTTCCTAACAACTCTCCTATCCAATTTTTGGAGCCAAATCACTAGAATCAGATCACACAGATTGCTGTAATGCAGAAGTTCAATAACCAGATTTCCTTATCAGGATTTTCTTAAAATTTTTCTGCTTATAGGGCAAAGATTTTGCATTTATCTAATTCCTAGCAGATGTTTTTAATTTGTGCATTTCATTTAATCTTTTCCATGCCATGGAGACCTGGCTGGGGGAAAAAAAAAATTGTCCAAAAGCATCCACAGAATTTGTTTCTTCTTTCCCTGATATTTTCCAATCAGACATGAAAAATATTAACGGGAAATTTCTCTGGAATTTTGGGACAAGCTGAAACAATATGGGGAGCTTGCTGCCAACATATTTTCTCAAATGCATTTACATTTTGCAACCCGCAATGACAAGCTGTTAACGGCTTAACGGGGGGGGGGGGGGGGAAATTCAGCTGAATGTTTAGATTACTGCCCTGGAGTTTAACATAGAGTAGCAAACCGGCGTTTGGGTACCTGGTAGTTTGGTAGGGATCATGAGGGAAGATGCTGTGCTTCGTAGCACTAGGGAGTGCCTCAGTTTCCTCCCAAAACAACTGCTGTTACTTGAGCTGAGAGCCAGAGCCATGAGGGGACGGCACAGGCGGAAGCACACGTTGGCCATTGACCATGAGTTGTCCCCACCGAATACAATGGAGAAGGGGGAAAACCACTTTTGTTGCGTCTGCTTCAGTATTTCTGGCAACATGGCTCATCAGGGAATCACAGCACAAACTCTGTGCCCCAAATAGGGTTCAATTTTTTCTTCTCACTCCTTGAAAACCAAACAAACGGCTCCAGAAGACATGGGCTCACCCCATGTGTTCATCCCCACCGTGCCCACGCGCTCCTCTGCACCGCGCCGGTGGGTCTGTGCTTCTCCGCTGGCACCTCCCCGGGGCTGACGCCTGCGGCGACGGCAAGGTCAGAGCGAGGGTTTCACATTTCCCAGCCCGGCTGTTTACCCGGCGCTCAGGCTGAATTAAAACAACTGCTAGAGAGTGGCCTGAGTCAACAAGAGATCTGACGGCCACCCGACTCCCGGGCAGGTTCTCCTGCCAACTTCCCAATAAAGAAAGAGAGCCAGGCTTGGGCTCAAGGCACGACCTTCCTTCGCTTCATGTTGTGCATTTATCACTCGGGCTTGGATAGTCCCAGGCACCTGGGACGATGGTGGGCTCCCCAGTGATGGGCACCTCGTTCCCACTGCTGGGTGAAGGTGCTTGTTATGCCTCGTGGGTCAGATGGACAGTTGGGTCTCCCGACCCATGCGTTGAGCCAACAGGAGCTACAGTCTGCACCCATCGGGGTGCTGAGACCCACGGAGGTTTGCATGGGCAGAGCCCAGACCATTTCCCAAACCTGCCAGCTATGCAAAAGCAAGGTCTTCCTGCAGTTGTGGCTAATGGGGATCCCACCAGCATGGGTTTGGGGTGAAGGCAAGCGTGGCCAGAGGGTCACAGTAGCTGCAGTCTCCCATATCTGCAGGACATGCTCTGAGCATGGATGCGTTGCATGTCCCTCCCCGTCCTGCTTTAAACACAGATGCTCATTCCAGAGCTGACCAGTTAAATAGCCTTGAAAACCTATCTCACGCAGGGTCCGATCCAGCCCTCCACGCCTGGACAAGCACAGCTCCCTCGGACACGTGCAGGAGCACACGCAACCGCTTCGATCCCTGGCAGCCCGTGCCGCTGCTGCCTTCAGATGCTACTCAAAAATCTGGTCCTTTTGCATTCAGACAGAGTCAGTCATCGACGAAACGGGGTGACTAAGACTCGGCGCTGGCACACGCCGGCCTCATCCCACATTGCCTTGTCTTGTCTTGTTTGCAGCCGGGCCGTTAGCCGCCAAGGCCACCCAACCCCATCGCTGCAAGCAGGACATGGCAGGACATCCAAAGCCAAGCCAGAAAAGGCAACCCCAGGTTTTCCAAAATTTGGACTGGTAAAGTCATGCCCAAAAAAGACCTCTTCCCACCCTCATGTCCTCCACCGAGAAGTTGCCCAAATTGCTGCCATTGCAACAGCCATAAACCATTTAATGGTTTATTAAATTGCTCTCCTATTTACGGCGCCAACGTGTTTGTCTTGGGTTAGTTTCTGAGCAGCTCAGCTGCACCCAAAAATTACGAAAAGAAAAAAAAGGAGAGGGGAAGCACGGCAGCCACCAGGGGAGATTTCACGTTTAAGAGAACCGAAGGCTTCACTGACTGCATCCCCCCATGTACATGTTCTTCACAGCCGGTAGGAGGAGGAAATCCATTCCCTGCCTTTGGCAAATCAACCTTGGAGAAACAAATAAACACAAAAATCACTGCTGGCAGGTGCCTCTTCTGTCTCAACTCGTCCTGCTCAGGTTGGTTCAACAACACGGAGATTTCGGCGGCGAAGCCACTTCCGAGTCCGTCTTCCCACCCCAAAGCCTTGTTCTCAGCTGTGAACGGGATCCAGCCCTCCAGCTAGGAAATGGACCCAGGCTGGAAAAAAAAAAAACAACACCTTTTTTTTTTCTTCATTATTTTAATTTTTTTGCAAAGGGAGTGTTGCTTCGTAAGCACGGATCCATCCCCGGAGCACTGGTGTTGGCACAAAGCCAGGCAGCATCCCGCAGTGCCGGGGGTGGAGGGGCTTCGTCGGACTGCCCAAGCCCAAATTGCAGCCTCAGCTGCGTCCCACTGTTCCTGTTAGAAATCCCTTGCTAAGAAGGAGGATTTCTAAGAAAATCAGTGAGCGGGAGGAAAAACAAGTCAAAAACCTCAGATTTCTGCCCTGGGCATGCTAGAGTCTCCTATTAGCATCAAGGTGGGATGCTCGCCTGGATCATACCTGGGATGAAGGGACAAGTTTCCTCCAAATAAATTTGTATCGGTGACTAAGGAGCCTTTATTCTCCACTTGTGCAGGATAAGCCGGCAGTGCCTGTCTGCATTTTTAGGGGCAGAATAATTCAGTCTCCTTGGGCCGGGCACTCAGTCCCTGCCTTCAAGCCCACGAGCAAGACACGCGCAGTGCAACCCATCCTCCTGCTTATCCGCTGGCAGAAGCGGCCGGAGCATCCTGGCTCCAGAGAGACCGAAACTAGGAAGTCACATCCCTCCTTGGGGCTTGTGGCCAGATCTGGGTGCAGGAGGCAAGACACCCAATTTTTCTGCCAGTACCGCTGGGAGAAAAACACCTTCTGTCCCGGCGTGTTATCCCTGTTGTTTACCAGGCTCAGCTGTTCTCCAGGTTTCCTGGAAATAGCCAGAAAGCCCGGCAGCCCCCTGGCACCCACGATAGCTGCTCATGCCCCTTTCGCATGTCTCTGGAGGAGGCTGCAGCTGCTGGGAGGGACGGGGGCAGGGCTGGGTTTCCTGGAAATAGCCAGAAAGCCCGGCAGCCCCCTGGCACCCGCGATAGCTGCTCATGCCCCTTTTGCATGTCTCTGGAGGAGGGAGGAGGCTGCAGCTGCTGGGAGGGATGGTGGCAGTGCTGGGTGACGGCGAGGTCAGGAAAGCAGAGCCCGGCAGCGTTTCCTCCCTGCGTGCACGTGAACGGGGCATGCACAGCCCGTGCGGCTTCCCGGGGCTGGCACGTGCTCGGGCAGCCCTGCGTCCCCACCGTCCCTCTCGGGCGGCCGAGCGTGGGCTCCCGCCAGCGGCCCCATGCCAGCGGGCCGTGCACGGCCGAAAAATAATAAATAAACCCGTAAAAAAGTTCACCTCGCTGCCCTGCAAAAGGCTCTCCCCGCGTCAGGTTGGACAAACAAGCACCAGAGCTGACTGCTAAGGCGTCAGGGAGGGGAATAAATCAGGTTGTCTGAAGGGTTGCAGCCATTTAGCACCAGCCCTGCCGTGTCCCTGCCCAAACGTCGGCTGCCGAGGACTGCCAGCCCCACCAGGCCAGCCCGAACCGGGGCTGGGGCTGCGCAGGAACACAGCAGCACTTCCTTTTCCCAGCGGATTTGTCGTCACCCCTTCCCCAGCCCCGAAGCAGCATCATTTCTCCCCAAGCCATTTCACAGGGAGACATTTGTCCGTCTCAGACTCCCCACCCTGTCCTCAAACAACCTATTCCAGGGCTGAGCAAAGCTTTCCCCGATTTCCAACCCACATCTCCCCAGGTGGGTTTTAACACCCTGCTCCTACCCACGTAGGTTGATTTTGAAGCTCCGCGTTGCACTACGGTAAGGCCTGGACCAGAGATGCACACCAAAATGTACCAACGTGGGGGACACACTGCAGGATGCTCTGGCACAGCCAGGTTTGATGCAGGAGTGCTGGATCTGCAGATAAGAGCAACTAAAGCCACAATCACAGCGGCCTCCAGTGTATCGCTGCACCCTCCCGTGCCTCAGTTTCCCCTGCCTTGAGTGATAAAGCTGGAAATCGTCCAACAAGGACTGAAGGACTGGGGAGAGGGGGAAAAAAAAACTCAGCAGCCAGCTATGAACCAAGAGCATGATGCCCCTGGAGATTAAAAAAAAACCAAAAAAAAAGAAAAACCAAAGGGAAAGCCCAATTCCAGGGAGTTTTGGCAGGAGGGTGGTATAGAAAATGCAGGAGATTGGGTTTTCTGACCCAGGAAGGATATGTCTCACTCTGGCCAGGGAAGGGCATGTCTCACTCCCGGCCCCATGCTTTTGGGAAGAGGTTTAACTGGGGATGGAAAACACCAAGGACATATTTCCAACCCGGGATATATGGGAGGGCATAAAGTGAGAGTGGTTTTGTGCTCCAGGAAGGAGAAACGCGGGGGCGGGGGAAACCTGGGAACAGCTTTCAGTTTGAAAAAGGATGTCATAAAGAAAATGATAGCTGTCCTCGATAGCAAGGAAGATTTAAAGTAGACAGAGGGAAAGTTGCCCAGGTATTAGGAGAAGCCTAATACCTCTTGGGAAGACAAGGAATCCCCCAGGGGAGAACACAAGGAAAATTTGAAACTGCTTGTGTAGGTTTGATCTTGACTCCCAACCAGGGCCTGTCCGCTATCGCCTTTTTTTTTTCAGCGTTAAAATGTGGTTATGCAGGGGAAAAAAAAGTGGGGTGCCCTGCAGAGGCGTGCACGCCTGCGCGTGCGTGTGTGCACGCACGCACCAGGCAAACAGGGATCACGCCTCGCCGGCTGCTGGTTTTGAAATCCTCCCACATCCCTCCACGAAAAACCCGTGGTCATCTGATTTAAAGCCTTTGGAGTCGTTTTATGCCGAGATGAATTTCTCCATCACCGAGGGTGTGTTAGGGAAGGGTTCGGCATGTCAGCCGCCCTGCTGGCATGGGCTCCTGATGGCAAGAGGAATGTCAGAGACTGCGGGATGCCAGCTGGAGATGTGGCCCGGGGGGTGTCGGTGGTGTGATCTGAGAACTGGGGTGAAGTCCAAGCCCATGCTGAGCTCCCAGCAGAGGGGTCGGAACCCTTCTCCATGGTCCAAGCCCAGCCTAGCCCAGCCAGCTCGGCTTTTCCTATATAACATGGCCACCAAGCCCAGTCTTCAGTCGGCGGCGTGGATAGAAAGCACAGGGCCGTGCCTGTTCACCATGTAAATACAGCACAGGAGAGTCCTCCTCCATCCACGCAGGAGTGAGGCAAGACACCAAGAGGAAGGTTTTCCAGCGTTCCAACTTGATCGGTGGGTTGCTGGCCCTGGGAAGGCAGGTTACAGGCATATCTGCCTGCTCCCAGGTTAGGATATGAGGAGATGCTATCAGCGACTGCATCTTTACGTGGTTTCAATTCCCAGACTCAGGAAGTCTGAGAGGCTGTAACGACCTATCTCTTCCCACCGGCTGGTTTCTGCGGAGCGATCGGGGTGCAAAGCGGGTCCCAAAAACCCCCACTGGACCTTACAGCTCCCCCACAGGGAGCTGCACACCCTTTACAAGCTTCCTTCCCCAGCTGCAAGTTGGGGGGTGGTCCCACCTCCAGCTGCTGGCGGCGAAGGACATCCCACCTCCCCACCACAGCCTGGCATGTCCTCCCCTGCACCAACGCCATGAGACGTGGTGGGCTTTGCTGCTTGGTTGTGCACAACCCCATGAGCACCATCGGGAACACAACTGCTAGGCACAGTGGCTCCTTAAACCCATTAAAAACTCTCAAAGAGGGGTCGTAAACGCTAAAGAAAGCGTAATGTCAAAGAGGCAGTGGAGACGTCATGCTCACCAAGTGCTTTCTTGGAGCTGCAGGGAGCAGGGGCGTGCTGAGAGGGGTGTGATGGGGGGACAGACACCTGCTCCTTTGGGTCATTTACTCGTGTTTCACTCGAGGCCAGTGAGGTGAAAGGGGATGAAACGAAACCAAGAGCCAGAAGGAAAATATCCTGGCAAGAAAGACCAGCCAGGGGGCAAAGCAGGACACGAGGGGGTTTCTAGCCTTCCAGGAAAGGTGTTCATTGAAAACAAGGCGATGCTTTGACTCAGGCACGAGCCGGTGAGTCAGGAGAACCGGGGCCAGCTCTGCCGCACATTTCCTCCCTGCCCTTTGAGCAGACGGCTGCGAGCAGACGCCCACGCCGTCACCGTCACCATCACGGCCCCCGCGGGGAGCTGTGGTGAGCAGGACCCCCCCCCCTCCAAGCAGCTTCTGACTCCCCGCTCGGCTTCTCCCCATCTGTGTCGCTTGGAGGCGTTGCTCATCGGTGCTCATAAATCCTCCCCGGTGCCTTTGATGGGAAGCACTGGGTAAAAAGTTTTCCAAGCCTGCCAGGAAAACACGACATCGAGGAGCGACGGGTGATGTAACCAGCAAATGCAGCAGCATGTGGATTTGCAGGGCATTGCCAGCAAGCCAGACAGCAGCCCAAAGTGACAGAATTATCCCTTTTAATACCAAAAAGCTGCGGAAAGGCAAATCTCCGCCCTTAGCTGTAATCACTCTGCAAAAGCAGTTTCCCATCAGAGGGTGTTATAATCTGACTCTCTGCAGGAGTTGTGATATTAAGGAACTGCTCGATTGAGAAGGGGACACGCAGCAGAAATAATAATGACAGGATGTGGCACCGTCCTGCCCTTTCCCTTCACGCTCACGTGCAAAAGGCACCTCTGCTCCTGCTAACAAGAGCCTCCTTGACCTCAGCAAGCAGAAACGAGACCAGAAGACGTCACAACTTCTGCTAACAGAGAGTGAAAAGGCTTAATAAAGAGCAGGATTGTTATAGCAGCCGGGCTGCCTACCCACTCCTCCCACCACGTGGCTGGAAATTACAGCGCTTGGTGGCAGAAATCACCTCCACAAAGTCGTCCCCACCTGCCAAAACAATTCCTGTTATCACTTTTCCCGCTGTATAATAGCTTCTGCCACCTTTGGATAGGAGTTGCTCACAGGAGATTGCTCTGGCGGCCACCGGCAGAGAGGAGCCACGGGAAGGTGGACACCAACAGGGCTTTGTGCAGGTCTACCAGGTGCTCTTCTCCACCCAGCGTCGTGAGATGCTGCAAACCTCCATGCAGAGAAGCACCCCATCGTAGCTGGGACGTGGTGGTTGAGAAACATCCAACACAACATGTCTGCAGTGGGGTCAGTAAATGCGACACACAGTGAGGTCTCTTTGCAGAGCAGCTCTGTGCCCTGCAAGCATCCCGAGGGCTGGATTTGGGGGTTGCTGTTATAGAGTCTCCATGATCTCCAAACAACTTGGCTGAAGGTGAGTGAATAGGTCCTTGAGGAGGTAGGTGTGATGTGGGGAGGAAGGACCCTCGGAAGATGAGGGCTGTTTTTTCAAACCTCATGCTCCCCGCTGCGCGGTGGGTGCTCAGCTCCTCCAGCCCCCTGCTAGCCCTAAGGTCATATTCATCTCAGCTGCGTGCTGCCAGCTTGGACCCAAGTGCCTGGCTCTCCTTGAGGTCAGTGGCGATGGAGAGGTTGCCACTGGGGCCATTGAGCCTATCCATCATCAAAGCACCCTCTCTGGGCCTGCCCATTCATTGCCTCCCGGAGGGACCTGGACGTCTGGCTTACGCTGCACACCTCACTCCGGAGGGCTAAGGAAGGTGAGAGCCATCTCACCCCATGTGACATCCGCAAGGACGCCCAGCAGATCGCTCTCAGCCTGGGAAGAGATGTTTAATCCAACTCACGTGTGCAGTGATCACAAGGCACCGCTTGCTTTCCTATTGCCAGCCCGGCAGATGAAGGACAGAGCTCAGGTTTCGGCCTCAGACCCCTCAGGAGCTCCCCGACCGCTGTGCTTGTGCTTTTTCCAGCGTTCCTCCTTCTTCTCTTGCCTCTGCAAGCTGTGGCTGCTCCTCCAGATGCTGCACAGGATCCAATGCTGGTCCATCGTGCCCATGGCTCTTCTAATCTCCACCTTGCTATGAGCTCTTCTCATTTATCCTGCGAAGACAGCGTGCTCAGCCCAGTCGGCTGCAGTCGTCCAAGCTCTGCCTCTGTCTGGGGTTGCGCTGGTGTCGCAAAACCGCAGCCGATGTCCATGTCAGCAGAGGGATGTGGCAGGGACACGGCATCCACCATCACCTCTCCAAACCACAGCCCGCGTCTATCCAGGCCCACCTCTGCCACCAGCACAATCCTCCTCGGCAGTCCCAGAGAAGACCATCAACGGACAAAATCAACACCGACAACTCCAGAATCTGCCCCCTCATCTAGCAGGGCCCCGAGTCCTCTTTCTTGCCCAACTCAAGCCATGCATCACCCCACAGGATCAGTAACATGCCCTGATGACTGATGATCCAAGCAGCACCCAACAGGTCCCCCCGTCCAACAGTTCAAAGCCAACCTACACCTTTATATATACCCATAAATATATATATTCATGGTGCCATGCCTCTTTTTTTCAGCTGGGAAGCACCATGCATCTGTCATGCCCTTGCCAACTTGCTAATGGCTGTGCCCATACCCCGGGGAGCCGGTCGCTCCCAGCATCATGCGTTCGATCTCTGCTCGCTGGCTTTCAGTCTTATCTCCAGCTCCTTCCCAGGCAGCAACACCACCAGGATTTCATTTGTCCTTTGACAAATGACAAACGTCCTGCTCTCTGGCAATACCCTGGCTGCTTATCACCTGCACGCTCCCAGGCTTCCTTGCGTCAGCCGCAGTAATTAAATCACATTTTTCAGGCGGGGTGAACGGCATTTTAGGTGAAAGCTCCCAACGCCTCCTGCCAGTAGAGCTGTAGCCACGGATGGGGCTTTGCCAGGGTAACGGCACCGCTTGGGGACCAGGACTTTCTCCAGCGCTCCCAGCTGATGCGGTGATGCTGCTAGAAATTAATTCCTGCCCTAAGCTCATTCCTTCTAGCTGTCCTCGAGCATCTCTGCTAGAAATACCTTTCTTTAATATCTGAAACTGCCAAATGCCTTGAGGTCGGCTAAGTGGCAACTGCTGTACAGACATGAAGTGCAGATCCTGGGGCAATGCCACTGGCTACGATGCCCAGAGAGAAAGGAGGCAGAAAAGAGTCAAGACAATGAGGATTTAGCAGAGGCTTGTCAGGGAGACCCGGAAAAGTGATGCCAAAGCTGCAAGCGGTGAGAAGCTGTCAGAGCTAGGGTGGAGTTTGCATTATACTCCCCAGGACACGCCATTTCCACACACAGGGGTGTGCAAAGACAGCTCAGGGCCTCCAAAATGCACATCTCGAAGTCTCCCTGTGCCTCAAGCTACCTGGGGTTTGCAGAGCAGCAGCCTTTAGGCAGAGCCTCATCTTTGCACCCCGGATCTGGGTGGCGGTGAGCAAGCTCTGGGGTGAGATGCTGCTCCCAAAAGGCTCCCAAAGGAAAGGCTCAGCCTTCTCGCCGAGCTGGCTGGAGTCCTCATTTTCCTCTGGGAGGATCGGGCAGGCATCCTGACTCCAATCCGGCTGAGGCCACCACCTTCAGCAAGGATTTTTAACGCACCAAGGAGTTGGAACTACAGGGAAAATATCTTCATGCCCGACTCTCCTGCAAACTAAGGATATGCACAGCTCACTCTGTGCAGCTTTTGAAGGGCAGCCAGAAGACTATGCTCTCCACAACCCTCCTGCCTGGTGGCTTATAGATGTGCCCTTGGGAAGCCCAGACAGCCCAGCTGCAGCCACCGAGCAGTGCTCTAGGCACGGCTGGTGACATGGAGTCCCACCAACCCAACAGGATGCTCTCAGCTGGGGTCACGCCTGCACAGACTGCAGCCAGGCCTTACAGAGAACCTCTACAAGCATTGTCATGTCAAACTCACACAGTCTATTCTAGTCTAAGCGAGTCTTACAGTCTCCATCTGCAAGAAGTAGGGGTCCTTGGAGGGTCTCCAGCATGAGCTGAGCATGCACGTGCACAAGCAGTGGACAAAACCCATCCACGCTGGCCTCTGTGCCATGTTGGACCTTCCCAAGGTGGAGCTGCAAGCTGATGCAGGGAGCTGCTGGCAGCTGCTCTGGCATTTCAAGGTTGACCTCTAGAGGAAGTTTGTAGAGGAGGTATGGCTGCGAGGGTGACACAACGGTTGCAGAACCGAATTGCCCATAGCAGGGTCCCGAGGACTTGCAGGTTAGCTGTGCCCCAGGTATCTAGCAGCGACGGCAAGCACGGTACGGTGCCCCAGCAAATAGGTCCTCCCCAATTCAGGTGTGCTGGGCAAGACCGCATGGAAATGCATCCTCATTACTGCAAACCCACCATGTGTCCCCAGGTGCTGGAGACCTGCCCATCGTTTTTATCACTGGGATCCCTGCTGAGGCTGCAGTGGGAGCTGCACGCGAGCTGCCCTCCAACATGGGAAGCTCCCCCCGGCTCTCCGTGCTCACCCCCAAGGGCTCAGTGCTTTTAAAGCCTGACACACTCTGCTTTCCTCCAACCGCCCACCCCCCAGCATCTCTCCTTCTGCTCTAAACGAATCCGTTTATCACCTAAAATTAAATCAAGACCTGAAGACTGCTGCGCTGTCAAGATGCGAGGGTGTGAACCACATCACGCTTCATTGAGCCTTAAAAGGCAACATAAATCTCCACGCCTGAGATCATGGGCTCTGTGAACATCACTGCGGGCAAACTGCCGCACGCCCAAAACGTCCTCCCCAGAGCACGGAGAGATGAGAAAAACAAATCCAGCCCTCTCCCAAATTTTCATTTCCTCCCTGCTGCCCTTTCATGCCATGCCAGCCTCAGTGTGTAACATCCCTGCAGCGGTACCCTCCGCCCCTGCCCCAGCACTGCCAGCCCCTGGCACGGCACTGGGCTGCCCACCAGTCCGGAGACGCCTCTCCGCTTCAGCAAAGCACCTGGGTTAGAGGCTGAGCAGCATCTTCTCCCCATGTCCTTGCATGCCCTGACTTACCCTGCCTCCCCTGGCCTTTGTGGCTCCTGGAGAAGACTTTTTCCCCTCTGTTTCTCCTCCCAGTAGAGCTGCTAGGACGAGGAGCCACAACAAGCATCCTGCTCTGGGCCCAACCATGCTTGCACTATGATACCCGCCTCGGATGAGGAGGAGGCGACATTAAGGGCCTCCGCTTCACAGCGGGCCAGGGAGGATGGAAAACTCATCCATGCACCCGGGGGGAAGCACAGGAACAGCCGTCAGGGCTTTAGGTCTCATAGCTGGGTCCTTCTTGCCCCACGCTTCCAAGCCAGGGGATGGCAGGGGGGATTTCTGCCAGCTGCTGGGATGGAGTTTTTGGGAAAAGAGGTGGTTTGGGGTGCAGATCGGAGAGCACCACGGCGTGAAAGAGGGCTGCCCAGGTGGGCTACCCCTCTCAAAAGCCATTTACCTCCCCGGTCTCTCCTCCCAGGCTCCCAACAGCACAGCTCCTCCAGCTGAGCATCTCCCAAGGCCCACCACAAACGCACGCAGGTTGCCGGTTCTCAGCCTCCATCGCCCAAAACAACCCCCGGCAATAACCCCCCGGCCCAGAACCCACCCCC
>NW_008794449.1:1699502-1708868 GCF_000699145.1 Aptenodytes forsteri
TATATATATATATTTTTTTCTTCTTCTGTATTTATATTTTCTTCCTTCCTCCTCCTCCTTCTTTTAGAAGGAAACGGACTTATTTGGGCAAAGCCCAGCAGAAACCAGCGTCATGTGGGGGCAGGCACTGCAGAAAGGAGGAAGCTCTTGCAATTTCGGAGCTTTTAACCCTTCGCTTCCCGGAGACAGCAGGACTGGGAGAGAGGTGGCAGGGACAGGACAAGTTGCTGACGGCCTTAGAAAGGGATGGAAGGCACTGGGGACTGGTTTTTGGTTTGGCTTGTGGTGTTTTTTTTTCCTGGTAGGACCAGTGCAGAACTAAGTGTAATGGATGTGGGTGGGATAATGGGGTTTTGGCCTCCCACATCACCTCTGCTGGTCTTCTGAGCTCAGCAGAGGACCGATTCCATCTTCCCTGTGGTGGCACTGGGCCAAGCTGGGAAAACTCAACTGCTTCCAACACCAGGGAACCAGAAACTCAGATCCCCCTGCTTAGCATCTCCCGCCTGCCCTTGCACAGGCTGGACCATCCAAGGCCGAGGCAATTGGAGGTTCAGATCCTGCTGTGCCAACCCCCGTGCTGAGGATGTGCAAATCCCCCTCTCCTGGGACGACAGCAGGGACAGCCGGCGTGGGGCTGGAATGAGCCGTGAGCTGAGCCCAGAGTTCTGGAGCGCAATCAGGTCTGTCTGGCTTAATCTCTACCTTTCAACCTGCAGCTCAGGTTGCAGCAGGAGGTGAAGGTGGAACGTTACCGCCTGGGAGAGTTGTTTATTTTTACTGTGGTTCCTTTACTGCCCTCCCTGAAGGTAGAAAGAGGCATTGGCTTGGAGCTAGTTCAGGAGAAACTCCTTAAGCTACGCAGGACTGGACCCCGTCCTTCCACCTTGGTGGTGAACAGCAATACCATGAGCTCTCTGCTGTGTCTGCTCCCTGCAGAACCACTCCTCCCTCCTGGAGTCACCAAGACCTTCCTCAAACCATCCCTGTGCCGGTGGCCATGGTGGTATAAAGCCTCCCTGCCCATCTACTGCAGGCTCCAGCCCCATCCAGACCACCATGATGGTCAAGGTGAGCGCTCTTCATCCGCTCCAGTGCAGAGTCTGCCAGGTTTGGCTCAAACCCCCCTGGAGAAACCTCTTTAAGCCAGTGGGTGACGAGCCCTCAAAAAAATGCCCCCTGGGCTCTGTTACAAGAGCTGTAACTCCAGCAGGGATGGCAGGGACATCAGTGGCTTACATGGCATTGCTGTCTCTGCCCTGCTCTGGGAGGGATGGCTGCTGCACGTGGAGATGTCCTCACCGTGTGAGGGACAAAAGCATAGAAGATTTGGTGGCATGGGCTGCTGGGCTTCCTGCCAGCGACTGGAACCAGCTGCAGCAGCTGGTTTCTACCCTGTCCCCAGGGAACAGGGCAGGACATGCTGGGGCTGGGTCTCTCCCCAGGCAAATTGAGCGGGTAACCATTTTCTTGGGGAAAAATTATCCAAAAATGGAATTTCCCAGGACATTTAGCAACCCTAAAGGGCTGCAGGCTGGGAAAATTCAAGGCAGCTGGGCTAGACGTCCACGTGCCGCTGCCAGACATAGCCCAGCAGGTAAAGCGGAGTCCTTCTTTGTTGCACGTGGCCCAACACCCACATGCAGAAGGACACCCCAGCCATGCCCGAGGCCAGGGCGGCACAACAGCAACCTGCCTTTCACTGCATTTTCCAGCAGAAGCAGCCAGTACTTTCTAGAGGCAGTTCAGCAAGCCCTGATGCTACTCCACAGCCTGTGAAGCCCCTCTCGTGCCCTTCAGGCTCCTTCCACCCCTTGCTGGAGGCTGCTGAGCCCCACTCCGCGCACAGGCTCTTGCGCCGCACGGCCCTGGCTTCTCCTTGCAGCCATCCCAGCACAGCTCGTGGCTGAGAAATGGGGACCAACTAAAGGGAGAGGGAGAAGCCGGCACTGCCCCGGCTTGCTCAGGGAGCCCAAGCGAGCAGAGCTGCTCACAAGCGCCAGCATCTACCCATGATGGTCCCTGTGCAGGATCCGGTCCCAGGCAGGCAGGAGCAGGCACAGGGCGGGCACCTCCTGCAAGGGTTGGCAGCTTGACCTAACGCTGTGTCTCCAAGCATCCTGGATCCCCGGGGCATCGCGGAGGGCGTGCTGTCATCTTGCTGATAAAACTTTTTCCCCCCCGAGTTGTTGGCCTCGTTCCCTGTCTACCACCCAGGAGCTCTGCTGATCCACCCCCGGCAGGAACGGGAGCCCGACTCGAACCCAGTGCTGTACTCAGGGGAACAAGTGCTGCTCCTTGAAGTGATGAGCCTCCAAATCTCTCTAAAACACAAAAAGAGATTTTTAAAGTTTTATTGCTTGGGATAAATGAGGATCAGCAGTTCAGCTCTGGAAGAATATTTCCAGCACGTGATTCCAGGGCTTGGCAAAAGAAACATAATGCAAGATACTCAGGATTAGACCCAATAATGAACTTGGGTGTCGTGTCCATCAAAATCCACATTTATATGCTCATGTCCAAATTTGTTGTCCATAACATCCTGCTCAGTGCCTGCATAGCTTGAAAGGTGCCTAACTCCTTGGGTGGTTTTTTTCTGCAACATTGATCTTTCCTGGACACCAGCAGTTCAGCTCCAAAAACTTCCCGGTAAGAGCATATTAAAGCATCGTAGGTGGGATCGGGTCCTGTATTAGAGGCTGGTGGTTAAGGCCCCCATTAGGGTGCTTCCGTCACGTGGTCAGGGAGGCGGAGAGGCTTTGCCACCCCCTTGGCTGAAATGGTGCAAAGGCTTAAATAACCCCTGGGCGAGCATCCAGCCTCAGGGCAGGCGTGTGGATGGAGGGCTGCTCCTGCTGCTCCAGGAGCACTTTGGGATTTAAGAGGTGCCCGTTCAGCAGCGAAGCGCCTACTTCTTCCCTGCATCCCTTGGGCAAAATCAAGGCCAGTCACCTGGGATCCAGCTGCTCTTCAAGGGAAGAGGCTTACAAAGCTACATCCTCCACTGAATCTGGTCCCCAGGAAATCAAAGTGAATGAAGCGTCCGGTTGATAACTGGGATTATGCTCCAGTCACTCTGTGCGTTGGGCTAGAAAGATCTCAGGTGGGACCATCCTTGGTCTCCACACATCTGCTCTCTCTTTTCCCCATGGGCAATTTCTAGAAAGCAGCTTCCAAGCTCCAGCCAAGGCCATCGTAGGAGTTGGAGCATCTTGTTGCCTCATTCCCCATATTAGATACTATTGTTTTTCGCCCACAGGAAGCACCTCGGGCAGCTAAGTGGTGCCAGGCAGTTTAAATAAACAGGTAAGCCTTCAAACGTAGTCTGGGATTTCTGGTGCGTTAGGATTTTCACCCCTTACTCACTGGTCAACAGCATTTCTGTCTGGGATCTAAAAAGAACAACATAAAAGTAATAATAATAATAATTAAAAAAAAGAAAAACACTGAGAAGCAAGCTGGTCCCAAAAAACAGATTTAGATGAAACCGAACAAAATATGGTCCAGGACAGTGAAACGAGGACGGCTCTCCTCTTGGCAGAGCACAAACGCCGGGCTGCACGGTCAGAGAGGCTGGTGGGTGGCTCAGCATCACTCGGGGTTTTAGGAACAGGTTGGGCAAACAGGCTGGGAACGGTCTCAGCCAGCACTGATCCTGCCCCGGGGCTGAGGGATGGTCCAGATGGCTTCTCGAGATCTTCCCAAGCGCTGATTTCCGTGGGAGAGGCACCGGCAGCAGCGATGTTCACGGGCACCTTTCCCAGCCGTGTTCTGTAGGAAGCTGTCTCCAAAGGAAGGAAAAGCATGATTTAACGACCGTTAATATTTCAGTGGGGTTGTTTAGTTAGAACTAATCCAGCGAAGAGTCCTTTTACCTTTCTCCCAGGTTTAAACCCCATATTCGGCTGAGATGCTGTGACTGCAGCCCTCAGCTTCATCCTTAACCCCAGAAAAACCCTCTTTGGCTGAGATGGAGATTTAACTTTCCTTCTCCACCTTGCACCGAATCAATAGGTGTGCACAACCGGGCTTTGTATCAAGGGGCAGGGGAGATGGGACGCTCTTCTGGGCTCAGCATTTCTGCACATACCTAAGGGAAGCAGAGATGTCTTTACCTCTACAGGGAGGAGCGGATCTTCGTCTCTGTGATTGCCCAGCCAGGAAATCAGTAGTGAACTGACCTCCCTTTCCAGTTAGTGGTACGGTAAGATAATGGGTGGTAGCAGTCTGCGAGACAAGGATGTCGGTGCTTTTCTTGGGTTGGAGCCACGCAGTCGTTTCAGCCTGAGAATCAAGTCATGGGGATCTCCTTCACCGCGAGGGTTGTACTCTACAAGCAAATAATAATGCAAACAGCTCGTTTAAAATATTTATAACATTTTGAATGGCTTGCGTGGCACAAACCCAAGAAAGACGAGGGTGCTCGTAATTGCTGGCGCTGGCTATGTCGTGGGACACGCTTACACGATCGATCAGGCTTGCATAATCCTATTTTGTCCTTTCAGAAGACGTTTGAGTGTCCAGGCAGGCTCTTAGCCCCTGGCCTCAGCCCCTGGCTTACGCGTTGCTTGAAGGTGCTGCTTTCCCAGGCAGCATCAGGCCCCTTATCCCACTGCTCAGCTGTTTTCTTGCTGAGCTGCTGCTGTTACGCCTAAGCCAATCTCTCCCAGCTCTCAAGGTTGCACTTCAGTGACCAGTCTCTGACCATCAGTGAGTTGTTTATAGCCCCGAGACTTCTGTTTTCAGCCTGTGCCCACGTTTTCAAGGCCTTTGCTGATCCTCCCACGCCCCAGCAGCCAAAGACACCTGGTACACAGCTCCCTTTCACACGGCAAGTGCTCCCCGCGTGTTGATTCCAAGCCTGACGCTTCAGCCTTGCAAATTTAGCAGAAGGGAAAGTTGCAAAGAGGCTTGTGGCCTCTCGTTAGCAAAGGCAATACCATTTCTGCTGGGAGAGCGGGCAGCACAACCAGGTCATCAGGGCTTAAGATTGCAGCAGGGACTGGGAACAACGAGCTTTTGGAAACTTTCCAGCCAACCCCCACGTACGCTGCAGCCTGACCTGGACAGGTTACTTTTTGCTAACCTCTGGTATTAGAGCTGGCGTCTCCGTGTCACAAAGATTAGGTGCTCTATAACGGTGTGAAGACAAGATTGGATTAGAGATGCAGGTCAAAGACTTCGGACCAGGTGCTCCCGGTCTCCTGTTTCACACACAGTCATCAGCTTTTGGGTTTTGGAGAGAAAGGTCCCAGTAAGGAAGCAGACAGCATTGCCCAGGAGCGATCTGCATGCAGTAATTACTGCAGCAGCACCACCCGCTGTCAGATACATACCTTGGTGGCTTTTCTGCAGCTGCCTGCTCGAGCAGGTTTCTAAATGTGATTTTGCTCTTCCCACGCAGGAAGCTCAGTCTCCCCTCTCCATGGATTCCCATGGCTTTGAACTGCTACCACACACCCACCTGGCACTGAAGAGAAAATGTCACATTTGGAGAATCATCTCCATCCTTCTTCCCATGCATCCAGAGCAACAAATAATCAATTCTATTTCACACAGTCCAGGCTCGGTGAGGCAAATCCTTGACATGCAGTTAAATCCCCTCTTTTTTTAAATAAGAAAAAAAAGTATGTATTGATATTATGATGCCAATGTCATGATTTTTTAATATAATAACTGATAGTAGACTCAAGCTTCCTGGCTTTTACGTCCCCCAAGCTTTGCCTGCAAAAGCATCGCAGGAAAAACAAAGACCATCAGGCTTTGCCCATGAAGAAAGCAACCTGCTAGATAGAAATAAAACTAAGCAAAAACACTTTGAAACGATCAGCTATAAACAAAGTGAAGAAAGAGGGAGAAAATACATGAATAGCGCTGTGATGGCTGGAGATATTTTCAGGACTTACTTGATTTCCTTATTAGCCCTAAATTCCTGCCTTCCTCAGAAAAGCTGAGCCCTTGCAGGGGAATGTGATACTTCTGGGACAGCATCTGCGGAAGCAACTGCGTTGTGTTACCTGGGATGATGAGCACAGCTTTAACTGGTGCGGTACAGGGAGATGGGCTGCACGCTCCTGGGTCTTCCTCTTAAATTCGAGCTTGAAGCAAACACCTGAATCCTGGTTTGAGTATACTTCATTGCCATATGATTACTTCCCCAGAAAGGCCTTTAAATTTTGCTGGGCGAGTGCATCACCCTCTCCTACGAAGAGGGAAGAAGCGTCATTGGGAATTGCTCCAGCCCATATCCTCTCCCAGTGACGACCCTGCATCACTGCAATTGCAGAGTCCCAGCATTTTCCTGAAGTGCCTCAAATGACACAAACCCCACCGGCTTTCTCTTCCCGTCCTCAGAAGAGAAGCGGGTGCTGGAGGAGCTTTGGTGTTTTGCTAGAGTATCATTTGAGTTTTGGTTCACAGTTGCTATACGAGTTTTACAAGTTCGAAGCAGCGAAGTCCAAAAAAGCTGCCCAGCTTTCTGCTTGCGGCAAAAGGTGGAGAAATCTGTGATGAGTTGAAGACCTTTGTCTTGGCAGGACCACATGGATTCCTGAGCTGTTGACTTGCAGCAAGCTCTCAAGTGGAAGCTAGAGATCACACCTTAGAGATTGGGAGAAGAAAAACAACTCAAGGGCTATGAAGTGGCAAGATGCTTAAAAGCTTCTTTGGAAAAAAACACATTCTTCCTACAGGAGGAATAAGAAGCAGGGGAGAAGCAAGGAAAGGGTTAGTCATCTTCCTGGGAAAGATCCTGTTTTCCATATAGCTGAGGTTGTCTTGGGCTTTAAGCATGTGCCACTTAAAGCATCCTCGCAAAATCTCCGGCGCCTGCTTTAGCCATCCCCAACGTGAGCTGGTTTACCTTGTAAACCAAATGCAGTGCTGGAGAGAGCGTGCTACAACTGCTTGGGAGACGGGCAGGCAAGCACCCGCCTTCAGGCCTGCCCAAGCAGGGCAGCAGGGTGTCCTGCACAGGAGACGCGGTCCGGTGGGAGCAGAGCTTCGGTCCCCCGTCCCCTGCTGCCCGCGTCTACGGGGCTGAAAGCTTAGGGTGTGCTAACACTGGTTGGACATAAGACATAAGGCTGTGCTCTTACATTTCTATACTAACAAGAATGAAACGCAGCACGAATCCCTGTGCTTTGGGATTTCCCTATTTCCTGATGCTGAAAAGAAAAGGAAAAGAAAAGAAGTGCCGTAAAGCCGCAATTATGGGCTCAGCAGGGATCAGAAATCAGAGAAAGCAGATATGAGAGGAGAAATCTGCAGAAGTGTGTCCCTTCTCCAATTAACTGCAATGTTTTTCTTGGCTTTCACCTCTCTGATCTTCCGTTGCAGCTTTTCCACCTCAATGCCCACTTTTCCCCCCATTCAAGTAGGACTTTGCTTGCTGATATGGAAAGCTGTGGGTTTGCTCCTGTGTACAGAAAGCCACGAGCAACGCCCAGCCCCACCTGACACAGAGAGACAGCACGATCACTAAAGGAGCCCAGCTCACTACAGGGTCACGTTTGTATTTATTGTCAGCTACTGGATAATTCGAGGTAAGCTATCAAGCACAGGCATACAGACAGGGACTTTGTCATCTGTTTCTCTCTCTTGAGGAACGGAAAAGTGGAAGACTTTAGGTTTGCCCACCTTTTTTTCAGCAGTTAGAAGTCCTGCAGACTTTACTCCTTTTTCTCCTCCTCACCACTAACTTGGTGAGTTGCGTCTCGAGTGACAAAAGATTTTTTTTGCAGTAAATAGCAGGTAAAATCACCCTGGACACTCAAGGCAAACAGCACATCTAACCCATCGACCTGCAGAGAGAGAAAGGTGGTATCACCATCCTAAATGCTCATTTAAAGAAAGTTTCAGAGTTCACAGATCCTTCGGTGAGGAGGAGAAAGGAGCAGCTACTTGTTTGTTGCTCCTGACACAAGACATGAATATCTGTGATTATGTCTAGAGCTGCCCGGGGTTTAAGGCCCGTAGGCTCTGGAGCTGGCTGACTTTATAAGCAACTCGTAATTTCCAGTTTTTGCATCCTTGAAAAACCCTATCATCCTCTATGCTGCATAAATATCACTGCAGTCCTTTGAGGAAAAGGTTCATTTTCAAGCTCACTCTGCAAATGCATAACGGGCACAGATGAGAGCCTTGCCACAGGACCTGTCTCCTCTCGCACACAGACCAGTTCTTCAATCAACCAACACCTCAAAATACTCACAAACATCTCTCATGCGTTACTCCGAGCACCAGCTCTCCTACTTCCTCAGCCCAGTTGTTTCTCCAGAACACCGCAGCAAGCCAACATTCAGAAAAAGGAGAAGCAGGTGTATTTATCCTCTAAACAACATCGCGGGTGAAAAACACCTGCCTGGAATGCAGTTTTGGGCCAAAGGAGGGCAGGGATGAGGTTCACGTATTGAACACACGGTCAAGTATCATGGGTCCTGCCAGGAGCTGCCCTACCAGTTCCAGCTGGACTTCACAAAAGTCCCTCCTACAGCCATTACCAGAAGTCGGTGGTGGTGGGTGAGCAAACAGTGATGTTAAAAATATTCCCTGCGAGCTCCGTCTCATCAGATTTCTTTAGTCTGACACGGAGTAGGCAAGTGATAAACCGACAGCTGAAATTCAAACACAGATTAAGCACAGAACAGTGCACATAAGAAAATACAATCATAACCTACGTACATAATGATGGGCTCTGAAGTAGCTTGACCACTCAGGAATGAAACCTTGGGGTTATAACAATTACGAACCCATCAAGTCAATACTTCCCTACTGCTAAAAGAGCAGCCAGTGTTACGAGTTAGGAAGAGAACAAGGCAGCAAATGGTTATGCCACTATGCAAATCCCTGTTCTTAAGGCTTCAGGGTTGATAATGCACTGGGGACACCTTGTTCAGCTCTGGGCCGACACGTCCTACATGTCCCTCTCAGCTTGCTGTTAGCTTCAGGACACTGCCAAATCTCCCCTAAGTAGGCATCTAATCTAGATTCCCAGAAGTAATGGACAGTTCATACTTAGCCCGAGAGGAGATTCAGTTATTCAGCACATTAGAGAGTCAGAGTATTTACACAGGTACTTAAAACATGGGATTAAAGCTTAAATTTAGGAAAGCAGGCCTGAAAAATACTGTGGTGGGTTGACCCTGGCTGGGTCCCAGGTGCCCACCAAAGCCGCTCTATCACTCCCCCTCCTCAGCCGGACAGGGGAGAGAAAATACAACGAAAAGCTTGTGGGTCGGGGTAAGGACAGGGAGATCACTCAGCAATTACTGTCATGGGCAAAACAGACTCAACTTGGGGAAATTAATTTATTACCAATCAAATCAGAGTAGGGTAATGAGAAATAAAATGGAATCTTAAAACACC